>NC_053390.1:500636541-500999135 GCF_905171765.1 Bufo bufo
AAGAATCCAATTTACATGTAAAGTTCCTGTTTGGTTCAACTACTGCCTATCTCATCATTCTACTCTATCTCCTAATTGCACCTTATGGTGCTGGCGTCACGAACACAGGGGCCCAGCCACCAAAGCACCCTAAGAATACCCATTACCATCAAGGGCACCTCAACTTCCATCTGGCCGGTGTTCCCTGCAATAGAGAGTGCCCCGGAGGATTTAGTGCTGTCTTCCTCATCACTGCACTCCGACCCAGGGAGCTGCAAAACCATGAGTACGACTACTACCCCCATCGGCCCACCAGAACACTCACATACTGCCCCTGCAGTCTGGTCCACTGCATTTTCACTGAGAAAAATAATGCAAGCTGACATGCAGAGTGTCAAACTTCTTATTAAATTTGGCCTTTCTAGTATCATACCCTCGATTTGCTCAGCAAACTTAAAGAGGACCTTTCACCCATTATGAAATTGTGAACTAAGTATACATACATGGAGAGCGGCACCCGGGGATCTCACTGCACTTACTATTATCCCTGGGCGCCGCTCCGTTCTCCCGTTATGCCCTCCGGTATCTTCGCTCACTAAGTTATGGTAGGCAGAGATTTCAGTCACTAAGTTATGGTAGGCGGAGTCTGCCCTTGTTCTGCTGTAGCGCTGGCCAATCGCAGCGCAGAGCTCACAGCCTGGGAGGTTCTTTTCTCCCAGGCTGTGAGCTCTGCAATGCGATTGGCCAGCGCTACAGCAGAACAAGGGCAGACTCCGCCTACCATAACTTTGTGAACGAAGATACCGGAGGGCATAGCGGGAGAACGGAGGAGCGCCCGGGGATAAAAGTAAGTGCAGTGAGATCCCCGGGCGCCGCTCTCCATGTCTGTATACTTAGTTCACATTGTCATAATGGGTGAAAGGTCCTCTTTAATCCAGCAGTCATGGACATATGTTTGGGATGCTCAGCTACAGGTTGCCCATTATATGACTTTTTTGGACATGTCCAGTGATTGTCCCAGTTTGGACAAAGGTGGCATCGTTTGGTCACTCTGGAACCTCTTACTTTCATCTGAAATATGCCCTTGAAAGAGTTTGAGGGATCTAGTGCTAAGCTGTTCCTCGACATATAAATGGCTGCAAACTCATGAACTCTATTTCTACAGCGATTTAGCTGAAGATCATATTAAACTGTATTCAGGATCAAAGAAGAAGATGAAGCAGCACTTTAGTTCACAGCTCAGAAATAGCATGTCCTCCTGTGTGATAAGGATAGGTTTTGTGTATACTAATTGGACAGCGGACATTTTATTTCTCCTAATGATTGCTCCACAGACTGTCACGGACGTTCCCGCGACAGGTGGCAGGAGATCGGTGAGACTGGCAACACGTGGTTTGATCTGACATGTTTTCCAGTTGGATCAAATGACGTCTGTGTTGTTTCTGGTGCTTGCTACACCTTCTTTCCCCAGGTGTGGCTATTAGGGTCATTTAACCATCTCTATTTATAGTTGCTTCTCCCACAATGCTGTGTGGTTTATAGCTTCTGTTTGGACCTTGGGATAGATGGTGGTTGGATCTTGGCTGAGTTCCTGGTGCTTCAATTGCTTCTTTGAAGTTAAGTCTTCCCTTTCCCTTTTGTATTTTGTTTGGGTTTTGTGTGTTGCATTTCCCTTTTGTTTGTATTAGGCCTGAAGGAGACTCCTGTTCGTCCTTCCTTTTGGATTTTGGAGGAACAGGTAGTTTCATCCCTGCCATTATTGGCAGGGTCCTATACAGCTTGATAGGACTCTGGCTATTCCTGCGTATGAACTCACCTACCTTTGGGGTCTGTTCATTGGGGGATTCAGTCAGGATTTTTTTTTAGGGTTTTCACTAGGAGGTGTCCATTTTCCTTCCCTAGTTCTCAGGCCTGATTCCCTGTTCCCCCCTTCCCTCTTATGCTCGGTGTGGTGTTTCCCTCCTACACCGAAGCGTGACACAGACAAAACAAGCCATTATAACTAATTAAAGGTATTTGGGAATATATTTATAATAAAGTAATATTTAAGTAGTTCAATTTTCCTAATTCCCAGAGAACTCCTTTAATGAGGAATCGGTCCTGTCAAACTAATCAGTTTCTACAAAGAGGTGAGTTCTATACTAGACCATGGTGTGTCTTTGGATGTGCTATATCTTGACTTCTCCAAAGAATTTGATACTGTGCCACATAAAAGGTTAGTACATAAAATAAGAATGCTTGGACTGGGGGAAAATGTGCGTATGCAAGTAAGTAACTGGCTCATTGGTAGAAAACAGAAGGTGGCTATTAACAGTGTATAGTGAGATCACTAATGTGGTACCACAGGGGTAAGTGTTGGGCCCTATTTCCTTCAAAATATTTATTAAAGGAGTTGTCCACATTCTGGTTTTTGTGAGATGATTATATGACATTTACTAATATAGCCTGTGTTGAAATTCTGCACCATTTTCTGTATTTCAAAAGGTAGACAAAGTCTTTTGCACTGTCCTCATAGAGGTCTTGTCCATAAAATGACTGCTGATGGAGGTTCATGTGACCCGGCAGATCACCTCCGTGTGATGTCTCCACCATTCAAATACACTGGACCTGCACTAAACTCCAAACAGAACAAGTGCAGATGGCAGGGGCAGTGTGTCTGAATGGATGAGGCATCACATTGAGGTGATTTGCCTGGTCATATGACCCTCCATGAGTGGCCATTTTATGGACCAGACCTCTTTGTAGACAGTAAAAAAAGACTTTGTGTACCTTATGAAATACAGAAAATGGTGCAGAATTTCAACAAAGGCTATATTAGTAAGTATCATATAATCATCTCACAAACACATTGGTCAACAATAACCAGAAAGTGCCCAACCCCTTTAATGTTCTTGTAGAGGTGTTGCACAGTACAATATTAGTTTTGCAGAAGATACTAAATTGTGTAAAGTAATTAACACTAAATCAGACAGTATACTGCTGCAGATGGATCTGGATAGATTAAAGGCTTGGCCAGAGAAGTGGCAGACGAGGTTTAACACTGATAAAAATAAGGTTATGCACATGGGAAGGAATAATCCAAGTCATTGGTAAATAATAAATGGTAAAATTCTGGGTAACGCTGACATGGAAAAGGACTTAGGATTTTTAGTCGACAGTAAACTTAACTGTAGCAAACAGTGTCAGGCAACTGCTGCCAAGGCCAATAAGATTATGGGGTGCATCAAAAGGGGCATTAATACCCGTGATGAGAACATAGTCCTGCCACTTTACAAATCACTAGGCAGACCACATATGGAACATTGTGTACAATTCTGGGCACCTGTGAACAAAACAGACACAGAGAAGGTAGAGAGGGTTCAGAAAAAAGCATCTAAAGTAATAACTGGAATAGGTGGACTACAGGTCCCAGAAAGATTATCCAAATTAGGGGTTAATTAGTCATAAAAAAGGAAACTGAGGGGAGATCTAATAATTATGGATAAATATATTAAAGGTCAATACAGAGATCTTGCCCATGATCTAATTATACCTAGGACTGACTGTGACGAGGGGACATCCTCTACGTCAAAAGGAAAGAAGGTTTCTCCATCAACACAGAAGGGCATTCTTTACTGTAAGAGCAGTTAGATTATAGAATTCTCTACCTGAGGAGGTGGTGATAGTGAATTCCATAAAAGAGTTGAAGAGGGGCCTGGATGCATTTTTTTAGTATAATAATATTACAGACTATAGTTGTTAGAATTTTGGAGAACGGTTGTTGATCCAGGGAGATATTCTGACTACCTGATGGGAGTCAGGAAGGAATATTTTCCCTGAAAATGAGGAAAATTGGCTTCCCCCGGATCAGCTTTGCAGGATTACAGGCTGAACTGTGTAGATATGTCTTTTTTAGCCTTAGAAACTATGTTACCATGCAAAATTTGGGGTGCTTTTTCTCCTATTACCACTTAAACTAAAAATTAAACATTTGAGGTTGAAACTACATATGGTATACCATATTTTCCACACTATAAGATGCACCGGACCTGTCATGAGTAGGAGGTCCCAGGAGAGACCACCGCGTTGTCAAGCAATAAACAAACGGAAATCAGGTACAGACACATAGGATTTTATTGCACAAACAAAAAGCAGGGAAGGCAGCACAGACAAAACATGAGCTCTATGTACCGTCAGCACAGTGGGAGAAAACCCCCACTGCGCCACTGTCTAGTAATACTCCAGAGGGGTGTGACTAAGCAACTCCTGGTATTCACTAGGGCCCCAGAAAGTAGGGTTAGGCTTTGCCGCAGGAAGTTGCCAGGGTCCAATCTGGAGCGTGAACTAGACAGTGACAGCAGGAATGAATGGACAACAGGTACCAGAAGGTACCGACGGCACATAGGCAAACATAACAGACAGGCAAATACAAAACAGGGCAACTAATAACACAAGCAGAAATACATAGCAAGGAAACAGGAGTAACAATGAGCAGAGAAGGACTAGCTCCACCAGTGGTATACTGCGTGGCCTTGCGCATAGCACTCTGCAGCTAGGCGCGCTGCAGCAAGGGCTTGCTGAACAGAGACATATGAATACACACAAGGTAACTAAAAATACAAGCAGGAGTTCACGCAAGGGAGCAGGAGTGGCAATGAGCAGAGAAGGACTTGCTCCACCAGTAGTAAACTGCATGGCCTTGCGCATACCACTCTGCTGCAAAGAAAGGTGCAGCAAGGGCTTGCTGAACAGAGACATATGAATACACACAAGGTAACTAAAACATAACTGGCAGAACAGATAACAGAAAGACAGGAAAGAGGACGTCAATGAACAAGTAGGGAAATCCACAGACCAAAGACAGACAGACACGGATCCCATGGGTCAGCAGCATGGGAGAGAGAGTACAAACCAGGAGCAGGACAGGACAGGACAACACACACCAGGAGAGCTGACACAGAACTGAGGAAACCTCAGCCTTATATACAGGTTCCATGGGTGCAGCAGAGAAGCCACACCCAAGGAGCAGACAGAGAGGATTAACTCCTAATAGACACACAGGGGAGTTAACCCATAAAGAATCACAAATAACACACAGGAACGGAGCTGCAGCGAGAGCATAGACAGAAGGTCACAGCCAGAGGTAATGACTGTGACAGGTTCTTAAGACACATTCAGGTTTAGATAACAGAAATTTAGAAAAAATATTTTCTACAAAGCTTCCCTGGTGGTTTAATGAAGTAGAGGGGCCAAAGCCAGTAACTAGCACACAAAGCACTGCTGCACACACACCTGCCAAACACAGCGCTGCTACACAGCTGAATATATATATATATATATAAACACACACACAGCACTGCTACATATACATCTCTCTTACACACACCCACACTGACACTATTATCTCTATTAAAACATCACATTTACACTGGCCTCCTACTGCACTGCTATCCTACACCTGAACTGAAGCCTGCCTACCTGGCTTAGGGTTCTAGCACAAGGGGTGGCGATGCTGAATGGTATCTGGCATCCTGAAATTGGGGCAGACTCGGGGGCACTGTCCTCAGAAGATGCATAGATCATGATCATGGAGCTGCCCCGGGCAATGAAAAGCTCCAGAAGTGAGGCACATTGGAGTGATGGTGATGTTAGCCATGATTCCGGAACTTCCTTGGCCAGTGCAGCTCCATGATCATGATCTAAGCTTCTTCTGATATGCCCCCAAGCCTGGCCGGACTTCAGAATGCCTTAGACATTCCAGCATCGCCACCCCCTGGACTAGTGCTCTAACCCAGGTAGGCAGGCACATTGATGCAGGCTTTAGTTCCAGTGTATGTGAGTGCATCAGTAGGAGATGAGTCATTAGAGAAGCAGTTGTGGGTCTGGCACTGCTGAATCACCTTGACTGCAGTCTATAAGATGCAAGATTTATTTTTGCTAAAAAAGTACATCTTATAGTCTGGAAAATACTGTAGTTACAATACATAGTCATTTTTTATTTCATGTCCCAATCTTTAAAAATTGGGTCAAATCACTATACCATTAGGTGAATTCTTGAAAGGTTCAGTTTCCAAAATGTAACTTTTTAGGGTTTTACACTGTACTGGTACCTCAGAGGCTCTGCAAATATGACATGGCACCCAATAATCATTCCAGCGAAATCTGCCCTCCGAAAACAAATGTCTCTCCCTTCCCTATGAACCCTTTGGGGTGCCCATACAGCATGGCCCAGAATCATGCCTTACCTTTGGTAATCTGGAGCGCAGACCTTCACCTCGGTTTGACCTCCCTAATCAGTCATTATAGTTCTGTGCCCATACAGCAGTTTACAACCACATATGGGGTGTTGCCATATTCAGAATAAGTGGTAACTAGGGATGAGCGAACCCAAACTGTATAGTTCGGGTTCGTACCGAATTTTGGGGTGTCCGTGACACGGACCCGAACCCGAACATTTTCGTAAAAGTCTGGGTTCGGGTTCGGTGTTCGGCGCTTTCTTGGCGCTTTTTGAAAGGCTGCAAAGCAGGCAATCAACAAGCGTCATACTACTTGCCCCAAGAGGCCATCACAGCCATGCCTACTATTGGCATGGCTGTGATTGGCCAGTGCAGCATGTGACCCAGCCTCTATTTAAGCTGGAGTCACGTAGCGCCGCACGTCACTCTGCTATGATCAGTGTAGGGAGAGGTTGCAGCTGCTGTTAGGGCGAGATTAGACAGTGATTAACTCTGCAAAAACACTTAATTCAGTGATCGATCTACAGCTGTGGATCATTGAACTGCTGCTATTTAATTGCTCACTGTTTTTAGGCTGCCCAGAGCGTTTTTATGTCACTTTTTTCTTGGGTGATCGGCGGCCATTTTGTGTCTTGTGGTGCGCCAGCATAAGCTGCCACCAAGTCCATTTAACCATCAATAGTGTGGTTATTTTTTTGCTATATCCTACATCAGGGGCTTGGCTGTGCTTGCTATTTTATTGAGGGGTAAAATACAATTGGCCAAAATAGCAGTACCCTAAATCTGGTGTTTCAGCTGTGGCTAGCCAATTGTAATACTGTCTGCTGTCTGCTGAAGCACAGTTTTTGTTCTGGGTTGAATACAATTCCCAACTTAGCAATCCCCTAAATATTTTTTTTCTGCTGTATCAGGTCAAGTTTAAATTGATCCATAAAAGGGTATATTAGATTTAAGGTGCGGATAGTGTCATCCTCAATAACTTCACACGCTACCGTGCATTTCCAAGTTTAAATAATTCTGTCCGTAAACGTATACCTGTCACCCAGCGCCTAAATAATAGGCCTAAAATTTATATTCAGCTAAATCTGTGTTTATTGCTGAGGCTGGTCAATTTATTTAGTGTCCGCCAAAGCACAGTTTTTGTTCTGGGTTGAATACAATTCCCAACTTAGCAATCCCCTAAATAATTTTTTTCTGCTGTATCAGGCCAACTTTAAATCTATCCATAAAAGGGTATATTAGATTGAAGGTGCGGATAGGGTCATCATTAATAATTTCACACGCTACTGTGCATTTCCAAGTTTAATTCTGTCCGTAAAAGGGATACCTGTCATTGTCATCCAGCGCCTAAATACTAGGCCTACAATTTATATTCAGCTAAATCTGTTGATACTGCTGTGGCTGGTCAATCTATTTAGTGTCTGCCAAAGCACAGTTTTTGTTCTGGGTTGAAATACAATTCCCAACTTAGAGCAGAAACCACAAATTTAGGGAATTACTATCAGGCCAAGGTAAAATCTATCCATAAAAGGGTATATTAGATTGAAGGTGCAGATAGGGTCATCCTCAATAACTTCACACGCTACCGTGCATTTCCAAGTTTAATTCTGTCCGTAAAAGGGATACCTGTCATCCAGCGCCTAAATACTAGGCCTACAATTTATATTCAGCTAAATCTGTCGTTACTGTTGTGCCTGTATTAGTGTGATACGGTACCTAAATAGATAGCCAGATAGTGTTAGGTGCCTGTAAAAAAAAGGCCTGAATTTGAATTCAATACATTGGGCCAAATAATATTTTTCTTATTGTGGTGAACGGTAACAATGAGGAAAACATCTAGTAAGGGACGCGGACATGGTCGTGGTGGTGTTAGTGGACCCTCTGGTGCTGGGAGAAGACGTGGCCGTTCTGCCACACGTCCTACACCAACTACCTCAGGTCCCAGTAGCCAGCAGAATTTACAGCGATATTTGGTGGGGCCCAATGCCATTCTTAGGATGGTAAGGCCTGAGCATGTACAGGCATTAGTCAATTGGGTGGCCGATAGTGGATCCAGCACGTTCACATTATCTCCCACCCAGTCTTCTGCAGAAAGCGCACAGATGGCGCATGAAAACCAAGCCCATCAGTCTGTCACATCACCCCCATGCATATCAGGGAAACTGTCTGAGCCTCAAGTTATGCAGCAGTCTCTTATGCTGTTTGAAGACTCTGCTGGCAGGGTTTCCCAAGGGCATCCACCTAGCCCTTCCCCAGGGGTGGAAGAGATAGAATGCACTAACGCACAACCACTTATGTTTCCTAATGATGAGGACATGGGAATACCACCTCAGCACGTCTCTTATAATGACGAAACACAGGTGCCAACTGCTGCGTCTTTCTGCAGTGTGCAGACTGAACAGGAGGTCAGGGAGGAAGACTGGGTGGAAGACGATGCAGGGGACGATGAGGTCCTAGACCCCACATGGAATGAAGGTCGTGCCACTGACTTTCAGAATTCGGAGGAAGAGGCAGTGGTGAGACCGAGCCAACAGCGTAGCAAAAGAGGGAGCAGTGGGCAAAAGCAGAACACCCGCCGCCAAGAGAGTCCATCTGCTATTGACCACCGCCATCTGGGACCCAGCACCCCAAAGGCAGCTTCAAGGAGTTCCCTGGCGTGGCAGTTCTTCTAACAATGTGTTGACGACAAGACCCGAGTGGTTTGCACGCTGTGCCATCAGAGCCTGAAGCGAGGCATTAACGTTCTGAACCTTAGCACAACCTGCATGACCAGGCACCTGCATGCAAAGCATGAACTGCAGTGGAGTAAACACCTTAAAAACAAGGAACTCACTCAGGCTCCCCCTGCTACCTCTTCTGCTGCTGCCGCCTCGGCCTCTTCCTCCGCCTCTGGAGGAACGTTGGCACCTGCCGCCCAGCAAACAGAGGATGTACCACCAACACCACCACCACCTCCGTCACCAAGCATCTCAACCATGTCACACGGCAGCGTTCAGCTCTCCATCTCACAAACATTTGAGAGAAAGCGTAAATTCCCACCTAGCCACCCTCGATCCCTGGCCCTGAATGCCAGCATTTCTAAACTACTGGCCTATGAAATGCTGTCATTCAGGCTGGTGGACACAGACAGCTTCAAACAGCTCATGTCGCTTGCTGTCCCACAGTATGTTGTTCCCAGCCGCCACTATTTCTCCAAGAGAGCCGTGCCTTCCCTGCACAACCAAGTATCCGATAAAATCAAGTGTGCACTGCGCAACGCCATCTGTGGCAAGGTCCACCTAACCACAGATACGTGGACCAGTAAGCACGGCCAGGGACGCTATATCTCCCTAACTGCACACTGGGTAAATGTAGTGGCGGCAGGGCCCCAGGCGAAGAGCTGTTTGGCGCAAGTCCTTCCGCCGTCAAGGATCGCAGGGCAACATTCTTTGCCTCCTGTTGCCTCCTACTCGGCTTCCTCCTCCTCTTCTCCCACCTGCTCATCCAGTCAGCCACACACCTTCACCACCAACTTCAGCACAGCCCGGGGTAAACGTCAGCAGGCCATTCTGAAACTCATATGTTTGTGGGACAGGCCCAACACCGCACAGGAGTTGTGGCGGGGTATAGAACAACAGACCGACGAGTGGTTGCTGCCGGTGAGCCTCAAGCCCGGCCTGGTGGTGTGCGATAATGGGCGAAAACTCGTTGCAGCTCTGGAACTAGCCGGTTTGACGCACATCCCTTGCCTGGCGCATGTGCTGAATTTGGTGGTGCAGAAGTTCATTCACAACTACCCCGACATGTCAGAGCTGCTGCATAAAGTGCGCGCCGACTGTGCGCGCTTCCGACGTTCTCATCCTGCCGCTGCTCGCCTGTCTGCGCCAGGGCCGTCTTTAACGCAGGGCAAAAGGGGCAGCTGCCCCGGGCCCAGTTGCTCCTGGGGGGCCCAAGGCAGCTCCCTGTCCCATCCCGATCCTAATCCTATCCTTCACTATGCGAGCAGGAGCAGAGCGGCATGGCTCGCATAGTGAAGGACTTCTTGCTTATGTGACACTGACTGCTGCGCTAGTCTCACCAACCAATGTCACCATAATAATGAGAAAGTGCGGGGGGGGCAGGCGGCTCGCGATGCCCATATTAAAGTTTACTGACCCCAAGAGAAGGCAGCTCCCCCTCCTCTCTGCAGTGTGATAGTCTGTGTGAGGAGGGGGCGGGGACTCCTCCAGACCTTCAGTGGCTGCAGGAAAAGATGAGAGCTGGATTGCAGAGACTTCACCTCAGGTAACGTTAGTGTGCCTCATGTCACTGTGTATGAAGTCCCCTCACTGGCCCCTGCTTCCTTCTTACATACAGCAGCAGGGGGGTAAGTTACTGTAGGGGGCGGTCAGTCCTGAAGGTGCTGCCTATCACCTGTGTTCAAGTCCAATTCTGTTCCCCCCTGACCTTACAGAGACCCTGCAACTCTAGTGTTCCCCTGTGTCCCTTGCCCCATCACAGATCCCTGCCCACCAACCATCTCACCCTCTGACATCTCCCCCTGCCCTCTGGAGTTTATATCAGTGCTGGAGCATTATAAGAGGAGCGGCTGATATCAGTCACATGTGATGTAATGTCTCTGGAGGTTATATCAGCGCTGGAGCATTATAACTGGAGCATCTGATATCAGTCACATATGATGTAATGTCTCTGGAGGTTATATCAGCGCTGGAGCGTTATAAGAGGAGCGGCTGATATCAGTCACATAGGATTTAATGTCTCTGGAGGTTATATCAGTGCTGGAGCGTTATAAGAGGAGCGGCTGACATCAGTCACATGTGATGTAATGTCTCTGGAGGTTATATCAGCGCTGGAGCGTTATAAGAGGAGCGGCTGATATCGGTCACATAGGATGTAATGTCTCTGGAGGTTATATCAGTACTGGAGCGTTATAAGAGGAGCGACTGATATCGGTCACATAGGATGTAATGTCTCTGGAGGTTATATCAGCGCTGGAGCGTTATAAGAGGAGCGGCTGACATCAGTCACATGTGATGTAATGTCTCTGGAGGTTATATCAGCGCGGGAGCGTTATAAGAGGAGCGGATGATATCAGTCACATATGATGTAATGTCTCTGAAGGTATTTGTTCCCTGGCTGTGACGCTCTGGCTGTGATTGGACATAGCTACAGCCAGGGAGAAGGAGACGCAAATTGAGAAACCCTGGCGTCTGCTCCCTGTTCCGATGCTAGTCATTTGCATAACAGGTGCGATAATTAAACAGGGGCACAGCGGGCGAACAGAGCCGCACCCAGGAATAATAGTAGGCTCTATTAGATCCCTGTTTGATGCCTACCTAACGTGCCACTTATTTTATAATGTCTGGACCCATAAAAGGTCCTCTTTAAATGGGTTAAAGGGTTTGTCTCACTTCAGTAAATGGCATTTATCATGCAGTTAATAAAAGGCACTTACTAATGTATTGTGATACTCCATATTGCCTCCTTTCCATCACATTATACACAGCACTTATCCGTGGTTATTACCATCATGTAATCCATCAGCGGTGGCCGTGCTTACACACTATAGGGAAAGGCTGGAAGTTCTCATAGGCGAACACCTTTACCTATAGTGTGCAAGCACGGACACCGCTGCTGGATTACACAGTGGTAATAACCACGAATACGTGCTGTGTATAATGTGATGGAAAAGACATACAGACACAGAATGTACACTGAGTCATTTTTTTTTTTTTTCAGCCCCATTGAAGTGAATTGAACGGTACAGACATGGGGAAAAAATAAATAAGTTAGTGTTCAGGAGCCCTAAGGTGGGCCCCCAGAATCAGTTACACTGGTGGGCCCTAAGTACCCCAGTCCCAAACTGCACAGAGGCACTGCAACGCTAGGGTGACCTGAGCCCCGGTCTCCTTCCTGCAGAGCGGTGCCCACTTCCAGCCTGAGCCCAGCTGCCCAGAGCACTGATCCTGAGCCGCTGGAGTCTTCAGTATTGACAGTCATTCACTGTAAGCTATATTATATATATTACTTATTTTATGTGAGTAAGGGTACTGGGTGGTTGGAGAAGGTGGGTGAGGGAGGGGAGGAGTGGATGGAGGGGTTAGTAGTACAGTATTATCTAAATATTGTAAAAAAAAAAAATACTATATATTTGTGTCAGAAGTTGTGCTTTTAAAATTTTTAGAATAATGATACAGCCATATTAGTTGATACTTTTGTGCTGATTCTTTTTTTCCCTCTATATTAAGGGACACTACAGTCACCAGAACCACAACAGCTAAACGTAGTAGTTCTGGTGTCTATAGCATGTCTCTGCAAGCTTTTTAATGTAAACTGTGCCTTTTCAGAAAAAAAGCAGTATTTACATTACTGCCAAGGAACACGTCTAGTGGTCACTCATCAGACGACCATTAGAGGTGCTTCCTAGTCCAGTGTTGTACAATTTGCAACACTGGCATTCACGCTAAACACTCCTCATAGAAATGCATTGCTTCCAAGCATCTCTATGAAGCCGCGCATGCGCAATAGCCTCCCAATGCTTCTCTATGGGAAAGCAGTGGGTTGGCTATGATATACTCACACTCTGCACATTCCTGTGCATTGTATTGATGAGGTTGTATGTGTATTGTGGTGGAGGGTGTGATTGCCTGCTAGAGTGTGGGAAGGTGGGATCCAGGGGGCCCAGGTAAATTCTTGCCCAGGGTCCAATCAATATTAAAGACGGCCCTGGTCTGCGCTACAGCGTAACTTCGGCCTTCCCGCTCACCGCCTCATATGCGACGTGCCCACCAGGTGGAACTCCACCTTGCACATGCTGGACAAACTGTGCGAGCAGCAGCAGGCCATAGTGGAGTTTCAGCTGCAGCACGCACGGGTCAGTCGCATTGCGGAACAGCACCACTTCACCACCAATGACTGGGCCTCCATGCGAGACCTGTGTGCCCTGTTGCGCTGTTTCGAGTACTCCACCAACATGGCCAGTGGCGATGACGCCATTATCAGCGTTACAATACCACTTCTATGTCTCCTTGAGAAAACACTTAGGGCGATGATGGAAGAGGAGGTGGCCCAGGAGGAGGAGGAGGAGGAGGAAGAGGGGTCATTTTTAGCACTTTCAGGCCAGTCTCTTCGAAGTGACTCAGAGGGAGGTTTTTTGCAACAGCAGAGGCCAGGTACAAATGTGGCCAGACAGGGCCCACTACTGGAGGACGAGGAGGACGAGGATGAGGAGGAGGTGGAGGAGGATGAGGATGAAGCATGTTCACAGCGGGGTGGCACCCAAAGCAGCTCGGGCCCATCACTGGTGCGTGGCTTGGAGGAAATGCAGGACGATGACGATACGCCTCCCACAGAGGACAGCTTGTCCTTACCTCTGGGCAGCCTGGAACACATGAGCGACTACATGCTGCAGTGCCTGCGCAACGACAGCAGAGTTGCCCACATTTTAACGTGTGCGGACTACTGGGTTGCCACCCTGCTGGATCCCCGGTACAAAGACAATGTGCCCACCTTACTTCCTGCACTGGAGCGTGATAGGAAGATGCGCGAGTACAAGCGCACGTTGGTAGACGCGCTACTGAGAGCATTCCCAAATGTCACAGGGGAACAAGTGGAAGCCCAAGGC
The DNA here is from genome assembly GCF_905171765.1 of Bufo bufo. NCBI lineage: Eukaryota > Metazoa > Chordata > Amphibia > Anura > Bufonidae > Bufo > Bufo bufo. The sequence continues at coordinate 500,650,339 of NC_053390.1, forward strand.
GAAGGCAGAGGAGGAGCAAGAGGTCGCCAACGCAGCTGTGTCACAGCCAGCTCCTCTGAGGGCAGGGTTAGCATGGCAGAGATGTGGAAAAGTTTTGTCAACACGCAACAGCTAATGCACCACCACCTGATACCGAACGTGTTAGCAGGAGGCAACATTTCACTAACATGGTGGAACAGTACCTGTGCACACCCCTCCACGTACTGACTGATGGTCCTGCCCCATTCAACTTCTGGGTCTCCAAATTGTCCACGTGGCCAGAGCTAGCCTTTTATGCCTTGGAGGTGCTGGCCTGCCCGGCGGCCAGCGTTTTGTCTGAACGTGTATTCAGCACGGCAGGGGGCGTCATTACAGACAAACGCAGCCACCTGTCTACAGCCAATGTGGACAAGCTGAAATGAACCAGGCATGGATCCCACAGAACCTGTCCATCCCTTGTGCAGATTAGACATTAACTACCTCCCCTTAACCATATATTATTGTACTCCAGGGCACTTCCTCATTCAATCTTATTTTTATTTTCATTTTACCATTATATTGCGGGGCAACCCAAAGTTGAATGAACCTCTCCTCTGTCTGGGTGCCGGGGTCTAAAAATATCTGACAGTGGCCTGTTCCAGTGTTGGGTGATGTGAAGCATGATTCTCTGCTATGACATGAAGCCTGAATCTCTGCTATGGGACCTCTCTCCTCTGTCTGGGTGCCGGGGGCTAAATATCTGACAATAGACTGTTCCAGTTTTGGGTGACGTGAAGCATGATTCTCTGCTATGACATGAAGCCTGAATCTCTGCTGACATGAAACCTGAATCTCTGTTATGGGACCTCTCTCCTCTGTCTGGGTGCCGGGGCCTAAATATATGACAATGGACTGTTCCAGTTTTGGCTGACGTGAAGCCTGATTCTCTGCTATGACATGAAGACTGATTCTCTGCTGACATGAAGCCTGAATCTCTGTTATGGGACCTCTCTCCTCTGTCTGGGTGCCGGGGCCTAAATATATGACAATGGACTGTTCCAGTTTTGGCTGACGTGAAGCCTGATTCTTTGCTATGACATGAAGACTGATTCTCTGCTGACATGAAGCCTGAATCTCTGTTATGGGACCTCTCTCCTCTGTCTGGGTGCCGGGGCCTAAATATATGACAATGGACTGTTCCAGTTTTGGCTGACGTGAAGCCTGATTCTCTGCTATGACATGAAGACTGATTCTCTGCTGACATGAAGCCTGAATCTCTGTTATGGGACCTCTCTCCTCTGTCTGGGTGCCGGGGCCTAAATATATGACATTGGACGGTTCCAGTTTTGGCTGACGTGAAGCCTGATTCTCTGCTATGACATGAAGACTGATTCTCTGCTGACATGAAGCCTGATTCTCTGCTATGGGACCTCTCTCCAATTGATATTGGTTAATTTTTATTTATTTTATTTTTATTTTTATTCATTTCCCTATCTACATTTGTTTGCAGGGGATTTAACTACATTTTGCTGCCTTTTGCAGCCCTCTAGCCCTTTCCTGGGCTGTTTTACAGCCTTTTTAGTGTCAAAAAGTTCGGGTCCCCATTGACTTCAATGGGGTTCGGGACGAAGTTCGGGTCGGGTTCGGATCCCGAACCCGAACATTTCCGGGAAGTTCGGCCGAACTTCTCAAACCCGAACATCCAGGTGTTCGCTCAACTCTAGTGGTAACCAATTTTGTGGTTCTTTTTCTCCTGTTATCCTTTGTAAAAGTTAAATATGTAGGGCTAAAGCAACATTTATTGAAAAAAAAAATTTATTCAATTTTTTATTTTCACAGCCAAGTGCTTCTAAATTCTGTGAAACGCCTGTGGGGTTAAAACACTGACTACACATCTCAAGAAATTCCTCGAGGGTTATAGTTTCCAAAATGGGGTCACTTTTTGGGGGTTTTCACTATAGGGGTACCTCAGGGTCTCTTCAAATGCGATATGGAGCCCAAAACCATTCCAGCCAAATCTGCCCTGCAAAAGTCAAGTGGTGCTCCTACCCTTCTGAGCCCTGCCATGTGCCCATACAGTAGTTTACAACCACATATTGTCAAACTATATCTTTTATATAAAATATAAATATTTTATATAAAAGATAAAATGTCAATAAAATATGGAAATCAGTCAGGAAATCCACTAGGCGGACATAAAAACGCCTTTTCTTTTATCTTGAGACTCTAAATTTAATTTATGTAATTAATGAAAACAAAGGGGCAATCAATTATGCAAAAATATAACATTTATTTACAAAGTAGTAAAATCCAATATAAAACAGACATAAGATCAATGGATAGACAAATTGACGCAGTACCAACAAACCACCACTAGATGATGGTGTAACCCACTATCACTTTCTCACCAGCACAGAATTACTTAAAGTTACATATGATAAGATATAAATGCTATATTTTATCAAACAGACCAATAATTAATATATCAAGAGAAACTCAGGATTTTCTGTTTAGCAACAGGTTATAACATAACAAAAACACAGATTAATACAGGAATAATAATTGTTGTCCCTTGACTCTGTCTCTGTCTATGACAATCAAAAATATATATGATATTATACCCCACTCGGCAATCAGACTATGGAAATATATTTTTCCAGAGTTTTTCCTCTACTCAGACAATGTCTAATCTCCCATTAGCAATATGCACCTTTGCTAAGAGGACAACTAGCATTTAGGGAGGTTTTTAACACTATACGTTCCCACAGTATGGGAACTCTTGACTATATGCTGAGAGGAATATCTTATTAATATCACAAGCAATAATTAATATACGTTACCAAGTCAAGGATGGACAGAGTTTCGGATGGGACCAGTTCTCAGGAGTTCTCTAGTGGTCAAAATATAATTCAAGTTTCTTTTAATATCCTTTATGGATCTTTTCTTTCTTATGAGCACCCTGTTTCTTGTGATCTGATGGTTTGATCTCCTCCATGATGATCTGTATGTTCCTTTCCAGCAGTACTTATCCTCCCTGATATCTTACGTTATCTCCTCCTGGATTATGATCTCCCAATCAACTGAGGAGGGTGTAATATATGTTAATATTACTATGATGTAATCTTAACCCTTGATATGCTGGAGAAAATAATATATTGTCCATCTACCTCTAGATGGCACTGTTGTACCACATAACAATTTCAAACATTAATTCTAAATACCTAATAATACGTTTACATGACCTTTTTAACCTCTCCAATTTACATCAGTATTAAGGGTTTCTTGCTGACACTTTACTTATCCATAATCTAGACATGTTGGAGTCACCATCTTCTACCGTCTTTTTTAATTCATGATAATGGACAATGGACAATGGGCCTTTTACTTGACATCCGGGTTCATTAACTTGCCCACATGGCTGGCTAATAATATTCAGCTCTCCTCATGAAACCCAATTAGTAGGAAGATAACTTCAATACTTTCTAAACCTTCTAAGGTTATATCCAGTCAGTGAAATATACATGGCATAAAATATATATTCTAAATTTTATATATATATATATATATATATATATATCGACACACTGTTACACATAGATGACATATTATACTGTATAATTCATTGGTTAAGATATGTTGCAAATCTAAATATACCACACAGGAACATAGAACATATATTTTTGATTGGCATAGGTTCTTTTCTTGAACAGGGTAAGTTCCTTGTTTTAGAGGTCAGTTAAGAGATGTTTAATTATAGAGGAAACACACGTGAGGATGGGTTAGTATACACGTTTGTTCATACAACACAAATCCTAATTTCCGTCTTTAGCTGGAGCTGTAAGCTGTTAGCTGGAGCTGTAAAATCTCTTCACCTCTCCTCACCCGACTCCTTCTATCTCTTGAAGTCGTGAGCTAGGATGACAAACACGTAGTTGATTAATGTGCACCCATTTTTCCACAAATTCATCCCCCTTAGGGATTTTAATCTTGTATACCCCTGGTTAAAACTTGTCAATAATGACATAAGGTCCTTTCCATGAAGGTAAATTTTTCTCTTTAGATTTATGTATTTTAGGTGTATTATTAATTTATCAGGTACCGTATGTATATTTAATAAATTGTTTTAACATAATACTGTGTAGTGGTCGATGTGAACTAGATGTAGGTGTGCCCCTCTTATTCTATTTAATATTTCATCTCCTTTTAAGGTTTGGGGTAACCTTTTTAGGGGGAGCACCCTTTTTCATAGCAACTTGGAGGGTGAGCCATTCCGATATATCCTACATATTTTACCTTGCCCTATTTTGGTTTGAGCTCCCCACCCAGTTGAAATGGACATCTGGAGTCACATCGAGCAAAAACGTTTGCTAGCGGAATCATATTTATTTGACAATTTTGATGAAATTAACGTGACCCAACAAGAAAAATCTATGTCTGATGCATTCAAGGAGCTTGAGTTTTTGGTGCAAAAGCAGCTTAGACAACGATGGGAAATTAGAATGCTTAGCCTATATATAAAGGTGGGAAATATCCCAAAAGGACTGCTTTTATCAAAGACTCCAGCTCAAGACCTATACAATGAAGAATTTGAACAAGAGTGGAACTCCTTTCTGCGAGCACAGTCCATTGTATTAATGGAGATGATCGTGAAAAGGAGACAAGTCATTCTTGAATGCACCACACAACAAATAGAACAAATAAAAATTGTGATTGATAAGTTGCCAAAGAATGATGAATTTACATTTTTGCAAGAGCGATTGTGTAAAAATTTAGATAAAATAGAATATGACATCATTATGAAAAAAACAAAGAAAGCACACAATATACAAAAGTTAGATAATAAACATAAAAACCCACAAATAGAAGGGAAAAATCAAAAACACAAAAACCAAGTGAAATAAAAGATACACATGTAGATATAGAAAATAATTACACTATACCCACAACGAACAGATATGAAATTTTCAGTGAGAACTATTTTTTAGATTCAACCCCACAATTTGAGATACCGGCACAACAGTCAGGAGGACAATTACAGGCCACAACACCACTACGAAACACAACCACGGGAACACATACAGCACAAAGAACAACACTATGCCCAACAACACCCACACAGACCTCCAACACACGAGGGAAGAAGAAAAAATTACGTAGGGGAAAGAAATGGAAGAAATTAGGATGGACAGATTCAGCACTGATGGACACTAGTAATTCTATTGTTAATTTAAGTTCTACATCCCTCACAAAACCCCAAATAGATCTACTAAACAAGGGATTAAATTTGCGCCAACTATTCAATTAAATAAATTTGACACCTACATAGGAGTTGAAAAATTTATTCGTAAATTATGTTTGAAAAAATATCACATGAAAAACCCTATTAATACAGGAACACCAATACCTGTTAAGCAAACATATACGCATACTAATTTGAAAAGCAAATCGAAAAAATACCCCAGGCAAGAAATAAGCCACGAGATGGCCACTTTTAGACAGTCAGTAGAATGTGACATAAGGAAAATAAAAACAACTAAAAATATGAGAAATAATAATTTATCACAACAAGAAATTAACGCAATAAAACAATTACAAAAGGACAATGATATAGTAATACGCCCCGCGGACAAGGGCGGAGCCATTGTAATTTTATATATAGATAATTATAATCAGGAATGTAGGAGACAACTGTCTGATGTCAAGACATATAGAAAATTGAAATCAGACCCCACAAAGTTATATTATGTAAAATTAAGCAACTTATGTAATGAAGGACTGCAACAAAAGATTTTAACAGAGGAGGAATACAAATATATATTAAACACCGAACAAAGACTGCCGGTGTTTTATTGTATCCCAAAATTACACAAAAATCAGACAGACCCACTAGGACGACCTATTATATCGGGAATTAATTCACTCACCGTTAATCTGTCGCAGTATGTCGATAGACTATTACAACCGGTGGTGAAAAAAATTAGATCCTATGTTAAGGATACCACTCAGGCTATAAAAAATATAGAAAAAATAAAATGGGACCCAAATTGGATTATAGGTACACTGGACGTACAGTCCCTATATACGGTAATCCATCATGATCATGGGATCCACGCTATGAGAGAACAATTATGCAAAGATGGTCAATTACCTATTGAACAAATAGAATTTTTGGCGGAGACGGTAAAATTTATACTAGATCACAACTATTTTTTGTTTGACACAGACTTCTATGTGCAAACACAGGGCACGGCCATGGGCACCAGGTTTGCCCCCAGCTGTGCCAACTTGTTTATGGCTCAGTGGGAACAGGATGTCATCACCCCAAGGCTGGGGGACAGACCTGGTGCTCTGGGACCGTTACATAGACGACGTGCTGTTTATATGGAATAAAGATCAAAAATCATTGGACTCCTTTTTGGAAGACATTAACGATAATTTATTGAACTTACGGTTCTCAGCGACCACAAGCATGTCCTCTATCGAATTCTTAGATCTACAAATTAATATAGAAGATCAAAAATTAGTATGTAGCACTTATCATAAACCGACATCAAAGAATAGTCACATACTATATAATAGTTGTCATTTGCCACAATGGCTACTAAATATACCGTCAGGACAATTCAGACGCATTAAAAGAAACTGTTCAAAACAAGACACCTTTGAAGAAGAAGCAGCTATCTTAAAGGATCAATTTTTAGAGAAAAAGTATCCCGTAGAACTATTTGAATCCTCGCTAGATACAATACGCAAACTGGATCGAAATACTTTTTTCTCAGAAAAAACTGAAATTCTAAAGTCCACAGTGCAAGAAACAGTTAGAATAATATTACCATTCAACTCACAATATAAAAAGATTAAACATATAATCAATAAACATTGGCACCACATTACCAAAGATAGAACAATAGGACATGTATTGCCTAATAAACCGCAAATTATCTTTACTAAGGCACCAAATTTGGGCCTATTAGTTGCCCCCACAATTAATAACAAAATCTCAAAAATACCAACCATCCAAAAATGGATAGGTATGTCAGGCTTCTATAGATGTGGTTCTTGTATGGGATGCAAATTCACTACATCCCCTAAAAAAACAAGTGAAGTGAAATCAACCAGCAACAATCATATACATAAAATTAGGGAATTCCTGACATGCAACACAGAGAGTGTAATATATATTATACAATGCCCATGCAAAAAACAATACGTGGGCAGGACTAAAAGAACTTTAAAAAAACGTATAGCTGAACATATCACAAATATTAAAAAAGGATATGATAAGCATGCCCTATCACTCCACTTTAAAACGGCACATAATCAGGACCCAAAAGGGATAAATTTTGTGGCCCTAGAAAAAGTGAACATACAGTGGAGAGGAGGGGACCATATAGGAAAAATGTCTAGGATGGAGTCCAGAAAGATTTTTGAGTTTGATTCCCTTCTCCCACAAGGATTAAATGCAGAGATGGAGGTATTTGGTTTTTTATAAAAAGAGGACAATTGAAAATTACCTGTGTCCCTCATTGTTATAACTCATATGACCAAATAGACCCCATATTCCACTTACCAAAAATATCCCTTTAATTATTGTAAACAAAATATCTCCTAAAAGAAAGAAAAGAAATAAACTACTTTTATTATTACACTTTTTATTACGCATGCACGTATATTTTTATATATTTTTTATATACCTTTTTTTTTTATATATATATTTTTATATATTTATGTGTCTTAAATAAAACTTAAAATAATTTTTAAACAAATGTCTATTTGTGAAAGTATAAAAAATTATATATATAAAAAACTATTTGTCGGCTACACACTAACTATGTATCTTTATATCGCTACAGCCTAAAAGCTCCTGATATAATATAGATTAAGATCCCCACAAACCAAAATCAAATAAAAACTGTAGGAAAATATGCATATACATCTGTTGTTATTAGGATTTAAAAACACCAGCATACATAGTAAGGTGTGATTTAAATAAACAGATTGACTGGTTGATATAAATACTCCAAGATCGCTCTAATAACGCATAGTCTGGACGTAGACATATACATAGCTATAGAGATCCATGTGTCCACACCCTGTGGAAACAACTCATTAACAACCAGCCAAAACACAACCCAAACATAGAGAACGAAGCACTATTAACCCCATGTTTGAACCAGACAAATGTAGCTTTTTAACTATAAGTTTCTATATATATATATACATGTCTACAATATATGGTATTACCCTACCATGTAAATATAAAACACCACGGCAAAGATGTATGAACACTTTAGGAGCATAGTTCATTGCACTGAAAGAATGCGCAACTGGTGATTAAAAATAACGCATTTGAAAACCGCAGTAAAAACCGCATTGGAAATGTGCAATGAAATAAATGTGAATGAATAAACAGTATTTGAACATTTAGATATATACTTTTTGCTTTTAGATATACTCCCATATGTACATATTGAGGATTTTATAATATAAATGCATGATTAGAATAGTTTAAAATATAAGGTTTTTTAAAATTATAGTTTTTTATAATTATTATTAGGTGATTTTTATCATAGGTTGATAAAAGACTCTGAAAAAACTGTACGTTTGGCAATTACTACTATTATTGCCTAGTTTTATACTATACACATATATTTCTGCAACACTGTGACTAAGAGGTTAAATGATCAACCCAGTTGGGCGTCAACGTTCAGGTGCTGCTTTAAGTGACGTAATAGCCATAAATGAACAATAGATATAGCCCTATATAAAGAGACAAACATCAGATGAGACTTGACCACTGAGGAAGGAGTCGTGCTAACTCCGAAACGCGTATGGTGCAGACAAGTCTCAACAAAAGGAAAGAAACCGCAACATAAGAAAGGAAACCGCAATATTATTTTGCGCATCTTAACTACAAGTTTGCAGCCAATTTGGAAAGAAACGAAAGTCCTGCCTTGCGAAAAAGACACAAAGCAAAGGCGAATCTCAAGTAGGGCCATATTCACATTGACCCTAGTTCACCAAACGGACTGTTTCTCCCCTTTTGTGCAAGCTTATTTCAATGCAAGTGTACAACTCACGATAAAGTAGATTGGAGTTATAATCATCTGCGCTGACAACTCGTGGGACGCCACGCTAAGCGCAACTATCCGAACACTTTACCACCTCTACAAACAGTAATAAAGTTTATATTTATTGCCAGTTGTGCTAGCCATTTTCTCTTTTTGGTGTTTATATCCCGAGCTATAGAGATAAACCTGATTGGAAATTTGATACTCCTTCTGAGTAGTTTTCAGATCGTAGTATATTTTAGCACTCACTGCGGCTTTCTCTATATTCTTCTGGGCAAACGCAAAAGCATGCTGTAGGTGCTTGCATAAATTTTCCACATATTGATGCGATGTTGTAGCATTAATCAAATTATGATCTGTTGTCTGCTGGGGTAACACCATCTTCATTCCTGTGATCATCTCGAAGGGAGAAAGTTTGGTTGCTGCGCTTGGGTTGGCTCTGATGGCCATGAGGACCAACGGCAACTTGACATCCCAGTCTTTACCGAATTCATTGACAAACTTTTTTAGAATGTTAACAATGGATTGGTTGTAGCGCCACTCCGCCACTAGAGGCTGGCCGATAAGCTATATGTAGCTTCTTTTTTACCCCCAGTATCTCCCACAGCTTTGTCATCACTTCACTAGTAAAATGACTTCCACGATCGGACTCGATGCATTGGGGAAGACCAAACCTGGAGAATATGTGGTTAATGAGCAGAGATGCACATACGCTTAAAGGGCTTCTGTCACCCCACTAAACAGTTTTTAGTTTTTTTTTGTGTACTTATAATCCCTATACTGCGATTTATCCATACATAATGTGATTAATCATTTTGGTTCAGTAGATTCTGCTAAAAACATACTTTTATAATATGTAAATTACCTGTCTACCAGCAAGTAGGGCGGCTACTTGCTGGTAGCAGCCGCATCCTGCCATCATAATGACGCCCCCTCCTCATGTTGATTGACAGGGCCAGCGAACGGGATCTTTCTCTGCTGGCCCTGTTTGCATTCAAAATCTGACATCACATCTACACCCGGCGCAGGCGCATTGAGGAAGGAGCGACCAAGCGAGCGTCCTCCTCTCAGTGCGCCTGCGCCGACTGAAGACAGGTACGGCGAAGGCGCCAGATTTTGAATGCAAACAGGGCCAGCAGAGAAAGATCCAGTTCGCTGGCCCTGTCAATCAACATGCGGAGGGCGCATCATTATGATAGGAGGATGCGGCTGCTACCAGAAAGTAGCCGCCCTACTTGCTGGTAGACAGGTAATTTACATATTATAAAAGTCTGTTTTTAGCAGAATCTACTGAACCAAAATGATTAATCACATTATGTATGGATAAATCGCAGTATAGGGATTATAAGTACACAAAAATAAATAAAAAATGTTTAGTGGGGTGACAGAAGCCCTTTAAACTGCATGTTTTGCATGGCAAACATTCCACCCATTTTGTGTACAAACAAGTCACGGTTAGCATGTATCTGTTGCCTTTTGATGACGTGGTTACTGGCCCAATGAAATCAATTTGGATGTCTGACCATGGCATGGACATCCCCCTTTTCATCAGCGGTGCCTGATGAGTGGGCCCTTGTGGCTGGGATTGAGGGCATATTAGACATCCTTGACAATATGTTCGCATGTCTTGTAACATATGTGGCCAGTAAGCGTAGTCCCGTAGTAACTCGTATGTTAGTTTCTCACCTCGATGTCCAGCTGTTGGGGCATCATGGGCATGTTGTAGCATCAGACCTCGATACGCTGCGGGTACTACCCATTGTGTGATACCGTTCTTTGAGGTCCTTATCAGCAATCCATCCTGTAATGAAAATTGGGACTTACCGTTCATCAGAATTCGTAATTCCTCCTTACCATCACAGTCTTCCGTAATTATGAGACAATTCTGTGGATCTTCAATGTGTTTATAAAAGATACCAATAACTGGATCCCCCTTTTGGCTTGCAATGCAATCCTCCCTAGGGGAATCTTGGCTCCATTGTACCACATTGGCTTCAGTTCCCTTTTGGGTCTGACTCCTTGTCGTTGCGTCCACTTGGATAGTTCCCATGAGGTCATCAACGTCCAAGACTTCTCCGTCAATGGCTGCTTGTTTGGCAAGGGAATCTGCTAGATCATTCCTTTCCTTATCCATACCTGGATATTTTGAATGACCCTTTACCTTTTTCCAGTAAATTGTAAGACTGTTGGTAATAACCATCTCGTCGATTTTGCAAAACATCTTACCATGCTTGACTGGCTTGTTGTTGCTTCTAATCATGCTAGATCTTTTCCATCCGGGGAAATATTCCACAAAGCTATTTCGAATATAATCAGAATATGTGATTATGACAAAATCTTTAATATCATATTCGATAGCCATTTGTACAGCTTTGTACACAGCGGTAAGTTCTGCGACCTGGCTACTTTTGGGACCGATTTTGTATCCGACGGATATCTCTTGGAACATATTATTCCACACAATTCTGACACCTGCAACCAGCGTACGCTCATTTCCTATATCTGTATGGGAAGAACAACCATCTACATACACACATGGTAATGATTTGCAGTACTCCTCTTCGTCAGATTTATATGGGGATGATGATTGTTCCTCCAGGAAATCATTCTCCTGTTATTCACCTTTATGTTCCGCATTGGTACAATCACAGAGTTCAGCTAATCCTTGAGCAACTGGGTTCTTATTATTTTATTTGTACCTGATCTCCAATGGCCATCGTCCAGGCGGTTATCCTGCTATTTGATAGGTTTCCATCCCTTATCCGATCACTCTGCAAGTATTGCAGCGGTTGGTGTGCAGTCTCCACAATAATCCTTTCACCTTGGATAAAACTCCTGAAATATTGTAAAGCCCACACAGTTGACAATAATGCTTTCTCACAGCTATTGAATTTTACCTCTACTGTTGACAAGGACTTGCTGGCATAGGCAATGATTTTGTTCCGGTTTTCCAGTTTTTGGAAAAGAACTGCACTCATGCTTTTGTCAGTGAAACCTGTTTCCATGAAGAAAGGTTTTCTCCTTCTGGATAGGCAAGACATGGAGCCTGGATAAGTTTGGCCTTGAGTTCATTCACAGCTTGCTCATGATGCTCACTCCATTCGCATTTTACTCCTTTCTTTAGTAACTGCAAAAGAGGTTTTGTAATTTCGGCATAATTATCTATAAACTTACGTGAATAGTTCATCATGCCCAAGAATGATCTCAACTCCTTGAGATTTTTAGGTGACTTCGTATTGATCACTGCTTCCACCTTCTTCTGTGGGTTGATTCCATCAGCAGTGATTTCGTGACCTAGGAAATTAACCTTGGCATGACACCATTGAGCCTTCTGAAAAGAAAGTTTCACACCAGCATTTTTCAGTTGGGTTAGTACATGCCTCAGTTCTACAATGTGTTCCTCAAAAGTCGTGCTTTTGATTAGAATGTCATTCACATAGGATAAGGTACCTCATTCAGTGGCATCAGGCATTGCCTTATGCATGAACACGGCAAATTCATGGCCCGCATTTATGTACCCGAAGGGCAGTCGGGTCCATGCATATTGTTGCTTTCCAAATGTGAAGGCCAGTTTGTACTGATCCCTCTCGTCAACTTTAATCATCCAATATCCTTGTGCACCGTCAAGGGCGGTGAAAATTTTTGATCGTTGAATTTGTGCCAAACATTGGTCAATATATGGCACAGGCCACCCAGACATGTAAACACGTTTGTTTAATTAGGTGCGAGCAGAGACGAAATTGACTGTTAGGTTTGAGGACTCCAAGTATGGGATGATTGAACGAACTATGTATTGGACGGATAATGCCCCTCCTCTCCAGGTTCTTAACGATTTCCGATAGTGACTCGTAAGCCGCCAGCGGAAGTCGGTATTGTTTGACAAAGACAGGGGGTGCATCGGGATCTGTCTGGATTCTTGCAACATGTACAGTACAGACCAAAAGTTTGGACACACCTTCTCATTCAAAGAGTTTTCTTTATTTTCATGACTATGAAAATTGTAGATTCACACTGAAGGCATCAAAACTATGAATTAACACATGTGGAATTATATACATAACAAACAAGTGTGAAACAACTGAAAATATGTAATATTCTAGGTTCTTCAAAGTAGCCACCTTTTGCTTTGATTACTGCTTTGCACACTCTTGGCATTCTCTTGATGAGCTTCAAGAGGTAGTCCTCTGAAATAGTTTTCACTTCACAGGTGTGCCCTGTCAGGTTTAATAAGTGGGATTTCTTGCCTTATAGATGGGGTTGGGACCATCAGTTGCATTGAGGAGAAGTCAGGTGGATACACAGCTGATAGTCCTACTGAATAGACTTTTAGAATTTATATTATGGCAAGAAAAAAGCAGCTAAGTAAAGAAAAATGAGTGGCCATCATTACTTTAAGAAATGAAGGTCAGTCAGTCAGCCGAAAAATTGGGAAACTCTGTGAAGAGCTCCTTTAGCTGTTGACACTCTGACTCATCGGAGCATGCATCAGCTATAGAGACTTGTTCTTCCACCCGCTCCTGAAATTCTGAAAATATTTCAGGCTGACTTAACTCGTAAGCTTCTTCAAGCTCACTGGTTAAGTCACTTTGGGTGTAGCGTACCTTATCCTTTCCTTGTTGGCAGGACTCGTACTCCTTCTCATCGATTTCATGGTTGAAGACTAATGATGACTCTTCAATGTGGCATGTACCTTTTTCAGAGCTGAAAGGATAAACAGAATGGATATTGAATAACCCCTAAGGGGTTGATAAAAAAAAACTTTGTTCTACTACCTGTTCTTCCATCAGGTATTAATCAGGAATAAGTCCAATTACAGCATTCTGGAATCCAAAGGTATAGTATTCTGAATCCATAGCTAGACCAATTACGGTGTCCTTTTGTAGGGACATGCTATGGGGAGCCATGTTATGGATTACCATATGTAACGGATCCTGATGGATGTTTATCATGGGAGTAGGCTTTACCTTCAGGCCGAGTTGGACAAACAGATCAAAGCATTTGCATTCTTCAAGTTTTGCCCCTTCTTCACTTTAATGGGGAGAAGAAATGGTTTGCATCCTTCAGGAATTTCAACCTCTTCAGCAACCTCAATACTTACAGCATAGGGCATCTGTTGTTCCCCTCTCAAGGTCTGGAATCCCTCTGGGTTTCCTGGTAATCTGGACCATAAGGTTTTATTCACCAGATCAATCTGCACAGCAAATCGGTGTAGAAGGTCGTTACCTATATACATTTGGTACCGTGGTTCATTTATCACGATGAAAATGTGTTCTGTGGTCTTACTTCCTAGGGAGATAGACAAAAGACATCTTGCAACCACATTATGACTCTGGGAATTTCCATCCAGATCATGAACCCATTGTTCCTATGGAGAGAAACTTTTAATCATTTTAGGATTGGTGACCTGTTTTAAGAGTCCTAGGCTTATGTAGCTCGCTTCGGATTTCAGATCCAATTTGGCGTATTTCACCCAGGCTATATTGTTCACCTGTATGGGAATCAATAAATTGTCATTGACCTTTTCAATCCGTACCATGGATTGAGTATGTTTGGTCAGGTCCGCGACTTTGTGATTTCCTCCTTCAAGAGAAATAGTCAATACATCAATACATCCTCATCCAAGGTTACCTTTTCGAATCTGTCCCTCTGGATGGTCATTATGTGAGTGGCACCATTGACAGCTTCCTCGGGCTTACCATTTTTCAGAATCGTGACATCCGGCGTATGATTGTTCCTGAAATAAACTTCAATAGAATCAATCACGTGACAACTATGTTGGGTTTTTGCATTGCAAGAGAATTCATAGGCAATGGGTACCTTCACTTGAGTCCAAACTGCTTCATTAATGAAGTCTGTTATGGAACTCAATCTTTTTAGTAAATCAATTCCTATGATCAGCCGATCATATGGAAGATCCGCAATCAATGTGGGGTGTCTAATTGTCTTCTTGCCAATTCTAAATGTCAACCATGATGTACCTTTTACCTGTAAAGCGTCTCCACCTACACTTATCAAAGAGCCATCAAATTATCTTCTTTGTTGTCAAATCCAGAACCTGTTGGAAATAACTATAAGATAAGATGGTGGCTTGTGATCCGGTGTCGAGTAAACTTTTGATTGGTCCGATAAGTTAATTTTGGGGATATGAATCCATAAAATATCGGCCTTCAACCTGAAATAAATCACACAAGAAATTAGAATGTTTGCTCATAAGATTCCTCTGGAGGGTTTGACCTCTCTGCAGCGTGACCTCTGCATTCCTGTGTCTCACAGGAGAAGTTGGAGGAGCAGAGTCAGCCCCCACCCTTGGGGAAAACTGGATTATATCACAGTTTACAGCTGGTTCATGACTAGAGGCTGGAACGATGGGATCACACACTGGAACAAACGCATGGTCGCAGGGATCTACATGATTAGACTGCAAGACAAATAACTTATTAGACACCTCCTCCCTGGCCCCAATCTCAGGGTCAGCGGTACTGCAAGGAGAAATGGTATTAGTAATCACATCAGATTCTTTCACATCCATCTTAATAGCCTTGCAGTGGCCTGGGTTCTGACCCGGCCCAATCTGCTTTATGATGTTGTTGAGCTGGGACCTGGAGTTGCCCCTAAAAAAGGTTCAGGCAGATACCTGGGACAACTTTCTCACAATGTCACTCAACTGGGCCACTTGTTCTGCCAGCTGATCAAACCTGTTTGGTTTACGCATATTTTGGCTTTGTGGGGCGCCCTGATTATTGGTGGGTGACCTACTCCTAGGTGAATTTGAGGGTTCCTGCCTATCTTCTCTCTGTTGTCTGGGCCTGTTATTCCAGCGCCTGTAACCCTGGGAATCCCTATTGTAATAGGGCCTATATACCTGGGGACCCTTATTGTAATATGGACGGTAGTTAGACCTCCCAGTACCAGAATTATCCCCCTCTGACCCGTTGGGATTTTGGGGCTTGGTTTGCTTGGATCCTATCTGTTGTTGCTGGGTTTGTTGGACAGGTCCTGTAGACTGAGGGTACTTACGTGGCTGTGTTTCAAATCCCAAGCTAGGGTTTACCTTAGCTTCAGCTATATTTTGCTCTGGGGACTTTTTAAATCTTCTCTCACCTGTTGCATGGCATTCACTGATATTATACAGCGTGGTGGCAGCCGTCACCAACCTATTCAAGGGAGCTTCAATATCCAGATCTCTGGCTAGGCTAAGTTTGATCTGGGTTGGCATAGCATCATAGAACAACTGCTTAAACTCTTCAGATTCCCAGTTTGGGGACCTATATGCTAACCCATAGGCATTTTTAAGGACAGAAAGGAATTCACAGGGACTTTGATTGGGCCTACATGTAAGCTTATATATGTCCTGTTTTGCAGCAGTAATGGTTCGGTATGGTCCGAATTCCAGTTTAACTTCATGCAAGACACTTGGCCAATCTTGAATTCCTCTCTCCCTAAATGAGGTAATGTAATGACGATACTTATCATCAAATGCCCGGGGAAGGAATCTGATCCTGTCAGCATCAGAGTATAATTTTAAAGAATCCATAGTGGATTCATACAGTTCTAAGTGATTCACTATCTGAGAAGAACATTTCTTAGAGAACTTGGACACAGTGGCATTTAAAAACTTAATTATGCTGGATGAACTTTGATCCTTTTCTGAATATCGGTAATTTTTCTTCCTAGAGACCACCTCAACATATGATGGTCGCCTGGGACCCTGATCCTCTTTGTGGGCAAACACCTGCCTGCGTGGCAGGGAGTAAGATATACGCTTTCCCACATCACTATCAGACTCACATGTGCTTTCTCCACTCTCATGAGACACATATTGCACAGGTGATTTAACCCTAACATCTCTATACAGGGGAATATGAGGAGAGACACTTCTAGGGGCTTCCGTGTTACCGGCACCTAGTAAGGCGGTTACAGTTTGGAACGCCCGACTCAATTGGGTTAATGCTTCCTGTGTAATCACGCCAACACTTTCAGGTTGCTGAGTGTCTTGGATGGGGTCTGATTTAAGAGCATGTGATGACATGTCTGGATATTGGGCAGTAATAAATGGAGGGTCAGGAGATCCCACAGCGTTAGATGGATCCCTTTCAGCATTGACTAGATTATGGGCTGATCCATCTGTCTGCTTAATTTTGGAATACTGGAGATGTAAATCCTCTAAATCACTTTTTGCCTTTTGGTATGCATCATGGCTGTGATCAAGGTTGTATTTTAAGTCCTTGATCGTGGCCCCTGTGGCTTTGAGATCTGCTTCTAGCTGGGCTATATAGTGCTCCATTCTGTTCACAGACCCTTGTCTCTTTTGTGAGTATTGACCGCCAATAATGCATACAAAACAGGTGGCAAAGCGCATAATAGGTGTTGCTCCCTCTTGGTATTATTTTGTGTTAAATCTATGTATGTCAGGTATCAACCATGCCACCTAACTTCCATATATCCCCACGTTCTTCATAGGCTCTTTCCTGCAGCTCATTAGTCCATTCAGTCATCTCCTTATCAATTTTAACCCGTGAATATATATATTAGATAGAATTATGGACTATCTGTTCCGGGTATGATGGACTATCTGCTATAGCCTGGCTATTACCTGGGTCGCTGCCTGTTACACTCATGATTCCGATAAATAATCAATAATCAATACAGCTAACAATAACAATCTGGCAAGCTAAGAAGAAGTGTAGAATTTTTCACTATTTGCATAAATAATTTATAGAAATATCTCAAGATCTCAGCAGTGCCTCCAGAATGTCAAACTATATATTTTATATAAAATATAATTATTTTATATAAGAGATAAAATTTCTATAAAATATGGAAATCAGTCAGGAAATCCACTAGGCGGACATAAAAATGCCTTTTCTTTTATCTTGAGACTCTAAATTTAACCCCTTCACGCAACATCACGTACATGTACGTGGGGGAATGTGGTGCCTCACCGCATCCCCACGTGCATGTACGTGATCGGCTTTCTGTGTCAGCGCAGGGAGCGAAGCGCTGAAGCTTCAGTGAAGCCGGCGTGCTGGGGTTGCTAGGCAACCAGAGAAGCCGGTAGGAACTGTATAGGAGCTCTGACCTGCCCGCGATCGCTGTGATTGGTCCATTACTGCAGAGGGACCAATCGCAGCGCATCGGGGCAGGTAAGGGGGGGTTAGGGAGGGACTATGTTCTTCTCCTTCTCTGATCGCCCCAATTCCTGTCAGGGAAGCGATCAGAGAAGGAGATAGTGTGAAAATATTCCCGACCTATGACGAGTATACTTGTCATGGAGCACTGCTACTTAGCGTGCCATGATGAGTATACACGTCATGGCATTTAACTCTCACCATGTCTGCAGACATGGTGACAGCGCTGAGATCCCAGCTGTTACACACAGCCAGGCACCTTGGGTCAATGCCGAGGGGGGTCCTGTGACCCCCCCCCCTATCGGCGATCGCTGCAAACCGCAGGTCAATTCAGACCTGCATTTTGTAGCGCTTTCTGCAGTTTTTGATCCCCGCGGTCCCTGACCGCGGGGATCAGAAACTTTAGTATGTCCAAAATAACGTTTTTTCACCCCCGGGGGGTGTCACAGGCGGTGCGGGAGGTGCGGTAAGGTGCGGGAGGTGGGCGGTGCGGCAGGCGGGATCGCGATCCCCCGCCCGCCTCCCCTTGAATGATTGTTGGCGTCTAGTGGGTATACCAGGGTGCCAGCACATTGCTGGCACCCTGGTATAAACGGCTGACATCTGCGATGCGATGTCAGCCGCTTATCCCTTTCCATACAGCGGTCCGTACGGACCGCTGTATGGAAAAGGTTAACAGCGCAGGGAGCTCCCTCCCTCTCCCATCGGGGGGCTGCTGTGCCTTTGCAGCCCCCCGATGGGAGAGAGCCCCCAGAGAGCCCCCCTCAGCCCTATGCTTACCCTTCCCCATCTGCGCAGTTCTGACCAGTACTGAGCAGATGGGGAAGGTTCCCATGGCAACAGGACGCCTCTCAGGCGTCCTGCTGTCCATGGTGCTGAACAGATCTGTGCTAAAAGGCATAGATCTGTTCAGACAAGTGTAAAATACAGTACAGTACAATATATATTGTACTGTACTGTATTATACAGACATCAGAACCACTGGATCTTCAAGAACCAAGTGGGTCTGGGTCAAAAAAAAAGTTAAAAAAAGTGAAAAAAGTAAAGTTTCAAAAAAACACATTTATCACTGAATAAAAATAAAATAAATAAAATATATAAACACATATTAGGTATCGCCGCGTCCGTAACGACCTGATCTATAAAACGGTCATGTTACTTTCCCCGCACGGTGAACGCCATAAAAATAAAAAAATAAAAACTATGAGGAAATTGAAATTTTGCCCACCTTACTTCCCAAAAAAGGTAATAAAAGTGATAAAAAAAGTCGCATGTACGCCAAAAAAGTACCAATCAAACCGTCACCTCATCCCGCAAAAAATGAGCCCTTACATTAGACAATGGCCCAAAAAATAAAAAAACTATGGGTCTCAGACTATGGAGACACTAAAACATGATTTTTTTTTTGTTTCAAAAATGATATTATTGTGTAAAACCCTGATAAATTATAAAAAGGTAGACATATTAGGTATTGCCATGTCCATAGGAACCTGATCTATAAAAATACCACATGACCTAACCCCTCAGGTGAACACTGTAAAAACAATTAAATAAAAACGGTGTCAAAAAAGCGATTTTTTTGTTACCTTACATCACAAAAAGTGTAATAGCAAGCGATCAAAAAGTCATATGCACCCCAAAATAGTACCAATCTAACCGTCATCTCATCCCGCAAAAATGATACCCAACCTGAGACAATCGCCAAAAAACTGAAAAAACTATGGCTCTCAGACTATGGAGACACTAAAACATGTTTTTTTTTTGTGTGTCAAAAATGATATTATTGTGTAAAACCTAAATAAATAAAAAAGTATACATATTAGGTATCGTCACATCCATAAGAACCTGCTCTATAAAAATAGCACATGATCTAACCTGTCAGATGAACGTTGTAAATAATAAAAAATAAAAACAGTGCCAAAACAGCTATTTTTTGGCAAATTTTCCATTTTAATTCATTTTTTCCCATAACAAAGCAAGGGTTAACAGCCAAACAAAACTCAATATTTATTGCCCTGATTCTTTAGTTTATAGAAATGCCCCATATGTGGTCGTAAACTGCTGTATGGCCACACGGCAGGGCGCAGAAGGAAAGGAGCGCCATATGGTTTTTGGAAGGCAGTTTTTGCTGGACTGTTTTTTTGACACCATGTCCCATTTGAAGCCCCCCCGATGCACCCCTAGAGTATAAACTCCAAAAAATGACCCCATTTTGGAAACTACACCCCTCAAGGTATTCAAAACTGATTTTACAAACTTTGTTAACCCTTTAAGTGTTCCACAAGAGTTAATGGCAAATGGAGATGAAATTTCTGAATTTCTATTCTTTGTTACTTTGCCTCACAAAAAGTGTAATATAGAGCAACCAAAAATCATATGTACCCTAAAATAGTACCAACAAAACTGCCACCTTATCCCGTAGTTTCCAAAATGGGGCCACTTTTTTGGAGTTTCTAACCTAGGGGTGCATCAGGGGGCTTTAAATGGGACATGGTGTCTAAAAACAATCCAGCAAAATCTGCCTTCCAGAAACCATATGGTGTTCCTTTCCTTCTGCGCCCTGCCGTGTGCCCGTACAGCAGTTTACGACCACATATGGGGTGTTTCTGTAAACTAAAGAATCAGGGCCATAAATAAAGAGTTTTGTTTGGCTGTTAACCCTTGCTTTGTTACTGGAAAAAAAATATTAAAATGGAAAATCTGCCGAAAAAGTGAAATTTTGAAATTGAATCTCTATTTTCCATTAATTCTTGTGGAACACCTAAAGGGTTAACAACGTTTGTAAAATCAGTTTTGAATACCTTGAGGGGTGTAGTTTCTTAGATGGAGTCACTTTTATGGAGTTTCTACTCTAGAGGTGCATCAGGGGGGGCTTCAAATGAGACATGGTGTCAAAAAAAACAGTCCTGCAAAATCTGCCTTCCAAAAACCGTATGGCATTCCTTTCCTTCTGCGCCCTGCCGTGTGCCCGAACAGCGGTTTACGACCACATATGGGGTGTTTCTGTAAACTACAGAATCAGGGCCATAAATAATGAGTTTTTTTGGCTGTTAACCCTTGCTTTGTTACTGGAAAAAATGGATTAAAATTGTAAATTTGCAAAAAAATTGAAATTCTGAAATTTCATCTCCATTTGCAAATAACTCTTGTGGAACACATAAATGGTTAACAAAGTTTGTAAAATCAGTTTTGAATACCTTGAGGGGTGTAGTTTCCAAAATGGGGTCTTTTTTGGGTGGTTTCAATTATGTAAGCCTCACAAAGTGACTTCAGACCTGAACTGGTCCTTAAAAAATGGGTTTTGGAAATTCTCTGAAAAATGCTTCTAAACTTCTAAGCCTTGTAACGTCCCCAAAAAATAAAATATCATTCCCAAAATTATCCAAACATGAAGTAGACATATGGGGAATGTAAAGTAATAACTATTTTTAGAGGTATTACTATGTATTATAGAAGTAGAGAAATTGAAACTTGGAAATTTTCAAATTTTTCCAAATTTTGGGTAAATTTGGTATTTTTTTATAATAAAAAAAATGAAATTTTTTTACTCCATTTTACCAGTGTCATGAAGTACAATATGTGATGAAAAAACAATCTCAGAACGGCCTGGATAAGTAAAAGCGTTTTAAAGTTATTCACACATAAACTGACACTGGTCAGATTTGCAAAAAATAGCCTGGTCCTTAAGGTGAAAAATGGCTTGGTCCTGAAAGGGTTAATTTATGTAATTAATGAAAACAAAGGGGCAATCAATGCAAAAATATAAAATTTATTTACAAAGGAGTAAAATCTAATATTGACATAAGATCAATGGATAGACAAATTGACGCAGTACCAACAAACCACCACTAGATGATGGTGTAACCCACTATCACTTTCTCACCAGCACAGAATTACTTAAAGTTACATATGATAAGATATAAATGCTATATTTTATCAAACAGACCAATAATTAATATATCAAGAGAAACTCAGGATTTTCTGTTTACCAACAGGTTATAACATAACAAAAACACAGATTAATACAGGAACAATAATTGTTGTCCTTTGACTCTGTCTCTGCCTATGACAATCAAAAATATATATGATATTAATATGATATTATACCCCACTCGGCAATCAGACTATGGAAATATAATTTCCCATTAGCAATATGCACCTGTCACAGCCAGACAGCTGAGAAGCGCTCACAGGAGCTTCTCAGATCCTCCTCCTTGAATTTCTTTGTTTTGGTTTAGTTTCTCATCTCGTTAGTCTATCTCAGCTGTCATGCAGTTGGACTGATTGCTACCCTTTAAGTTCCTCCCCATAATGCAGTAGTGTGCGGCTGATACAACTTCCTGGAGTGTGTGTGCATGCTGTTCCCAGTTCCCAGTCCCCAGTCCTCAGTCCTCAGTCGTCTGCAAGATAAGTGCTGTTTATGTATTTATGATTTTGTCTTTTCTGGATCCAGGTGACCCTGACTCCCTCCGTGTCAGTGTAGGGAGCCGGTGGTCGTGTCCCTTCACTATTGTAGGGTCTTCAGGTAATAGATAGCCGAGGAACGTGGATATGCGGCCATCCACCTTTGGGGTGTTCGCATAGGCTGAGCAGTGAGGGAGAGCGGCAGGTCTATTGCAGGGGTCTCCCTTTGTTCCTTAGTTGTGGATCCAGAGAGACATTGTTTATATGGTATTGTCTTGTTTCCTGTACACCATCCGTGACATTATCAGCCGCCAAAACCGTCTCAAGCATGGATCCGGTTTCACTTTTGGCTGAACGCTTTCAGAGTCTTTCTTTGGAGGTAGCTGATTTCCGTAAGACTTTTTCTCAGTTTCAAGTGACCGGTTCAGCTTGCGTTCATGGAGTTTGTGCTGAGCCTAAGATCTCGCTCCCGGATACGTTCTCCGGGGGTAGTGAGAATTTTGTGCGTTTTAGAGAGGCTTGCAAACTCCATTTTCGCCTTTTTCCCTATTCTTCTGGTGATGAAGAACGGAGGGTGGGGATCATTATATCGCTGCTCAGGGGTAACGCTCAGTCCTGGGCCTTTTCGCTGCCGGAGGGGGCACGGCCCCTTCGTTCAGTGGATGAATTCTTTTTAGCCCTGGGTCAGATATATGATGATCCGGATCGTATTGCTCTGGCTGAGTCTAGACTACGTCTGTTATGCCAGGGTAAACAATCCGCTGAGATATACGGTTCAGAATTTCGGAGATGGGCAGCAGATACGGGTTGGAATGATGCTGCACTCCGAAGTCAATTTTGCTATGGTCTTTCAGAGGGATTGAAAGATGCATTTGCCTTTCATTAAAGACCTACCTCCTTGGATTCTGCTATGTCTCAGGCTGTTCGTATTGACAGGCGTCTTAGAGAGAGAGGAGAGATCTCTCCTTCCTGTCTTACTCAGTTTCGGGACAGTGCAGCGGTCTCATTCTGTGCACAGGGGTCTCAGTCGCAGTCAGCCCCTTCTGAGCAGGAGTCCATGCAGCTGGGGTTGATTGCTTTTGACAATAGAAGATTCAGCCCGCAGGGGAGGGTTTATTTTTGTTGTGGAGGTATAAATCATCTGGCAAATGTTTGTCCCTCTAGGAGATTCAGGCAGTTTTCTGGGAGTAATAAAGAGACAAAAAGGAAAAAATCTTTTAAAAATGTTCCGTCTGTTACTATTGGCAGGGTTGAGGCGGAAATTGAAGGTTTTCCGTTTGCTTGTAGTTCCCGTTTTGTCCTGCCTGCTAGGGTGGCGCTAGAGAGCAAGAGCATTTTTTGTGAGATTTTTGTGGATAGTGGAGCAGCTGTCAACCTCATTGATAATCAATTTGCAATAACTCATGGTTTCCAGGTATGCACTTTGGGAAAGGATATTCCTGTTTTTGCTATTGATTCCGCTCCACTTTCTCAGAAATCATTAAAGGGCATAGTTCACAATATCCGTTTAATTGTGAGTGATGCTCATGTTGAGAATGTGTCATGTTTCGTCCTTAGTGGTTTGCCTACTCCTCTAGTGTTGGGGCTACCCTGGCTCACTAAACATAACCCCACCATTGATTGGCAAGCGAGGCAAATAAATGGTTGGAGTAACTTTTGCAGAGAGAATTGCCTCATAACATCTGTTTCTGAGGTTTCTACTAAGACTGTACCACCTTTCCTCTCTGAATTTTTGGATGTCTTCTCTGAGAGTGGAGTTCAGGGTTTACCTCCGCACAGTGAGTATGATTGCCCTATTAATCTCATCCCAGGCGCCAAGCTGCCTAAATCTCGTTTATACAATCTTTCCCAACCTGAGAGGGTCGCTATGCGAGCTTATATCTCTGAGAGTCTGAGAAAAGGACACATACGACCCTCGAAGTCACCTGTTGCGGCTGGTTTTTTCTTTGTTAAGAAAAAAGATGGTTCTTTAAGACCTTGTCTGGATTTCAGGGAGCTGAACAGTATCACTATTCGTGATCCTTATCCGCTTCCTCTGATCCCAGACCTGTTTAACCAGGTTGTTGGGGCTAAAGTCTTTTCCAAATTAGACCTAAGAGGGGCATACAACCTGGTTAGGGTCAGAGAAGGAGACGAATGGAAGACGGCTTTCAATACCCCTGAGGGCCATTTTGAGAATTTGGTTATGCCTTTTGGTTTGATGAATGCCCCAGCCGTTTTTCAGCATTTCGTCAACAGCATTTTTTATCATTTAATGGGAAAATTTGTATTAGTGTATTTGGATGACATTTTGATTTTTTCTCCTGATTTCAAGACTCATAAGGAACACTTATGTCAGGTCTTGCTCATCCTGCGGGAGAATAAATTATACGCGAAACTGAAAAAATGTGTGTTTGCGGTTCCAGAAATCCAATTTCTGGGGTTTCTTGTCTCCGCTTCTGGTTTTCGCATGGACCCCGAGAAGGTCCGCGCTGTGCTTGAGTGGGAGCTTCCTGAGAATCAGAAGGCGCTGATGCGTTTTTTGGGCTTTGCCAATTATTACAGGAAATGTATTTTGAATTATTCCTCTGTTGTTAAACCACTCACTGATATGACCAGAAAGGGGGTAGATTTTTCTTCCTGGTCGGTAGAGGCGCGCAAGGCCTTTTCTAATATCAAGGAGAGTTTTGCTTCCGCTCCCATCCTAGTACAACCTGATATTTCGTTACCCTTGATAGTTGAGGTTGATGCTTCTGAGGTAGGGGTGGGTGCGGTCTTGTCTCAGGGTTCCTCTCCTGCCAAATGGCAACCGTGTGCCTTTTTCTCAAAGAAACTCTCCTCCGCAGAGAGAAATTATGATGTGGGAGATAGGGAATTGTTGGCCATCAAGTTGGCTTTTGAGGAATGGCGCCATTGGCTAGAGGGAGCCAGACACCCTATTACCGTGTTTACTGACCATAAAAATCTGGCCTACATGGAGTCCGTCAAGCGTCTGAACCCGAGACAGGCCAGATGGTCTTTGTTCTTTTCAAGGTTTAATTTTGTTGTTACGTTCCGCCCTGGGGTTAAGAATGTGAAGGCAGATGCCCTGTCACGTTGTTTTCCGGGAGGTGGGAATTTTGAAGACCTGTGTCCCATTTTGGCTGAAGGTGTGGTGGTCTCTGCTCTTTTTCCTGAATTGGAGGCAGAGGTGCAGGCAGCCCAGTCAGAAGCTCCTGATCTTTGTCCTCCTGGGAGGTTGTTTGTGCCTCGCTTTGAGACACAAGATTTTTAAAGAACACCACGACACGGTCCTTGCTGGGCACCCGGGGGCAAGAGCCACACTGGATCTCATCGCTCGGAGATTCTGGTGGCCTGCGCTTCGTAAGTCGGTTGAGGGTTTTGTGGCAGCTTGCGAGACTTGCGCTCGTGCCAAGGTCCCTCATTCACGGCCATCAGGTCCTCTCCTTCCTTTGCCCATTCCTTCCCGTCCTTGGACACATCTGTCCATGGACTTCATAACGGACTTGCCTCGTTCCTCGGGGAAGTCTGTGATTCTGGTGGTGGTGGACCGTTTTAGCAAAATGGTGCATTTTATCCCTTTTCCTGGTTTGCCCAATGCTAATAGGCTGGCGCAGGCATTTATTGACCACATTGTCAAATTGCATGGGATTCCTTCAGACATAGTCTCTGATAGGGGCACGCAGTTTGTTTCCAGATTCTGGAACGCTTTCTGTTCTCGCTTGGGGGTTCGGTTGTCATTCTCTTCTGCTTTCCATCCGCAGTCGAATGGCCAGACAGAGCGCGTCAATCAGAATCTGGAGACATATCTGCGCTGTTTTGTGGCGGAGAATCAGGAGGATTGGTGTTCTTTTTTGTCCCTTGCTGAGTTTGCTTTAAATAACCATCGTCAGGAGTCCTCTGATAAGTCACCATTTTTTGGTGCATATGGGTTCCATCCGCAGTTTGGGACTTTCTCGGGAGAGGGCTCTTCTGGTTTGCCTGATGAGGACAGATTCTCCTCGTCTTTGTCATCTATTTGGCAAAAGATTCAGGATAATCTAAAGAGCATGAGTGAGAGATATAAGCGTGTGGCGGATAAGAGACGTGGGCCTGGTCCGGACCTGAATGTTGGTGATCTGGTGTGGTTGTCTACCAAGAATATCAAATTGAAGGTTCCCTCCTGGAAGTTGGGTCCTAGGTTTATTGGGCCTTACAAGATCCTGTCTGTCATCAATCCTGTTGCCTACCGTCTTGATCTTCCTCAGACTTGGAAGATCCATAATGTTTTTCATAAGTCCTTATTGAAACCTTATGTTCAACCTATTGTACCCTCGTCTTTGCCTCCTCCTCCGATTATGGTTGATGGAAATCTTGAATTTCAGGTCTCTAGGATTGTGGATTCTCGTCTTGTCCGCGGTTTTCTCCAGTACCTCGTTCATTGGGAGGGTTATGGTCCTGAGGAGAGGATGTGGGTCCCAGTGACGGACATTAAGGCCTCTCGTCTCATCAGGGCTTTCCATAGGTCCCATCCTGAGAAGGTGGGCTCTGAGTGTCCGGAGTCCACTCCTAGAGGGAGGGGTACTGTCACAGCCAGACAGCTGAGAAGCGCTCACAGGAGCTTCTCAGATCCTCCTCCTTGAATTTCTTTGTTTTGGTTTAGTTTCTCATCTCGTTAGTCTATCTCAGCTGTCATGTAGTTGGACTGATTGCTACCCTTTACGTTCCTCCCCATAATGCAGTAGTGTGCGGCTGATACAACTTCCTGGAGTGTGTGTGCATGCTGTTCCCAGGGAGGGAAGGGGAGGGAGCCGGTGGTCATGTCCCTTCACTATTGTAGGGTCTTCAGGTAATAGATAGCCGAGGAACGTGGATATGCGGCCATCCACCTTTGGGGTGTTCGCATAGGCTGAGCAGTGAGGGAGAGCGGCAGGTCTATTGCAGGGGTCTCCCTTTGTTCCTTAGTTGTGGATCCAGAGAGACATTGTTTATATGGTATTGTCTTGTTTCCTGTACACCATCCGTGACAGCACCTTTGCTAAGAGGACAACTAGCATTTAAGGAGGTGTTTATCACTATACGTTCCCACAGTATGCGAACTCTTGACTATATGCTGAGAGGAATATCTTATTAATATCACAAGCAATAATTAATATACTTTACCAAGTCAAGGATGGACAGAGTTTCGAATGGGACCAGTTCTCAGGAGTTCTCTAGTGGTCAAAATATAATTCATGTTTCTTTTAATATCCTTTATGGATCTTTTCTTTCTTATGAGGACCCTGTTTCTTGTGATCTGATGATCTGATCTGATGGTTTGATCTCCTCCCTGATGATCTGTATGTTCCTCCCCAGCAGTACTTATCCTCCCTGATATTTTACGTTATCTCCTCCTGGATTATGATCTCCCAATCAACTAATGAGGGTGTAACGTATGTTAATATTACTATGATGTCATCTTAACCACATTACACTGACCTCCACTTTAGTGTATAACAGTATGGTGCTGTGCACAGCATGTATGCTCATTGCTTGGTCCCTCCATGTAATGGGTGTCCATGCTCTTTCCCCTCCCTCTCTGAGCTCCGTTCAGCCTCCGTCCCCCTTCTACCTCATCCCTCCTCTTGGCCCTCCCCCACATGACGAGCAGTCCGCGCGCTCTACCATTCACAGTGGAGCGCGCGATGCGTTCCACCATGCGGTCCATTGCGGCACTCGGCTTCCGGTCATGTGCTTTACACATCCGGTGCCGGGGGACTACACATTTGGAACGCAAACGTTTCACTCATAGTGGAGCCCTCAGTAATAATGCTGGGGTGATCTATATATGCACCCTATAACTATCGACTGTGGGATATGGAGCCATCAGACCTTCTGCCTTTCCCCAAGTATAATAACATTGTGACAGGTGGAACGCATATGCGTTCCACCTGTGATTCACATGAACTTCCTACTTCCGGTTTCCGGCCATGCCTCGTCCCGCACGCTTGCATATGATGTCTAATGTTTGATCTTTGCTGCACAGGTGAATACTATTTGAATATGATCTATTATCCCATATAAGGTGATGCCCCAGCATTTGACTCTTTACCCCTGAGGAAGCCGGATTGCTCCGGCGATACGCGTTGGGCGCTTTCTCATTTGTTCAGGTCCACTGCACCAGCTCTCCATGACGGTTTGACTCTTTGATCGTGACCCCATTTTAGGTCTGTCTGTATCTGTTAAGAGGTCTCACCCTATGGTACATTTGCTCCATACTTTACATTGATATTTGTATATGCTGGTATATTATTTTTGCCTATGTTTTGGCTATTCAGTGGACCTGTATGTGCTGGTTACATATTCACTGCATACCGCACTTTGCTCTAATTGTATACAATCTTTTAATGTGTCTGTTGGTGTGTCTAATAAACTTTATATATTTTTATACGGATTTATTGTCGGATGTGCATTCATAAGGTGGTTCTAATGACTTTCTCTTGGGTCAATACTGTTTTTAGTCATCTTAACCCTTGATATGCTGGAGAAAACAAGTTATAAAATAATATAATATCGTCCATCTACCTCTAGATGGCACTGTTTTACCAAATAACAATTTCAAACATTAATTCTAATTACCTAATAATACGTTTACATGACCTTTTTAACCTCTCCAAATTACATCAGTATTAAGGGTTTCTTCCTGACATTTTACTTATCCATAATCTAGACATGTTGGAGTCACCATCTTCTACCGTCTTTTGTAATTCATGATAATGGACACTGGACAATGGGCCCTTTTACTTGACATTCGGGTTTATTAACTTGCCCACATGGCTGGCTAATAATATTCAGCTCTCCTCATGAAACCCAATTAGTAGGAAGATAACTTCAATACTTTCTAAACCTTCTAAGGTTATATCCAGTCAGTGAAATATACATGGCATAAAATATATATTCTAAATTATATATATATATATATATATATATATCTCGACACACTGTTACACATAGATGACATATTATATAATTCATTGGTTAAGATATGTTGCAAATCTAAATATACCACACAGGAATATAGAACATAATCATGCATACATGAATGGAACATTCACACACCAAATGTTTCCTATAAGGCATGACTTCCTTAATGATTTTGTAATGAAGTAAAGTAATACATTTGCTCTTTAAATGGTTCTCTCTCACAGACACATGTCTGTAGGACCCATCATAGCATTAACAGATACACCACATCTGCTCACAATAATTTTAAGAGACAATAACACTCTATGTCCCCTACAAACATTTTACCCAAACTGAACTCAGCATAACCTCATTTAGGCCTATTTCAATCCTACAGAAATATTTTAGACTTTGGTTCAGTCTGTCTTTACACTTAAAGGCAATGAGCATTGATATTTAGACTATAATATCTTCAGATAAGACTGTACACTTATGAAAATGCACGACAAAATGGGGTGTTTCTTTATACTGCAGAATCAGGATAATAAATACTGAGTTTTATTTTGCTGTTAATCCCTCTGAAATGGCAAATCTGCACAAACAAAATGGTATTTTTAATTTTCACAATTTGTCTGTGAATTCAGGTTAGAAAATTGTGAATGTTTCAGAATTTTCTGTAAATTTGGGATTCTTTTTATAAAGGTAAAACATATCAACTCACATTTACCATTAACATCAAGTACAGTGTGTCAATAGAAAATCTCAACATCAGTAGGATAAGTAAAAGCATTCCAAAATAATGCTCAGTCCATAAGCTAAAAACTGTCTGTGTCCTGAAAGGGTTAAAAGAAAATGGGGTAATTTATTAAATAGAAATACACCTATATTTGACTTTTCCCCACTCACACCAGGTCTAAAAATGTGGATGTGGTGTGGGTGGGGAAGGAGACAGGCCATTAGGCCCATCTCATGTACCATTTTCTACGCCTGTTTTAGGTGTAGAAAATGGTCTAAATGTAAGACAGCTAGGAAGCCGGCGACTCTACATAAATCTGGTGGATCCACCGCCAACTATTTAGTAAAGGGGCTCTCCGGTCTTAACCTTTTTTTGGCTAATACATGCTAACCTGTGGAGAAAAGATTATTGGTCCCATACTTACTTTCCAGAGTGCAGCCGTTCTTGAGATCTGCCTCCTGGTCACGTGGTCCCTCCAGATGGCTTT
The DNA here is from genome assembly GCF_905171765.1 of Bufo bufo. Lineage (NCBI taxonomy): Eukaryota > Metazoa > Chordata > Amphibia > Anura > Bufonidae > Bufo > Bufo bufo. Next base: position 500,681,023 of record NC_053390.1, read on the forward strand.
TCAGTGCTTCCGGCCGAAGTCTTGTTACCAGTGGGGTACCTCAGGGATCTGTTCTGGGACCCATATTGTTTAATATCTTTATCAGTGAAATTTCAGAAGGCCTCGATGGTAAGGTGTGTCTTTTTGCTGATGTCACAAAGATTTGTAACAGGGTTGATGTTCCTGGAGGGATACACCAAATGGGAAAGGATTTAGGAAAACTAGAGGAATGGTCAAAAATCTGGCAACTAAAATTTAATGTTGATAAGTGCAAGATAATGCACCTGGGACGTAAAAACCAAAGAACAGAATATAAAATCAGTGATACAGTCCTAACCTCAGTATCTGAGGAAAGGGATTTAGGGGCCATTATTTCAGAAGACTTAAAGGTAGGCAGACAATGTCATAGAGCAGCAGGAAATGCTAGCAGAATGCTTGGGTGTATAGGGAGAGGAATTACCTGTAGAAAGAGGGAGGTGCTCATGTCGCTCTACAGAGCACTAGTGAGACCTTATTTGGAGTATTGTGCTCAGTACTGGAGACCATATCTCCAGAAGGATATTGATACTTTGGAGAGAGTTCAGAGAAGAGCTACTAAACTGGTACATGGATTGCAGGATAAAACTTACCAGGAAAGATTAAAGGACCTTAACATGTATAGCTTGGAAGAAAGACGAGATAGAAAGGGGATATGATAGAAACTTTTAAATACATGAAGGGAATCAACAAGGTAAAAGAGGAGAGAATATTTAAAAGAAGAAAAACTGCTACAAGAGGACATAGTTTAAAATTATAGGGGCAAAGGTTTAAAAGTAATATCAGGAAGTATTACTTTACTGAGAGAGTAGTGGATGCATGGAATAGCCTTCCTGCAGAAGTGGTAGCTGCAAATACAGTGAATGAGTTTAAGCATGCATGGGATAGGCATAAGGCCATCCTTCATATAAGATAGGGCCAGGGGCTATCCATAGTATTCAGTATATTGGGCAGACTAGATGGGCCAAATGGTTCTTATCTGCCGACACATTCTATGTTTCTATGTTATCTTCCTGTCTTTTCTTCCTTTCTCCAGCAGGACGTTACCGCCTCCTGCTGGAGAATGCGCTGGACGGCAGTCTTCACAGCGAACTAGGCTGAATGCTAGTGCACATGTGCAGGACCGCCGGACACTCTCTCTGTATCATACAGGCTTCTATGTGAATCTTGTACTGACTCCTGCACAGCGAGATGTAAGGGCTGTGCAGGAGTGACAGCATAGCGATCAGCCACAGAGGCTGATCGCTATGCTGTGCATGTCACAGAGGGAACTGGATGGCACAAGGGGGCACTGGATGGCACAATAGGTGAAGTGGATGGCACAATAGCTGAACTGGATGGCACAATGTGTTTTTTTACATCCGTATGTCAGTTCCAGTAAAGACAGAACATAATATAACAAAACAAAGACAGGTGCACTCTGCGGTCTTACTAACCCTCGTACTGGTGTAAAATTGAGAATTAGCCAACATATCCTGCTTGGAGGACATGTCTGAGCCCAAGCACTGCGCCAAGGTTTCTCAAGTAGCTCGGGACCTAACGCTAAACCTACCTGGGCCGTATGGGAAATACCAGGAGCCAGTGGGCAAATTACAGGAGTGCAAGGTCTGACTCAAAGCAATCTCCCAGTAACCTCCAGCATGTGACCATGCATACAATAGGAGGAGGCAGAGAGCTCTGAACCCCACCCAAGACTGGCTGATATAGCCCAGGCCTCACATGTGCACCAGAATGCTGCCTGTGGATGGAAATAAAGGCACATTCAGACTAGGAGTTTCTACACCTCCCAAAATTCAAAATACTAATTACAAATTGGCGTGGTATTAAAAAGCAGGAAGTGCTCAACCCCATATGCAGTGGTGCAGCTATACAGGAGGGCAGATCCTGCACTTGTGGCCCACTGCTAATGGCAATCCCCAGCAAAAATGCATACAATGGAGGATGCCTGCAGCGGACCACAATGGACATCCTACACAGGATAGCAAATGTGTGGATCTAATAAACAGTAAAAATAATATAACAAAAACAAAGACAGGTGCACTCTGCGGTCTTACTAACCCTCGTACTGGTGTAAAATTGAGAATTAGCCAACATATCCTGCTTGGAGGACTTGTCTGCGCCCGAGCACCACACAAAGGTTTCTCAAGTAGCTCGGGACCTAACTTTAAACCTACCTGGGCCGTATGGGCAATACCAGGAGCAAGTGGGCGAACATGTCCTATTCTGGTCTTCAAAATGAGGACCTCAAATCCATAGAACTCAATGGGACTGCAAGAAATGCGGATCGCAAAATGTATACGGTCGTGTGCATAAGGGTTTAGATAAACAGCTCAGCAGACAGGATCATACAAGATAGGCTTATATACACCACTCAGCACGCTGTGTCATACAAAATGGGATTAGATACACATTTTAGCACGCTGTATCATAGAAGATGGGTTTAGATACACACTTCATCAGGCAGTGTCAAAGAAGATGGGATTAGATATACACTTCAGCAGGCAGTATCGCATACAACAGAATGTGTATCAGGCATACATACAGGATAGGATTAGATACAGATGTGATTGGATACGCTTGCTGATTCCAGCTGTTTATCACACTATGGAGATATTGAGGGAAGAGTCTGTGGACTGTCAGTGATGGGATTAGATACACCTCTCAGCAGGCTGTATCACACAGGATAGGATTAGATACACATGTGAGGGCAGAGGCTGTGGACAGTCAGTAATGGGATTTAGACACTGGGTGAGAAGCAGGGGCGTAACTAGAAGTGACTGGGCCCCACAGCAAATATTTGTAAGGGCCCCCCCCTAGCGCGCTTCGCACCTCCCTCCACCTGTGTAAACCCCACTACTTTGGCACAGTGTAGCGGTATACTGTATATTGTGGGGCACAGTGTAGCGGTATACTGTATATTGTGTGGCACAGTGTAGAGGTATACTGTACATTGTGTGGCACAGTGTAGCGGTATACTGTACATTGTGTGGCACAGTGTATGCTATATGTGTATAACATAAACATATTTCATATGAAAACTTACAGTTAATTGGCTTGGCCCTTGGGGATCTCGGACACCACTTCAACACTTTGGCTGGGGGCTCAGCGGAGCTGATGTTGTGCTTTATCCTAATGAGAAAGATTTCATAATAAGGATTTGGAGAAGGGGCAGAGGGATAGCAGAGCAGGGAGAGGCTGGTGCTGTTACTAGGGGGTCATACCATGGGGGAGTAATAAAGCCCACCATAATGCCCCCCCAGTAGAAATAATTCTCCTTATAATGTGACAGTGCAAAAATACCCCCTTGTAATGCCCCCAGTTGAGCTAATGTCCCCATAGTGCCTCCATAATGTCCCAGTATAAAATACCCCTATATAGTGCCCCCAGTAAATTCCCCCATAGTGCTCCTCTCCCCCCTTCCTGCTAGTACCCCCCATAATATACCAGTATAAAATGCCCCATATATAGTGCCCCAGTAGATGCCCCTCAGTGTCCGGCCTCTGATAGGCTGCCGGCCTAGTATCCCCCATAATGCCCCCCAATAATGTGCCAGTAAGTGTCCCCATAGCTGCTCCCTCATCATGTGCCAGTATCAAGTGCCTCTCTCCTCCCCCCCACATGTCCCAGTATCATAGTGCCATCTCCTCCCCCCAATGTGCCAGTATCAAGTGCCTCTCTCCTTCCCACCCCCCATGTGCCAGTATCCTAGTGCCAAACCCTCCCATGTGCCAGTATCAAGTGCCTCTCCCCCCCCCCCCATGTCCCAGTATCATAGTGCCATCTCCCCCCCCCAAAAAAGTATCAAGTGCCTCTCTCTTCCCCCCCATGTCCCAGTATCATAGTGCCATCTCCCCCCCCAAAAAAAGTGGCAGTATCAAGTGCCTCTCCCCCCATGTGCCAGTATCATAGTGCCAAACCCACCCATGTGCCAGTATCAAGTGCCAACCCCCCCCCACGTGCCAGTATCAAGTGCCTCCATCCCCCCATGTGCCAGTATCAAGTGCCTCTCTCTTCCCCCCATGTCCCAGTATCATAGTGCCATCTCCCTCCCAAAAAAGTGCCAGTATCAAGTGCCTCTCCCCCCATGTGCCAGTATCATAGTGCCAAACCCCCCCTCCCACGTGCCAGTATCAAGTGCCAAACCCCCCCTCCCACATGCCAGTATCAAGTGCCTTTCTCCTCCCCCCATGTCCCAGTATCATAGTGCCATCTCCCCCCCCAAAAAAAAGTGCCAGTATCAAGTGCCTCTCTCCCCCCCATGTGCCAGTATCAGGTGCCAACCCCTCTCCTCCCCCCATGTGCCAGTATCAGGTGCCTCTCCCCCCCATGTGCCAGTATCAGGTGCCAACCCCCCTCCCATGTGCCAGTATCAGGTGCCAACCCCCCTCCCCCCATGTGCCACTATCAAGTGCCTCCTGCTCCCCCCATGGCAGTAACAGTCAGGTATTAAAAAATATATATAAACACTTCTACTTACCTCCATGTCAGCGATGCGATGCAGCCTCTTCCTGTGTCCCGCCCTGTATGTCCATATAAGGAGTCATTGCTTGTATTTCAGAAAAGTTTCTGCTGGGATCCAAACCCACAACCTTCTGTATCAAAGGCAAAGCACTTAACCACACAACCATAAGAGCTGCCTTGCCAATGACTGAAAAAATATGAGACTTCTACTGGTATAGCTGGCTAAGTGTACATCTATACACATGACAGCTGCCCCAACACACTTAGCTCTGCTATATCTCTATATATGATAGCTGCCCCAGCACACCCAGCTCTGCTACATCTAATACACATGACAGCTGCACCAGCACACTCAGCTCTACTATATCTCTATATATGACAGCTGCCCCAGCACACCCAGCTTTGCTACATCTATATATATCTAAGTATTGCTATATAGTAGATAGATATATAGAGATATAGCAAAGCTGAGTGTGCTGGGGCAGCTGTCATGTGTATAGATGCAGCAGAGCTGGGTGTGTTTGGGCAGCTGTCATGTGTATAGATGTAGCAGAGCTGGGTTTGCTGGGGCAGCTGTTATATATAGAGATATAGTAGAGCTGAGTGTGCTGGGGCAGCTGTCATGTGTATAGATGTAGCAGAGCTGGGTTTGCTGGGGCAGCTGTCATATATAGAGATATAGTAGAGCTGAGTGTGCTGGGGAAGCTATCATATATAGAGATATAGCAGTGCTGGGTGTGTTGGGGCAGCTGTCATGTGTAAAGATGTACACTTAGCCAGCTACAACAGTAGAAGTCTCATATTTTTTCAATCAGTTGCAATGCACCCCTTGTGGCTGTGTGGGTAAATGCTTTGCCTCTGATACATGAAGGTTGTGGGTTCGAATCCCAGACACATCAGGAGACTTCAGGAGACAGTAAGATTAAGATCACATTAGTGAGGGGGACTGGTCCACCGCTGCTGCTGCTGTGAAGGGGCCCTGAACAACAAGAATCAATCATATTTAACTAACTTGAAAATAAACTGTCACACACGCTGCCGGGGCGCCGGGCCCCGAAGCAGCCGCTTCCCCTGCTTCCCCAGTAGTTACGCCACTGGTGAGAAGTAGATTCCTGTCTGGGTGTAGAAAGATGGGCACAGGAGTTGTAGTGGGTGTAGCTTCTGCAGGCAGAGCAGAGTGGGGGGCATGGCCAGCCTTTGACTCATCACTGTGCAGTGCAGCCAGGCTTATGTATCAATAAAGTTATGTATTCATCACAACAAGATGGGGAAAAAGTGAACAGATCTGCCAGGATAATGTGATGTCTTCCAGGGGAGAAGGAAAGCTCAGACATGAAAAACAGGTATTGGGGCAAATGTATGCATGGTGAGGGGTGTTAGGAGCACATTTTGGGACCGTACAACCTCTTTAAGACGAGCGTCTAAAAAGCCAGTCTTAATAAATGTGCCCCCAATGGATTTAGCAAGATGCTGTATTCTGTATAAAGCATGAAGGGCTTTATAATGTGAATATTGTTCCACCTGTAGCACTAGGTATATTAGTTATGGTTTCAGGAGCAATATATATTTAACCCTTTCCCGCTCATTGATGTACTATTACATGACAGAGTGACGGTAGTTAATGCACAGTGCTGTAATAGTACATCACTTGTGGGTGTCAGCTATATTTCACAGTTTGCATCCTTTTACCCTAAGAAATACAATAGCAGCTCAGCCAGCGAATAGAATGACATATACAATGTAAACTTAGTGTAAAAATAAAGAAAAAGGTGTTATCCATTGCAACAGGCATTAGGCAGACACCTTTGTGTGAACATCCAGTAACTAAAGTCTTATGACTATCAAGTCATCTGTTATGAAAACCACTCAGTATGAAGTTAAACATTAATCTTTATTGGACCAACACAAGCAAACAAGCACTGAAAATGTAGGCTGTTATACTTGATATTAGCTATTTATTCTGGTTCATGGGCTTCAAATATGTTCATGGATTGACGTGTTATTTCTACCTGTGTTGCTGCTATCTATAAGGAAGGAAATGAATTTGGATCATTAATTCCCTTGAGCATCTCAGTTGTGCTTAGCAGGAGGGATTATTAGTCGTGCATGAGGATACATTTAACAATTTCTTAGAAAATGTGTTTGCACATTAAAAGTGTATTTATTTAAATCTGTGAAACAACATTTTTCAGGTTATGTGTCCAATGTCTCAGGCTCTGCTTACATCACATTTTAACAGTACATTCGGTGTAAGTGCAAGAAAAGTTGCCAGCAGGGTTGGCTTCAGGAGTTTTGGGGCCTTTAGGCGAGAAGGTTCACAGCATGAGAAAAAAATCTGTCTCTGATCACGCCACAAATCCGTGGCAATTCCACAACAAAATTGTGGATTTACCATGGATTTCACCCTATACATTTAATATGTAGCACTCTCAATGCTACTCTCGCAATACGCGACAAATTAAATCACATATTATTTGAGATAAATAGAATAATGACGAATATTCGATTTTGACCAATATAAGACGAATATTCAATCGAATATTCGCGAAATCGAATATGGCACCTCCCGCTCATCACTACTCACTAAGCCAATTTAGTGGTATGAGCAGTCTTGCTGCCTGAATTAAGTGAGTCACTAGACTTTTCTTAGAGGGCCGTCAAGTTGGTGTGGGGAGCCAGAGAAGCACCATTTCTGGAGTAAGAGTAATGGGCTGTAGAACTAAACTATTAATTATTTGTGATCTCCAACCAGAATGTTGTAATCTTCGGGCATGACCAGAATATATGACTCAAAGAACCCGTTTCCACCTTACATCTCCAACATTTGTCTGAGTCCTGTAGGCCCCTTATATACATCTGCTTTGGGGATTTGTACCATTGTGTTAAGACTTTATAGGAATGCTCTTGAATCCTAACACACCTTGAAAACCTGTGAGAGTGTGAGTGTATGCGCATGATATCTGTTTCGGAGAACTCTCTACCAAGCTCCAAGGCCCAGGAGTGCATGTATGGTGGTATAATTTCGCGTCTCTGAGTTAATAGGGAGAGGTAAAGTTGTGAGATCAATTTCCGAGGAGTGGTCACCATTTGCATTAATTTCTCAAACCATGTGTTATCCCCGTCTTCCCCTAATTTATTTAATACAAGTTTGCCTGTGGATTTAAGCCCCGTGGATTCCAGAAAGTTATTGGTTAGGAGGGCCTGGCCCAGTGGGTGTTCTACCCCTATCTTTTTGGAAAGTCCCCCCCCCCCCTCAGGAATTCCTCCACCGTCAATTTTCCAAGTTCTGCCCGGACTGAAGCCTGGACTAGCACTTTAGGTCTCACTGCGAAGGGTATCAGGTTAGTTAGCAGGTTTAGGAACGGATTTTTTAGTAGGTATGTGATTTACTGTGAGATTTCTTATCACTGATGCTGTTCCCCTGAGAAGCGGGTGTTCTTTCAGGGATGGCTTATTAAGATTCCATAGACCTGCCCTCTGTGTCTGGGTGAGTTGGAGTAACTCCAGGTCGTTACCCAAAGTCCTGTATTTAGGAGTGTGTATTTGTAACCAGCATTTAAGATGGATCGCTTGGTAATATGAATGAGCATCTGGTAGTCTGAATCCTCCATGCTCCCTTCTAAGTATTAGCCTAGAATATGCTATTCTGGGTCTCTTTCCATCCCAGAGGAAGGTGGTAAAGGCCCTCCTTATATGGGAGAAGAAGGAACCCGGGAGAAAGATAGGAAGCATCTGCATTATGTATGATATTTTGGGCATAATAAAAGTTTTTAACAGGTTTTTCTGGCCCATCCAGGAGACATAGGGGATTTTAAGGGTCCGCAAATGTGTTTGGATATCTTTGATTAGAGGTGGGTAGTTCTGTTGAAATAGTTTTCCTGGCTGTGAGGGAATTTTGACTCCCAGGTAGGAAATGTGGGATTCCTGCCATTTGAATGGGGTCGAAGCTTTGAGGGCAGAGATTGTCATCTGAGGTACTGAGATGTTCATCACTTCTGATTTAGAGTGGTTGACCTTGAAGTTTGATAGTCGCGCATACTGACTGAAGAGGTCTAGTAGATGCGGGAAGGCCTTGACAGGGTTGGTAATTATGACAAGAAGATCGTCCGCGAATGCTGCATTAGTATATTTGGGGCCAATTTACTTAATCTGGACACCATGTATATCTGGGTGGTCCCTAATAGCTTGCAATAAAGTTTCCATTACAAGAATGTATAAGTTAGGGGACAAGGGGCACCCCTGTCTTGTGCCATTTTTAATGGGGAATGGGGCTGACAATGTCCAGTTAACCCTAATCCTGGCACTAGGTTCACTGTATAAGGTCATAATGGCTTGTTGGAACCGTACCGGGATACCGAATTTCAGCATCGTCCTCTGAAGGAAGTCCCAGCTTACCCCGATGAAGGCTTTCTTTGCATCAATTCCCAGAAGAATCAGTGGGAGACCCTTCTTTTTGGCCCTCTGTATTATTGTAATAAGTCTGCAGGAGTTGTGATATCCCTCTCTACCTGGGACAAACCCGGCCTGCTCGGGATGTATTAGTTTGGGTAAGAGGTGGTTGAGTCGCGTTGCCAGCAACTTCGCCCAAATCTTCACGTCAACATTAAGAAGTGAAATGGGTCTATAACTCCCACACTGCTGGAGGTCCTTGCCCTCCTTGGGGAGGACAGTAACTATTGCTTCTAGGGATTGCCTATGTAAGCATGAACCTGTCATAAGCGAATTACACCATTTGGTGAGTTGTGGTAAGAGAGTATCTGAGAATTTCTTAAAGTACCCCACTGGTAGACCGTCTGGACCGGGGCTTTTGCCCATGGGCATTGAGCTGAGTACACGTGCAACCTCCTCCGTAACTGGAGCCAGCAAAGCAACCTTATCTGACTCGGACAAGTGTGGGAGGTTCAGTTTGTCTAAGAATTTATCCATCTCGGAATCGCAGACTGTCTCAGGTACCTCCCCTGAGTCTCTAAGCCCATACAGCTTGTGGTAGAACCTCTGGAATTCTACAGCAATATCCTTTGTCTTAGAAACTAGATCCCCATTTGTTTTAATGCTAGAAATGAATGTAGAATCTCTCTTCTGTTTAATAAGACTGGCCATTAACTTAGTGCCCTTATCCCCATGTGAGTAGAAGCAAAACTTGGAATATTGATATGCCCTTACAAGCAAGTGCTATGAGTCCCCCCCACCCTCATCACAGTTTTGTGGGTTTCGAACACAGTCGTAGTTGACACATCTGCTGTCGCTTTTTCCTGGAAGTACCATGAAAGTTTCTGCTGATAAGCTCTCAGGTCTTATCCCCTATCCAGCAAGGTTTCGTTTAACCTCCATTGCCATTGTTTTGCGGGCAGACTAGAAAAGTGTACTAAGGCTGATATGGGCGCATGGTCAGAGACCGTTATGGGGTCAATAGTCGCTTGCTCAAGCATGTCTATGTGGTTTTCCCGAAATGAAAATGTAGTCTAGCCTTATGTATTATGGGTAGTGTTGAGCGCGAATATTCGAATATCGAAATTTTTAAGCGAATATTTCAAATATAGTGTTATATATACACTCACCTAAAGAATTATTAGGAACACCTGTTCTATTTCTCATTAATGCAATTATCTAGTCAACCAATCACATGGCAGTTGCTTCAATGCATTTAGGGGGGTGGTCCTGGTCAAGACAATCTCCTGAATTCCAAACTGAATGTCAGAATGGGAAAGAAAGGTGACTTAAGCAATTTTGAGCGTGGCATGGTTGTTGGTGCCAGACTGTCCGGTCTGAGTATTTCACAATCTGCTCAGTTACTGGGATTTTCACGCACAACCATTTCTAGGGTTTACAAAGAATGGTGTGAAAAGGGAAAAACATCCAGTATGTGGCAGTCCTGTGGGCGAAAATGCCTTGTGGATGCTAGAGGTCAGAGGAGAATGGGCCGACTGATTCAAGCTGATAGAAGAGCAACGTTGACTGAAATAACCACTCGTTACAACCGAGGTATGCAGCAAAGCATTTATGAAGCCACAACACGCACAACCTTGAGGCGGATGGGCTACAACAGCAGAAGACCCCACCGGGTACCACTCATCTCAACTACAAATAGGAAAAAGAGGCTACAATTTGCACGAGCTCACCAAAATTGGACTGTTGAAGACTGGAAAAATGTTGCCTGGTCTGATGAGTCTCGATTTCTGTTGAGACATTCAAATGGTAGAGTCCAAATTTGGCGTAAACAGAATGAGAACATGTATCCATCCTCTGATGGCTACTTCCAGCAGGATAATGCACCATGTCACAAAGCTCGAATCATTTCAAATTGGTTTCTTGAACATGACAATGAGTTCACTGTACTAAAATGGCCCGCACAGTCACCAGATCTAAACCCAATAGAGCATCTTTGGGATGTGGTGGAACGGGAGCTTCGTGCCCCAGATGTGCATCCCTCAAATCTCCATCAACTGCAAGATGCTATCCTATCAATATGGGCCAACATTTCTAAAGAATGCTATCAGCACCTTGTTGAATCAATGCCACGTATTATTAAGGCAGTTCTGAAGGCAAAAGGAGGTCCAATACCGTATTAGTATGGTGTTCCTAATAATTTTTTAGGTGAGTGTATGTTATTTCGAATATTCGTTGTTGTTGTTTTTTATTGTTACCCTAGCTTTGTCCAAAAGCAGTACTTTTAAGAGAGGATTCCTTGCTCCCTGCCCGCTCAAGTCAGTGCCCGTTGCCACCTCTATCTACTTCCCGTGCACATTGAGTGTCCCCATCACCATGGGAACGCCTCCATGCTAGAATGTACTGTCGGATGTGAGAATCAAGTTGCAATCGCAATGCGAATAATATAACTTGAATAAATCGCATAACGATTTTAACTTGTACCTAGTTTACAATGGTTGGCTTTCTTGAATTAGCGAAGATGGAGAATATTTCGTTTTGACTAATAAATATATTCGTCATCCTCGCTAATTTAAAGTCATTTAGTAAACCAGGTCTAAGTTGAAATAGCAATGCGATTAATTCAAGTTATATTAATCGCATTGCGATTTTAACTTGTAGCTGCTGCTAGGTCTCTAATGGAATGGGTCAGCTTGCTAGAATTAACGAAGTTAACGAATATGGAATCTAGCAGTGCTAATTTGTAATCGCAATGCGATAATATTTGCTATTATTATTAACCGCATTGCGAATCCAACTTTTATAATCCACTATTCTTAGATATAGTACTATATTCGTTATATCCGACTGTTAATTCTCCCAATACCACCATTATCAAAATCGCCTAAGTTGTAATCACAATGTGATAATATTTACTATTATTAACCGCATTGCAAATCCAACTTTTATAATGCACTATTCTGACATACAGTACTATATTTGTTTTATTAGTTAATTCTACCAATACCACCTATAGCAAAATCACCAAAGCTGGAATTGCAATGCAATAATATTCGCTATCTTCGTTGATGTAGAATACTTTGCTATCTTCGTTCATGTAGAATACTTCGCTATCTTCGTTGATGTAGAATAAAGAATACTTTGCTATCTTGATTCTTTTATTAACAAAGACATAGAATATAGCGCTATATTCGTGTTAAATCTAGATCTCCAAGATTAAAGAATAGGAAAGTTGCCTTATTATTAAGTTATAAGGCAATTAGAAGTTATAATTTATAACTTCTAATTCTAAGCTTAAAAATCGCAATATGCGAATGATTAAATCGCATATTAATCTCGATAAATACAATAATGACGAATATTCAATTTTGGCGAATATAAGACGAATATTCAAACGAATATTCACGAAATATCATGAAATCGAATATAGCACCTCCCGCTCAACACTAATTATGGGCGGCTGAGAAAAAAGTAAAGTCACGATCTGCTGGGTGGAGCAGTCTCCAGGTGTCTATTAAATTGGCTTCAGAGAGACTCCTGTTTATGTGAGACCTAATGAGGCCTGAGAGTGCAAAGAGAAGCCCTCAGACGCATCTATGTGTGGGGACAGTGTCACGTTCAGGTCTCCCCCTACCAGTCTGATCCCTTCAGCAAAGGCATTAAGTTTTCTCAGGGCACTCCGTATCCAATTTTTCTGGCCCTTAATGGGGCTATATAGGCTGGAGATAGTTACCAATTGACTACCAATCCTTCCTTTAACAAAGATAAAGCGGCTCTCAGGATCCGTTTGAGTGAGTAGGTGTGTGAAGGGGATCCTTTTAGCTATAAAAATACCCACCTGTCACGCCGGTGACAGGTTTGAGAAGGTCTGAAAGAATATCTGCACATTTTTTATCTGACAGCCTCTTTTGGTTTCACTTTGTCTGTGTGTTGCTGGTATGTCCACACCCCCTTTTCAGGTGTGGATCATGTGACCTTCACCTCCCCCTATTTAGTCTGACTTTACCCATCACTCCTTGCTCTGGATAGCTTGATTTGGTTTTGGAAGAGCTGGAGTGTGGTTCATGGTGAAGTCCTGTTCGTCCATCATCCATCAGCCTCAGAAGTTAAGTGTTCCGCTTGTTGTGTTTTGTATTCCCCCCCACCTTTGTTGTTTACTAGGCCTCAGCGAGACGCTGGTTCCTTCACCAGGGAAGGAGCGGATTGTCTCTGCCCGGTCATTACTATCAGGGCAACTGAGGGCCACCAGGGTTTTCTAGGTTCCTGTGTATGGGCATCTCTACCATCGAGTGGTGCCCATACGGATAGGAGTTAGGGCCAGGAGCAGGGTTTTATAGGTGGTGACCCTTTTGCTTCCTTAGCGGTGAGGCCTAGTGTCTTTTCCCTTCCTTCTTGTTGTCCTTTGGTGCTCTCCCCTACAACATCCGTGATATTATCCAGAGCCAATACCGCCATTTTTTGTTCTGATCTGTGCAGCTATGGATGCTATGACTGCACTGGTCAAACAGCTGCAAATTTGACTTTGGAGGTAGCAGACCTGGCTGCTAGTTCCGGTGGTGGGTTCCAGGCCTGCCCTGAACCGAAGGTAGCTCTCCCGGACAGGTTTTCTGGGGGTAGTGACAATTTCATCCGGTTCAGGGAGTCGTGTAAATTATACTTTAGGTTGCATCCATACTCTTCTGGGGATCGGGTGTCAACGGGTGGGTATGATTATTTTGTTGCTAAAAGAGGACGCACAACTTGGGCTTTTCTCTGCCGACGGTAGGTGAATTCTTTAGAGCCTTGGGTCTTATCTATGATGACCCAGATCGGATCTCTCAGGCAGAGACCAAGTTACGGGGTTTGCGGCAGGGAGAACGTTCTGCGGAGACCTATTGCTCAGAATTTAGGAGATGGGCTACGGATACAGAGTGGAACGATTCTGCTCTCCGTAGCCAATTCTGCCAGGGTCTCTCTGAGAGACTGCAGGACGCATTGGATTTTCATGAAAATACTGGAGTCATTGGAAGCAGCTATGTCTCTTGCTGTGCGTCTTGATAGACGCCTGAGGGAGAGATCTAGAGGTCCTCACCTTCAGGACGTACTGTCCAATAAGGGTACTGCTTCCTTTGACACTTATGGTGGAGAGACACGGGTGCTTGTGCCTTGTGATGAGCCTATGCAGTTAGGAGGAGCTACTCCTGGAACTATTGGCAAAAGCTTGGGTCATGTGAAAGGAGTCTGCTTTTGTTGTGGCAAGAAGGGTCATTTTGTGAATATTTGTCCGTACTTGCAGCATCAAGGTGTAAACAAAAAGAAAAAAACGTTTAATCCCCAAATTACTATTGGTAGTTTGGGTGGGGAGCAAGAAAACCTACTTTTGTCTTTTACTGGTAGTACCCGTTTTCTCCTGTCTGCCGAGGTGGCGCTAGAGTCCAAAACGGTGAAAATCGAAGCATTTATCGACAGTGGGGCAGGAGTTAACTTGATTGATGGACAGTTTGTACCCATTCACGGGTTGACTACTAATGCAATTAGAGAATAGTATTTCTGTCTTTGCAATTGACTCAGCACCTCTCGCCCAAAAATGCTTGTCGCAGGTAGTGAATGACATTCATTTAAGAGTGGGTGATTTGCATCAGGAATCTATCTCCTGTTATGTGTTGGAGGGTCTGCCTGCTCCGTTGGTGTTGGGCTTACCATGGTTAAGCAAACATAACCCTAACATCGATTGGCAAGCGAGACAGATTCTCGATTGGAGTGATTTTTGCATGGACAACTGTCTTAATTCATCGTTCTCTAAGGTTACCACTAAAACTGTACCCTCGTTCATTTCAGAATTTTCTGATGTTTTCTCTGAGAATGGTAATCAGGAGTTGCCTCCACACCGGGAGTATGACTGTCCCGTCAATCTTATTCCCGGAGCTAAATTGCCCAAATCTCAGTTGTATGGTCTTTCGGAACACGAAAGAAAGGCTATGCGAGAAGATATCACAGAGAGTTTGGCAAAGGGACATATTAGACCATCCAAGTCCCCAGTGGCTGCTGGATTTTTATTTGTAAAGAAAAAGGATGGTACCCTGAGACCATGTCTGGACTTCTGTGAGCTCATTCGTATTACCGTCCGTGATCCTTACCCCCTTCCTTTGATTCCGGATTTGTTTAGTCAGATTGTCGGTGCCAAGGTGTTCTCTAAATTGGATCTGAGGGGGGCATATAATCTGGTAAGGATCAAGGAGGGGGATGAGTGGAAGACCGCATTTAATACCCCTGAGGGTCATTTGGAAAACCTGGTCATGCCCTTTGGGTTAACCAATGCTCCTGCGGTTTTTCAACACTTTGTCAATGACATCTTTCATCATCTGGTGGGGAGGTTTGTCGTTTTATACCTTGATGACATACTAATTTATTCACCTAATATGGAGACTCATCAGGATCATGTGAGACAGGTGTTACAGATCATAAGAGAGAATAAGTTGTATGCTAAGATGGAAAAGTGTGTATTTGCTGTACAGGAAGTGCAATTTCTGGGTTACCTGCTCTCATCCTCAGGTTTTCGTATGGATCCCGAGAAGGTCCGTGCCGTGTTGGACTGGGATCGACCCGAAAATCTGAAAGCGCTTATGCTGTTTTTGGGGTTTACCAACTACTACCGTAATTTATCTTGAACTATTCATCGGTGGTTAAACCTTTAACAGACATGACTAGGAAGGGTGCTGATATTTCTATCTGGTCTGATGCGGCATTACAGGCCTTTTCTGCTGTGAAAGAATGTTTTGCTTCGGCCCCTATTCTGGTGCAACCGGACGTGTCTCAGCCATTTATTGTTGAAGTTGACGCGTCTGAGGTTGGGGTAGGAGCAATATTGTCACAGGATCCTTCACCCAGTAAATAGCACCCATGTGCATTTTTTTCTAAAAAACTCTCGACTGCTGAAAGGAATTATGATGTGGGGAATAGGGAATTGCTGGCCATTAAGTTGGCGGCATTGGTTGGAAGGAGCGATTCATGCTATTACGGTAATTACGGATCACAAGAATCTGGCCTACTTGTAGTCGGCTAAGCGACTGAATCCAAGGCAGGCCAGATGGTCATTGTTTTTCACCAGATTTAACTTCATCGTCACTTATCGCCCTGGGGTTAAGAACGTCAAGGTGGATGCTTTGTCACGTAGCTTTCCTGGGGGGGGTGAGTCTAATGACCCTAGTCCCATTTTATCTGAAGGGGTGGTTATATCCGCTATTTATCCTGATCTCGAGGCCAGGGTGTTGGAGGCACAGGAGGATGCTCCGGACTCTTGTCCTCAGGGGAAATTGTTTGTTCCCTCCGAATTACGTCACAAGGTGTTCAAGGAACATCACTGTACGGTGCTTGCTGGGCACCCTGGGAGCAGATCGACTGTCGATCTCATCTCTCGCAGATTCTGGTGGCCGGGGTTGCATAAGTGTATTGAGGACTATGTGTCAGCCTGTGGTACCTGTGCACGTGCTAAGGTGACACATACTCGGCCTTCCGGATCTCTGCTTCCATTGCCCATCCCGTCCAGACCGTGGACCCATTTGTCCATGGATTTTATCACGGATTTACCGAATTCTTCGGGAAAGACTGTGATTCTGGTGGTTGTCGATCGTTTTAGTAAAATGGCACACTTTATTGCATTACCTAGTCTACCCAATGCTAAAACTCTTGCGCAGGTGTTTGTCGACAACATCGTGAAACTACATGGCATTCCCTCTGATGTGGTGTCCGATAGAGGGGCTCAGTTTGTTTCCAGATTCCGGAGAGTGTTCTGTACTCGTCTGGGTGTACAATTGTCCTTCTCTTCGGCTTTTCATCCTCAGTCGAATGGACAGACGGAGCGCACTAATCAGAATCTGGAAACTTACTTGAGATGTTTTGTTTCAGAGAATCAGGGACAGTGGTCTTCATTTTTGTCGTTAGCTGAGTTTGCTAAAAATAACCGTAGACAGGAATCCACTGAAAAGTCGCCGTTTTTTGGGGCATATGGGTTCCATCCACAGTTTGGTACATTTTCTGGTGCTCATAATTCCGGCATTCCTGAGGAGGAACGATTTTCCTCTTCTTTGTCTTCTATTTGGCGGAAAATCCAACAGGAAAAAAACAGGTATAAGCGTGCGGCTGACAGGAGACGTATGAGTGGTCCGGACCTTAGAGTGGGTGATTCTGTGTGGCTGTCTACAAGAAACATTAAACTTAAAGGGATTCTGTCACCAGGTTTCACCCCTGTCAGCTAAACATATGCTGATGTTCAGGGCCTCATCACGATTCCTAATGTGGGCTTGAAAATGTGATCTGTAGCCTTATTTTGCTAAAAAACAGCTAACCTGTTACTAACCTGTCACTCAAAGAAATAAGGTGCCCAAGGGGATGTCAAGCGATGCAAGGTGCCCGCCGCACCCACCGCCGTTCGTGCCCAGCGCCGCCTTTCCAGACTTCTGCGCCGCCTCCTAATCCTCTGTGCCGCCTCTCGCTCTCCCTCCCCCTCCTCCTGCTGTAAGATCTCACGCGTGCGCACAGGGCTCTGCCTGATGCGCCCGTGCGGACTTCTCCATTTGGCTTCGCTCCACCCCCTGTATGACCTGCACTCTGGCGCCAGCCTCTCAGAGCCCTGTGCGCATGCGCGAGATCTTACAGCAGGAGGAGGGGGGAGGGAGGGAGAGTGAGAGGCGGCACAGAGGATTAGGAGGCGGCGCAGAAGTCTGGAAAAGCGGCGCTGGGCACGAACGGCGGTGGGTGCGGTGGGCACCTTGATGTTCAATCAGCATATGTTTAGCTGACAGGGGTGAAACCTGGTGACAGAATCCCTTTAAGGTACCTTCTTGGAAGTTGGGACCAAGATTTATTGGTCCATATAAGATCACTGCCATTGTTAACCCTGTAGCCTTCCGTCTTGAACTTCCTCAGGCATTGAAAATCCATAACGTATCTCATAAATCGTTGTTAAAGAAATGTGTTGAACCTGTTGAACCGTCCTCCTTGCCTCCCGCTCCTGTCATGGTGGATGGCAATTTAGAATTTCAGATAAGCAGGATTGTGGACTCCCGAGTTCTCCGGAGATCCCTCCAGTATCTCGTTCATTGGAGAGGGTACGGACCAGAGGAGAGGATGTGGGTAGTGTTGAGCGAACAGTTCGAGCATAGTTCGGGTCCGTACCGAATTTTGGGGTGTTCGTGACACGGACCCGAACCCGAACTTTTTCGTAAAAGTTCGGGTTCGGGTTCGTCGTTCGGCATGTATTTTGGCGCATTTTGAAAGGCTGCAAAGCAGCCAATCAACATGCATCATACTACTTGCCCTAAGATGCCATCGCAGCCATGCCTACTATTGGCAAGGCTGTGATTGGCCAAGTGCAGCATGTGACTCAGCCTCTTATAAGCTTGTGCGCACGTCGGGACGTGCTCACTCCCAATGTGAATAGAACAGGGTTAGACGCAGCTGATGCTAGGGCGAGAATAGGCAGGGATAATTGAATAACTGGAAGCAAATTTCTCTCCTCCACCTGTGATTCATCTGAACAACTGCAGCTGAGCTGCTTTTTTGATAGGGATTGGCTATTTTTAGAGTGGCCAGAGTGATTTTTCCATCCACATGTACCCGGGCTGACCGCCGGCCGCCATTTTGCGACTTGTAGTGCTGCAGCAGAAGCTGCCACAGTGTGCATTCCAAAGCTCCAAACAAGTCAGACATCTACACCTGGGATTCAGACCAATAGCGATTTAGCAGCACAGTCCAAGGCTATTTTTTTTAAAGGTTGTGCAGACCATTTTGTGGCACATGTTACTGGGCTGATAGGCGGCGGCTATCTTGGGACTAGTGCTGCAGCACAATCTCTCCCAACGTCCATTAATCACTTGTAATAGTGGTCTGTGCCATAGAAATCCTACATCAGGGACTTGGGTGTGCTTGTGTCACCCCTACTAATACCAGTCCACCTGTAATCCATACAGTGAAAAGCCATAAAGTATTCCAGTGAGGGAATTTTTTTTTTATTTAAAAAAGGCCAAGTTAGTTTATCTGGCGTTCAATATACTAGATACAGTTAGGCCTGCGTTTCATACATCTGGAATTAGCAAACTAATGTGCTGGGGTTGGGAAAACATATATGTACCCATACTAGAATCTGTCAAAGAAAGCGGTACTCACATATAACAGTCATTCCATCTGTAATCCATACAGTCAAAAGACTGAAAGTATTCCAGTGAGGGAATTTTTTTTATTTAAAAAAGGCCAAGTTAGTTTATCTGGCGTTCAATATACTAGATACAGTTAGGCCTGCGTTTCATACATCTGGAATTAGCAAACTAATGTGCTGGGGTTGGGAAAACATATATGTACCCATACTAGAATCTGTCAAAGAAAGCGGTACTCACATATAACAGTCATTCCATCTGTAATCCATACAGTCAAAAGACTGAAAGTATTCCAGTGAGGGAATTTTTTTTTAATTTAAAAAAGGCCAAGTTAGTTTATCTGGCGTTCAATATACTAGATACAGTTAGGCCTGCGTTTCATACATCTGGAATTAGCAAACTAATGTGCTGGGGTTGGGAAAACATATATGTACCCATACTAGAATCTGTCAAAGAAAGCGGTACTCACATATAACAGTCATTCCATCTGTAATCCATACAGTCAAAAGACTGAAAGTATTCCAGTGAGGGAATTTTTTTTATTTAAAAAAGGCCAAGTTAGTTTATCTGGCGTTCAATATACTAGATACAGTTAGGCCTGCGTTTCATACATCTGGAATTAGCAAACTAATGTGCTGGGGTTGGGAAAACATATATGTACCCATACTAGAATCTGTCAAAGAAAGCGGTACTCACATATAACAGTCATTCCATCTGTAATCCATACAGTCAAAAGACTGAAAGTATTCCAGTGAGGGAATTTTTTTTATTTAAAAAAGGCCAAGTTAGTTTATCTGGCGTTCAATATACTAGATACAGTTAGGCCTGCGTTTCATACATCTGGAATTAGCAAACTAATTTGCTGGGGTAGGGAAAACATATATGTACCCATACTAGAATCTGTCAAAGAAAGCGGTACTCACATATAACAGTCATTCCATCTGTAATCCATACAGTCAAAAGACTGAAAGTATTCCAGTGAGGGAATTTTTTTTATTTAAAAAAGGCCAAGTTAGTTTATCTGGCGTTCAATATACTAGATACAGTTAGGCCTGCGTTTCATACATCTGGAATTAGCAAACTAATGTGCTGGGGTTGGGAAAACATATATGTACCCATACTAGAATCTGTCAAAGAAAGCGGTACTCACATATAACAGTCATTCCATCTGTAATCCATACAGTCAAAAGACTGAAAGTATTCCAGTGAGGGAATTTTTTTTATTTAAAAAAGGCCAAGTTAGTTTATCTGGCGTTCAATATACTAGATACAGTTAGGCCTGCGTTTCATACATCTGGAATTAGCAAACTAATTTGCTGGGGTTGGGAAAACATATATGTACCCATACTAGAATCTGTCAAAGAAAGCGGTACTCACATATAACAGTCATTCCATCTGTAATCCATACAGTCAAAAGACTGAAAGTATTCCAGTGAGGGAATTTTTTTTATTTAAAAAAGGCCAAGTTAGTTTATCTGGCGTTCAATATACTAGATACAGTTAGGCCTGCGTTTCATACATCTGGAATTAGCAAACTAATGTGCTGGGGTTGGGAAAACATATATGTACCCATACTAGAATCTGTCAAAGAAAGCGGTACTCACATATAACAGTCATTCCATCTGTAATCCATACAGTCAAAAGACTGAAAGTATTCCAGTGAGGGAATTTTTTTTATTTAAAAAAGGCCAAGTTAGTTTATCTGGCGTTCAATATACTAGATACAGTTAGGCCTGCGTTTCATACATCTGGAATTAGCAAACTAATTTGCTGGGGTTGGGAAAACATATATGTACCCATACTAGAATCTGTCAAAGAAAGCGGTACTCACATATAACAGTCATTCCATCTGTAATCCATACAGTCAAAAGACTGAAAGTATTCCAGTGAGGGAATTTTTTTTATTTAAAAAAGGCCAAGTTAGTTTATCTGGCGTTCAATATACTAGATACAGTTAGGCCTGCGTTTCATACATCTGGAATTAGCAAACTAATGTGCTGGGGTTGGGAAAACATATATGTACCCATACTAGAATCTGTCAAAGAAAGCGGTACTCACATATAACAGTCATTCCATCTGTAATCCATACAGTCAAAAGACTGAAAGTATTCCAGTGAGGGAATTTTTTTTATTTAAAAAAGGCCAAGTTAGTTTATCTGGCGTTCAATATACTAGATACAGTTAGGCCTGCGTTTCATACATCTGGAATTAGCAAACTAATTTGCTGGGGTTGGGAAAACATATATGTACCCATACTAGAATCTGTCAAAGAAAGCGGTACTCACATATAACAGTCATTCCATCTGTAATCCATACAGTCAAAAGACTGAAAGTATTCCAGTGAGGGAATTTTTTTTATTTAAAAAAGGCCAAGTTAGTTTATCTGGCGTTCAATATACTAGATACAGTTAGGCCTGCGTTTCATACATCTGGAATTAGCAAACTAATTTGCTGGGGTTGGGAAAACATATATGTACCCATACTAGAATCTGTCAAAGAAAGCGGTACTCACATATAACAGTCATTCCATCTGTAATCCATACAGTCAAAAGACTGAAAGTATTCCAGTGAGGGAATTTTTTTTATTTAAAAAAGGCCAAGTTAGTTTATCTGGCGTTCAATATACTAGATACAGTTAGGCCTGCGTTTCATACATCTGGAATTAGCAAACTAATGTGCTGGGGTTGGGAAAACATATATGTACCCATACTAGAATCTGTCAAAGAAAGCGGTACTCACATATAACAGTCATTCCATCTGTAATCCATACAGTCAAAAGACTGAAAGTATTCCAGTGAGGGAATTTTTTTTATTTAAAAAAGGCCAAGTTAGTTTATCTGGCGTTCAATATACTAGATACAGTTAGGCCTGCGTTTCATACATCTGGAATTAGCAAACTAATTTGCTGGGGTTGGGAAAACATATATGTACCCATACTAGAATCCGTCAAAGAAAGCGGTACTCACATATAACAGTCATTCCATCTGTAATCCATACAGTCAAAAGACTGAAAGTATTCCAGTGAGGGAATGTTTTTTATTTAAAAAAGGCCAAGTTAGTTTATCTGGCGTTCAATATACTAGATACAGTTAGGCCTGCGTTTCATACATCTGGAATTAGCAAACTAATGTGCTGGGGTTGGGAAAACATATATGTACCCATACTAGAATCTGTCAAAGAAAGCGGTACTCACATATAACAGTCATTCCATCTGTAATCCATACAGTCAAAAGACTGAAAGTATTCCAGTGAGGGAATTTTTTTTATTTAAAAAAGGCCAAGTTAGTTTATCTGGCGTTCAATATACTAGATACAGTTAGGCCTGCGTTTCATACATCTGGAATTAGCAAACTAATGTGCTGGGGTTGGGAAAACATATATGTACCCATACTAGAATCTGTCAAAGAAAGCGGTACTCACATATAACAGTCATTCCATCTGTAATCCATACAGTCAAAAGACTGAAAGTATTCCAGTGAGGGAATTTTTTTTATTTAAAAAAGGCCAAGTTAGTTTATCTGGCGTTCAATATACTAGATACAGTTAGGCCTGCGTTTCATACATCTGGAATTAGCAAACTAATGTGCTGGGGTTGGGAAAACATATATGTACCCATACTAGAATCTGTCAAAGAAAGCGGTACTCACATATAACAGTCATTCCATCTGTAATCCATACAGTCAAAAGACTGAAAGTATTCCAGTGAGGGAATTTTTTTTATTTAAAAAAGGCCAAGTTAGTTTATCTGGCGTTCAATATACTAGATACAGTTAGGCCTGCGTTTCATACATCTGGAATTAGCAAACTAATTTGCTGGGGTTGGGAAAACATATATGTACCCATACTAGAATATGTCAAAGAAAGCGGTACTCACATATAACAGTCATTCCATCTGTAATCCATACAGTCAAAAGACTGAAAGTATTCCAGTGAGGGAATTTTTTTTATTTAAAAAAGGCCAAGTTAGTTTATCTGGCGTTCAATATACTAGATACAGTTAGGCCTGCGTTTCATACATCTGGAATTAGCAAACTAATGTGCTGGGGTTGGGAAAACATATATGTACCCATACTAGAATCTGTCAAAGAAAGCGGTACTCACATATAACAGTCATTCCATCTGTAATCCATACAGTCAAAAGACTGAAAGTATTCCAGTGAGGGAATTTTTTTTATTTAAAAAAGGCCAAGTTAGTTTATCTGGCGTTCAATATACTAGATACAGTTAGGCCTGCGTTTCATACATCTGGAATTAGCAAACTAATGTGCTGGGGTTGGGAAAACATATATGTACCCATACTAGAATCTGTCAAAGAAAGCGGTACTCACATATAACAGTCATTCCATCTGTAATCCATACAGTCAAAAGACTGAAAGTATTCCAGTGAGGGAATTTTTTTTATTTAAAAAAGGCCAAGTTAGTTTATCTGGCGTTCAATATACTAGATACAGTTAGGCCTGCGTTTCATACATCTGGAATTAGCAAACTAATTTGCTGGGGTTGGGAAAACATATATGTACCCATACTAGAATCTGTCAAAGAAAGCGGTACTCACATATAACAGTCATTCCATCTGTAATCCATACAGTCAAAAGACTGAAAGTATTCCAGTGAGGGAATTTTTTTTATTTAAAAAAGGCCAAGTTAGTTTATCTGGCGTTCAATATACTAGATACAGTTAGGCCTGCGTTTCATACATCTGGAATTAGCAAACTAATGTGCTGGGGTTGGGAAAACATATATGTACCCATACTAGAATCTGTCAAAGAAAGCGGTACTCACATATAACAGTCATTCCATCTGTAATCCATACAGTCAAAAGACTGAAAGTATTCCAGTGAGGGAATTTTTTTTATTTAAAAAAGGCCAAGTTAGTTTATCTGGCGTTCAATATACTAGATACAGTTAGGCCTGCGTTTCATACATCTGGAATTAGCAAACTAATTTGCTGGGGTTGGGAAAACATATATGTACCCATACTAGAATATGTCAAAGAAAGCGGTACTCACATATAACAGTCATTCCATCTGTAATCCATACAGTCAAAAGACTGAAAGTATTCCAGTGAGGGAATTTTTTTTATTTAAAAAAGGCCAAGTTAGTTTATCTGGCGTTCAATATACTAGATACAGTTAGGCCTGCGTTTCATACATCTGGAATTAGCAAACTAATTTGCTGGGGTTGGGAAAACATATATGTACCCATACTAGAATATGTCAAAGAAAGCGGTACTCACATATAACAGTCATTCCATCTGTAATCCATACAGTCAAAAGACTGAAAGTATTCCAGTGAGGGAATTTTTTTTATTTAAAAAAGGCCAAGTTAGTTTATCTGGCGTTCAATATACTAGATACAGTTAGGCCTGCGTTTCATACATCTGGAATTAGCAAACTAATGTGCTGGGGTTGGGAAAACATATATGTACCCATACTAGAATCTGTCAAAGAAAGCGGTACTCACATATAACAGTCATTCCATCTGTAATCCATACAGTCAAAAGACTGAAAGTATTCCAGTGAGGGAATTTTTTTTATTTAAAAAAGGCCAAGTTAGTTTATCTGGCGTTCAATATACTAGATACAGTTAGGCCTGCGTTTCATACATCTGGAATTAGCAAACTAATGTGCTGGGGTTGGGAAAACATATATGTACCCATACTAGAATCTGTCAAAGAAAGCGGTACTCACATATAACAGTCATTCCATCTGTAATCCATACAGTCAAAAGACTGAAAGTATTCCAGTGAGGGAATTTTTTTTATTTAAAAAAGGCCAAGTTAGTTTATCTGGCGTTCAATATACTAGATACAGTTAGGCCTGCGTTTCATACATCTGGAATTAGCAAACTAATTTGCTGGGGTTGGGAAAACATATATGTACCCATACTAGAATCTGTCAAAGAAAGCGGTACTCACATATAACAGTCATTCCATCTGTAATCCATACAGTCAAAAGACTGAAAGTATTCCAGTGAGGGAATTTTTTTTATTTAAAAAAGGCCAAGTTAGTTTATCTGGCGTTCAATATACTAGATACAGTTAGGCCTGCGTTTCATACATCTGGAATTAGCAAACTAATGTGCTGGGGTTGGGAAAACATATATGTACCCATACTAGAATCTGTCAAAGAAAGCGGTACTCACATATAACAGTCATTCCATCTGTAATCCATACAGTCAAAAGACTGAAAGTATTCCAGTGAGGGAATTTTTTTTATTTAAAAAAGGCCAAGTTAGTTTATCTGGCGTTCAATATACTAGATACAGTTAGGCCTGCGTTTCATACATCTGGAATTAGCAAACTAATTTGCTGGGGTTGGGAAAACATATATGTACCCATACTAGAATATGTCAAAGAAAGCGGTACTCACATATAACAGTCATTCCATCTGTAATCCATACAGTCAAAAGACTGAAAGTATTCCAGTGAGGGAATTTTTTTTATTTAAAAAAGGCCAAGTTAGTTTATCTGGCGTTCAATATACTAGATACAGTTAGGCCTGCGTTTCATACATCTGGAATTAGCAAACTAATGTGCTGGGGTTGGGAAAACATATATGTACCCATACTAGAATCTGTCAAAGAAAGCGGTACTCACATATAACAGTCATTCCATCTGTAATCCATACAGTCAAAAGACTGAAAGTATTCCAGTGAGGGAATTTTTTTTATTTAAAAAAGGCCAAGTTAGTTTATCTGGCGTTCAATATACTAGATACAGTTAGGCCTGCGTTTCATACATCTGGAATTAGCAAACTAATGTGCTGGGGTTGGGAAAACATATATGTACCCATACTAGAATCTGTCAAAGAAAGCGGTACTCACATATAACAGTCATTCCATCTGTAATCCATACAGTCAAAAGACTGAAAGTATTCCAGTGAGGGAATTTTTTTTATTTAAAAAAGGCCAAGTTAGTTTATCTGGCGTTCAATATACTAGATACAGTTAGGCCTGCGTTTCATACATCTGGAATTAGCAAACTAATGTGCTGGGGTTGGGAAAACATATATGTACCCATACTAGAATCTGTCAAAGAAAGCGGTACTCACATATAACAGTCATTCCATCTGTAATCCATACAGTCAAAAGACTGAAAGTATTCCAGTGAGGGAATTTTTTTTATTTAAAAAAGGCCAAGTTAGTTTATCTGGCGTTCAATATACTAGATACAGTTAGGCCTGCGTTTCATACATCTGGAATTAGCAAACTAATTTGCTGGGGTTGGGAAAACATATATGTACCCATACTAGAATATGTCAAAGAAAGCGGTACTCACATATAACAGTCATTCCATCTGTAATCCATACAGTCAAAAGACTGAAAGTATTCCAGTGAGGGAATTTTTTTTATTTAAAAAAGGCCAAGTTAGTTTATCTGGCGTTCAATATACTAGATACAGTTAGGCCTGCGTTTCATACATCTGGAATTAGCAAACTAATGTGCTGGGGTTGGGAAAACATATATGTACCCATACTAGAATCTGTCAAAGAAAGCGGTACTCACATATAACAGTCATTCCATCTGTAATCCATACAGTCAAAAGACTGAAAGTATTCCAGTGAGGGGATTTTGCTTATAAAAAATAATATATTTCATTGTGGTGCGAGTTGAATCGCAACAATGAAGAAAAATACTATTAAGGGACGAGGACGCGGTCGTGGTGGTGTCCGTGGAGCCTCTGTTGCTGGTAGAGGACGTGGCCGTTCGGCCCCAGGCGCACACAGTAGGGAACGAACTCCCTCAACTAGCCGGCAGAATGTACCGCAATATCTCGTGGGGCACAATGCCGCTCTTAGGATGGTAAGGCCTGAGCAGGTACAGGCATTAATCGATTGGGTGGCCGACAGTGCTTCCAGCACGTTCACCACATGGTCTTCCACCCAGTCTTCTGCGGAAAGCGCACAGGTGGCACCTGAAAACCAAGCCCATCAGTCTGTCACATCACCCCCAAGCATATCAGGGAAACGGTCTGAGCCACAAGTTATGCAGCAGTCTCTTCTTCTGTTTGAAGACTCTGCTTCCAGGGTTTCCCAGGGGCGTCCACCTAGCCCTTCCCCAGTGGAGGAAGACATACCATGCACTGACGCACAACCACTTATGTCTCCAGATGAAGAGGACATGGGAATACCACCACAGCAGAGTCACCGACTCTCTGATGATGACGAAACACAGGTGCCCACTGCCGCGTCTTTTTGCAGTGTGCAGACTGAACAGGAGGAGGTCAGGGAGGGAGACTGGGTGGAAGACGATGCAGAGGACGATGAGGTCTTAGACCCCACATGGACTGAAGGTCGTGGCGATGACTTTCACAGTTCAGAGGAAGAGGTAGTGGTGAGACCGAGACAACAGCGAAGCCAAAGAGGGAGCAGGGGGCCAAAGCAGACGAGCCGCCGCCCCCAGAGTTCGCCTGCTACTGGACATCGCCAACAGGGACCCAGCCCCACAAAGGCAGCTTCAAAGAGTTCCCTGGCATGGCACTTCTTTAAACAATGTCCTACCGACAAGACCCGAGTGACTTGCACGCTCTGCCATCAGAGCCTGAGGCGAGGCATTAACGTTCTGAACCTCAGCACAACCTGCATGACCAGGCATCTACATGCAAAGCATGAACTGCAGTGGGGTACACACCTTAAAAACCAGGCACTCGCTGAGGCTCCCCCTGCTCCCTCTACCGCTGCTGCCTCGGCTTCCGCCTCGAGAGGAATGTTGCCACCTGCCGAGCAGCAAACAGAGGATGTGCCACCGACACCACCACCACCGCCACCGTCAACTAGCGTCTTCACTATATCACACAGCAGCGTTCAGCTCTCAATATCTCAAACCTTAGAGAGGAAGCGCAAATTCCCCCCGAGTCACCCTCGAGCCCTTGGCCTGAACGCCAGCATTTCTAAACTGCTGGCCTTTGAAATGCTGTCATTCCGGCTGGTGGACACAGACAGCTTCAAAAAGCTGATGGCCATGGCTGTCCCGCAGTATGTGGTTCCCAGCCGCCACTACTTCTCCAAGACAGCCGTGCCTTCCCTGCACATGCAAGTGTCCGATAAAATCAAGTGTGCACTGCGCAACGCCATTTGTGGCAAGGTCCACCTAACCACAGATACGTGGACCAGTAAGCACGGCCAGGGACGCTATATCTCACTAACTGCACACTGGATGAATGTAGTGGCGGCTGGGCCCCCGGCGGACAGTTCCTTGGCGCACGTCCTTCCGCCCCCTAGGATCGCAGGGCATCATTCTCTGCCTCCTGTAGCCTCCTCCTCCTACTCGGCTTCCTCCTCCACTGCTTCCACCAGCTCATCCGGTCAGCCACACACCTTCACCACCAACTTCAGCACAGCCCGGGGTAAACGTCAGCAGGCCATTCTGAAACTCATATGTTTGGGGGACAGGCCCCACACCGCACAGGAGTTGTGGCGGGGTATTGAACAACAGACCGACGAGTGGTTTCTGCCGGTGGGCCTCAAGCCAGGCCTGGTGGTATGCGATAATGGGCGAAATCTCGTGGCAGCTCTGGGACTAGCCGGTTTGACGCACATCCCTTGCCTGGCGCATGTGCTGAACTTGGTGGTGCAGAGGTTCATTCACCACTACCCCAACATGTCAGAGCTGCTGCATAAAGTGCGGGCCGTCTGTGCGCGCTTCCGCCGTTCACATCCTGCCGCTGCTCGCCTGTCTGCGCTACAGCGGAACTTCGGCCTTCCCGCTCACCGCCTCATATGCGACGTGCCGACCCGGTGGTACTCCACCTTGCACATGCTGGAGAGACTGTGCGAGCAGCAGCAGGCCATAGTGGAGTTTCAGCTGCAGCACGCTCGCGTCAGTCGTACTGCCGAACAGCACCACTTCACCATCAATGATTGGGCCTCCATGCGAGACCTGTGTGCCCTGCTGCGCTGTTTCGAGTACTCCACCAACATGGCCAGTGGCGATGACACTGTTATCAGCGTTACAATACCACTTCTATGTCTCCTTGAGAAAACACTTAGGGCAATGATGTTAGAGGAGGTGGCCCAGGTGGAGGAGGAGGAGGAGGATGAGGGCTCGTTTCTAACACTTTCGGGCCAGTCTGTTCGAAGTGGCTCAGAGGGAGGTTTGTTTAAGCAGCAGAGGACAGGTTCACAAGTCGCCAGCCAAGGCACTGTACTGGAGGACGAGGAGGATGAGGAGGAGGAGGTGGAGGGGGACGAAGATGACGCAAGTTCACAGCGGGGTGGCAGCCCAGGCCCATCACTGGTGCGTGGCTGGGGGGATACGGTGGACGATGACGATACGCCTCCCACAGAGGACAGCTTGTCCTTACCCATGGGTAGCCTGGCCCACATGAGCGAATATATGCTCCAATGCCTGCGCAGTGACAGCAGAGGTGCCCACGTTTTAACGTGTGCAGACTACTGGGTGGCCACCCTGCTGGATCCCCGGTATAAAGACAATGTGCCCACTTTAATTCCTGAACTGGAGCGCGACCGTAAGATGCGCGAGTACAAGCGCACGCTAATAGAGGCGCTCTTGAGAGCATTCCCACATGTCACAGGGGAACAGGTGGAAGGTGAAGGCAGAGGAGTGGCAAGAGGTCGCCAACGCAGCTGTGTCACGGCCAGCTCATCTGAGGGCAGGGTTAGCATGGCAGAAATGTGGAAAAGTTTTGTCTCCACGCCACAGCTATCTGCACCGACACCTGATACGGAACGTGTTAGCAGGAGGCAGCATTTCACTAACATGGTTGAACAGTATGTCTGCACACCCCTCCACATCCTGACGGATGGTTCGGCCCCATTCAACTACTGGGTTTCGAAATTGTCCACGTGGCCAGAGTTAGCATGTTATGCCTTGGAGGTGCTTTCCTGCCCGGCGGCCAGCGTTTTATCTGAACGCGTATTCAGCACGGCAGGGGGCGTCATTACTGACAAGCGCAGCCGCCTGTCCACAGCCAACGTGGACAAGCTGACCTTCATAAAGATGAACCAGGCATGGATCCCACAGGACCTGTCCCTCCCTTGTGCAGAGTAGTCCTTATTAACTGCCTAAAACATGTCTTGTTGTGCTACGGGCCACTTCTTTATTTGATACAAATTTTATGAAACCCACAGTTGAATGAAACTCTTCTCTGTCTGGGCGCCGGGGCCTAACCAGATGAAAGTGGCCGGTTAAACTAACGGGTGACATGAAGCCATAACCTCTGCCATGCTACCTCTGTCTTCTGTCTGGGTGCTGAGGCCTAAGTCAAATAAAGCGGTCTTCTGCTGTGCTGGGGGATATGAAGCTAATCTCTGACCTCTCTCCTCTGTCTGGGTCCAAAGGCCTAAATCACTGAAAGAGGCCTTCTCCTGTGGTGTGTGATATGATGCCAGAATATGTGCTGTGGGGCCTCTCTCCTCTTCCTGGGTGCAGGGGTCAAATAAACTAAATTGTGGCCTACTCCTGTGGTGGCTGATATGATGCCAGAATATGTGCTGTGGTGCCTCTCTCCTCTTCCTGGGTGCAGGGGTCAAAGTAACTAAATGGTGGCTTCTCCTGTGGTGGCTGATATGATGCCAGAATATGTGCTGTGGGGCCTCTCTCCTCTTCCTGGGTGCAGGGGTCAAAGTAACTCAATGGTGGCTTCTCCTGTGGTGGCTGATATGATGCCAGAATATGTGCTGTGGTGCTTCTCTCCTCTGTCTGGGTCCAAAGGCCTAAATCACTGAAAGAGGCCTTCTCCTGTGGTGTGTGATATGATGCCTGAATATGTGCTGTGGTTCCTCTCTCCTCTTCCTGGGTGCGGGGGTCAAAGTAACTCAATGGTGGCTTCTCCTGTGGTGGCTGATATGATGCCAGAATATGTGCTGTGGGGCCTCTCTCCTCTTCCTGGGTGCAGGGGTCAAAGTAACTCAATGGTGGCTTCTCCTGTGGTGGCTGATATGATGCCAGAATATGTGCTGTGGTGCCTCTCTCCTCTTCCTGGGTGCAGGGGTCAAAGTAACTAAATGGTGGCTTCTCCTGTGGTGGCTGATATGATGCCAGAATATGTGCTGTGGGGCCTCTCTCCTCTTCCTGGGTGCAGGGGTCAAAGTAACTAAATGGTGGCTTCTCCTGTGGTGGCTGATATGATGCCAGAATATGTGCTGTGGGGCCTCTCTCCTCTTCCTGGGTGCAGGGGTCAAAGTAACTCAATGGTGGCTTCTCCTGTGGTGGTTAGTATGATGCCAGAATATGTGCTGTGGGGCCTCTCTCCTCTTCCTGGGTGCAGGGGTCAAAGTAACTCAATCGTGGCTTCTCCTGTGGTGGCTGATATGATGCCAGAATATGTGCTGTGGTGCCTCTCTCCTCTTCCTGGGTGCAGGGGTCAAAGTAACTAAATGGTGGCTTCTCCTGTGGTGGCTGATATGATGCCAGAATATGTGCTGTGGTGCCTCTCTCCTCTTCCTGGGTGCAGGGGTCAAAGTAACTAAATGGTGGCTTCTCCTGTGGTGGCTGATATGATGCCAGAATATGTGCTGTGGTGCCTCTCTCCTCTTCCTGGGTGCGGGGGTCAAAGTAACTCAATGGTGGCTTCTCCTGTGGTGGCTGATATGATGCTAGAATATGTGCTGTGGGGCCTCTCTCCTCTTCCTGGGTGCAGGGGTCAAAGTAACTCAATGGTGGCTTCTCCTGTGCTGATTGATATAAAGCTGATGGTTGTGCCATCTGACATGGTTGCCAGGGTCTGATTCAATGGGGGCCTACTCCTGTGGTGGGTGATCTAAATGCCTGATTCTCTGCTGTGAAACCTCTCTCCTCCGTCTGGGTGTAGGGGTCAAAGTCTTTCAAAGTCGCCTTCTCCTGTGCTGATTGATATGAAGCTGATGGTTGTGCCATCTGACATGGTTGCCGGGGTCCCATTAAATTGTGGCCTACTCCTGTGGTGGTTGATATGATGCCTGATTCTCTGATGTGGAACCTCTCTCCTCTGTTTGGGTGAAGGGGTCAAAGTAACTAAATGGTGGCTTCTCCTGTGGTGGCTGATATGATGCCAGAATATGTGCTGTGGTGCCTCTCTCCTCTTCCTGGGTGCGGGGGTCAAAGTAACTCAATGGTGGCTTCTCCTGTGGTGGCTGATATGATGCCAGAATATGTGCTGTGGGGCCTCTCTCCTCTTCCTGGGTGCAGGGGTCAAAGTAACTCAATGGTGGCTTCTCCTGTGCTGATTGATATAAAGCTGATGGTTGTGCCATCTGACATGGTTGCCAGGGTCTGATTCAATGGGGGCCTACTCCTGTGGTGGGTGATCTAAATGCCTGATTCTCTGCTGTGAAACCTCTCTCCTCCGTCTGGGTGTAGGGGTCAAAGTCTTTCAAAGTCGCCTTCTCCTGTGCTGATTGATATGAAGCTGATGGTTGTGCCATCTGACATGGTTGCCGGGGGTCCCATTAAATTGGGGCCTACTCCTGTGGTGGTTGATATGATGCCTGATTCTCTGATGTGGAACCTCTCTCCTCTGTTTGGGTGAAGGGGTCAAAGTAACTAAATGGTGGCTTCTCCTGTGGTGGCTGATATGATGCCAGAATATGTGCTGTGGGGCCTCTCTCCTCTTCCTGGGTGCGGGGGTCAAAGTAACTCAATGGTGGCTTCTCCTGTGGTGGCTGATATGATGCCAGAATATGTGCTGTGGTGCCTCTCTCCTCTTCCTGGGTGCGGGGGTCAAAGTAACTCAATGGTGGCTTCTCCTGTGGTGGCTGATATGATGCCAGAATATGTGCTGTGGTGCCTCTCTCCTCTTCCTGGGTGCGGGGGTCAAAGTAACTCAATGGTGGCTTCTCCTGTGGTGGCTGATATGATGCCAGAATATGTGCTGTGGTGCCTCTCTCCTCTTCCTGGGTGCAGGGGTCAAAGTAACTAAATGGTGGCTTCTCCTGTGGTGGTTGATATGATGCCTGATTCTCTGCTGTGAAACCTCTCTCCTCCATCTTGGTGTAGGGGTCAAAGTCTTTCAAAGTCGCCTTCTCCTGTGCTGATTGATATAAAGCTGATGGTTGTGCCATCTGACATGGTTGCCAGGGTCTGATTCAATAGGGGCCTACTCCTGTGGTGGGTGATCTAAATGCCTGATTCTCTGCTGTGAAACCTCTCTCCTCCGTCTGGGTGTAGGGGTCAAAGTCTTTCAAAGTCGCCTTCTCCTGTGCTGATTGATATGAAGCTGATGGTTGTGCCATCTGACATGGTTGCCGGGGTCCCATTAAATTGGGGCCTACTCCTGTGGTGGTTGATATGATGCCTGATTCTCTGATGTGGAACCTCTCTCCTCTGTTTGGGTGAAGGGGTCAAAGTAACTAAATGGTGGCTTCTCCTGTGGTGGCTGATATGATGCCAGAATATGTGCTGTGGGGCCTCTCTCCTCTTCCTGGGTGCAGGGGTCAAAGTAACTCAATGGTGGCTTCTCCTGTGGTGGCTGATATGATGCCAGAATATGTGCTGTGGTGCCTCTCTCCTCTTCCTGGGTGCGGGGGTCAAAGTAACTCAATGGTGGCTTCTCCTGTGGTGGCTGATATGATGCCAGAATATGTGCTGTGGTGCCTCTCTCCTCTTCCTGGGTGCGGGGGTCAAAGTAACTCAATGGTGGCTTCTCCTGCGGTGGCTGATATGATGCCAGAATATGTGCTGTGGTGCCTCTCTCCTCTTCCTGGGTGCAGGGGTCAAAGTAACTAAATGGTGGCTTCTCCTGTGGTGGTTGATATGATGCCTGATTCTCTGCTGTGAAACCTCTCTCCTCCATCTGGGTGTAGGGGTCAAAGTCTTTCAAAGTCGCCTTCTCCTGTGCTGATTGATATAAAGCTGATGGTTGTGCCATCTGACATGGTTGCCAGGGTCTGATTCAATGGGGGCCTACTCCTGTGGTGGGTGATCTAAATGCCTGATTCTCTGCTGTGAAACCTCTCTCCTCCGTCTGGGTGTAGGGGTCAAAGTCTTTCAAAGTCGCCTTCTCCTGTGCTGATTGATATGAAGCTGATGGTTGTGCCATCTGACATGGTTGCCGGGGTCCCATTAAATTGGGGCCTACTCCTGTGGTGGGTGATCTAAATGCCTGATTCTCTGCTTTGAAACCTCTCTCCTCCGTCCGGGTGTAGGGGTCAAAGTCTGTCAAAGTCGCCTTCTCCTGTGCTGATTGATATAAAGCTTATGCTTGTGCCATCTGACATGGTTGCCGGGGTCTGATTCAATGGTGGCCTACTCCTGTGGTGGGTGATCTAAATGCCTGATTCTCTGCTGTGTAACCTCTCTCCTCCGTCTGGGTGTAGGGGTCAAAGTAACTAAATGGTGGCCTACTCCTGTGGTGGGTGATATGATGCCTGGTTCTCTGCTGTGGGACCTCTCTCCTTTGTCTGGGTGCTGTGGTCAAAATAATAGTAAGTGACCTTCTCCATTGGTGGGTGACTTGAAGCCTGATTCTGTGCTATGGGACCTCACTCCAATTAATATTGTTTAATTTTTATTTATTTTATGTTAACTCATCATTTCCCTATCTACATTTGTTTGCAGGGGATTTAACTACATTTTGCTGCCTTTTGCAGCCCTCTAGCCCTTTCCGGGTGTGTTTTACAGCCTTTTTAGTGCCCAAAAGTTCGGGTCCCCATTGACTTCTATGGGGTTCGGGTTCGGGATGAAGTTCGGGTCGAGTTCGGATCCCGAACCCGAACATTTTTCGAAAGTTCGGCCGAACTCGTCGAACCCGAACATCCAGGTGTTCGCTCAACTCTAGATGTGGGTTCCAGCGACCGATGTTAATGCTAGCCGTTTGGTGAGAGCATTCCACAGAGCTCATCCTGATAAGGTCGGTCCTGGGTGCCTGGAGGTCACCCGTAGAAGGGTGGGTACTGTCACGCCGGTGACAGGATTGAGAAGGTCTGAAAGAATATCTGCACATTATTTATCTGACAGCCTCTTTTGGTTTCACTTTGTCTGTATGTTGCTGGTATGTCCACACCCCCTTTTCAGGTGTGGATCATGTGACCTTCACCTCCCCCTATTTAGTCTGACTTTACCCATCACTCCTTGCTCTGGATAGCTTGATTTGGTTTTGGAAGAGCTGGAGTGTGGTTCATGGTGAAGTCCTATTCGTCTATCATCAATCAGCCTCAGAAGTTAAGTGTTCCGCTTGTTGTGTTTTGTATTCCCCCCACCTTTGTTGTTTACTAGGCCTCAGCGAGACGCTGGTTCCTTCACCAGGGAAGGAGCGGATTGTCTCTGCCCGGTCATTACTATCAGGGCAACTGAGGGCCACAGGGTTTTCTAGGTTCCTGTGTATGGGCATCTCTACCATCGAGAGGTGCCCATACGGATAGGAGTTAGGGCCAGGAGCAGGGTTTTATAGGTGGTGACCCTTTTCCTTCCCTAGCGGTGAGGCCTAGTGTCTTTTCCCTTCCTTCTTGTTTTTGGTGTTCTCCCCTACAACATCCGTGACACCACCCCTCTGGACGCTTTGACATAAGCACTGTTGTACCAGTAATTGAAGTACGCTTTAGGCAAGTTGGGGATACGGTCGGCTTTAAAATGTGTCTCTTGTAGTAGACATATGTCTGCATGGGATTTTTTCAGAATACGGATTATTTGCGACTGTTTCTGTGGGGTGTTTAATCCCCGTACATTGAAAGAGACACACTTAATAGAGGTCATTTTATCATAATACACATCCTATCAGGCCGGGACCAGCACTTGTTGTGATGCCTAGGGCAGATGGGGGAGGGTAGAAAAGGGGGTAACCAAAATATACATAGGAACTATAAGGACCCATTACCTCCAACTGTGACTTCTGCCCTGCATTCAAGAATAGGAATACAGTTATGCATGTGAGGGGTCTCGTATAAGTGCGCAATAACCAGGGGTGCGCATATTTTCTCCTGGCAAATGCTGGGGGAGAAACTATCAAACGTTTGTAACCTGACATATAACAGTAAGCTATGCAGACATCAGCAGTCTTAGACTTTAAACTTTGGCATTGCCGGCCACTTGTTCAAGGTATGGCATATATAGGCAAGGGAAGGCACAACTAACTAGTGCAAAAAGATGAATGAAAATAAAACAGATAATAACATCTTCTGTAGTAAGAGAGAGGGTAATCGCCCAGAAAGGTAGCTCCTAGGTTAAGGGGATCTGAGAGAATACGAAACCCCCCTCACCCCTATTACTGGTATTTGAAACATTATCAGCTGAAAACTTAGCTTTTTAGTGTCCCTGGATCTGGGGTTATTTTTCTTCCTCGGCGGAACTTTGTCCCATCTGCCGATGTCAGCGAGTGCTGGGAGAGGCAAGGCGAAAGTTGCTGTGGGCAGCCACGAGGGAATTTCCACTGGTGGCCATCGCAGGAGTTCCCATGCTGTCGGTAAGTCTCCAGGGGATCGGATAGTGCACCTTTTGCCGCCAGATGAGAAGGTGAGCCCAAAGGGAAATAACTATTTGATGGGTATCCGATGGGATTTGAGGAGGTCTGTGAGAGGACGCAACGCTCTCCTCTTATTGAGCGTCGACGGCGCTAAGTCCTGAAACAGGAGAATCTTTGCTCCCTCCAGAAGTATTTCTTTCCTTTCCCTGGCAGACTTGAGCAAAGCAACAGTGTCTATGTACCTCAGGAGACCGCAAACCACGTCTCTGGGCTGCTCCCCTTCTTTCGGTTTAGGTCTGGGGGATCTGTGTATGCGTTCGATGGTAATCTCTGCCGCTCTTTCGGCTCCCAGGAGGTTTGCAAAGATGGCATCCACTGCCTTGGGCAAGTCCTTGTGTGGCACACTTTCCGGTATGCCCCTCACCCTGATGTTCTTACCCCAGCTCCTGTTCTCTTGGTCCTCGATAAGGGCAAAGGCCTCATTGAGTGAGTCAGTGTGTGCTTTACTGCAGTCACCTAGGCCTCAGCTGTAGGTAAGTATAGCAGTTTGGTTGTTTTCTAGCATTTCCACACGGTGCCCAATATATTTTATGTCGTTCTTGATCTCAGCCAAGTCTTGAATCACTGGGGCCAGTGCTGAGGATAATGCTTGGTGAATTAATTTTCAGGAGATTTGAGCATAGATATTTGACTGCTCGTCAGTAGCAGTTTCTGAAGTGCCTCCTTCTGTCTCGTCTGCTCCGTGCACCAAGTCGTCCTGGTCACCCAGTGCCATCTTGCTCTGACCTGTGGGGTTTGCTCAAGTATTTCTCCATATCGGACGGGCCCCGGTCTTGTTTTATGTGTTCAGGTTTGTCTCGAGGCTTGTCCTTGTCAATTTTAACCATTATATGGTCGGTTGTGCCACGGAATTTACTGGTCTGCAGTGCTCTAAGGAGAGGAGCTCGCTCACATGCGTCCAACCTGAAGAGCAGTCATGCTCCGCCCCCCCGCTGCTCTGCCTTCTTGTTATATAACTCCTCCCCAGCCTCTTCCTTGGCCCGCCCTGCAAGTCCCTTGCTTCATCTACAGGACCAGCAGATATCCCGCGTGTGCGCAGTGCACTGCTGGCCCGGGCATTCACACTGTGATGCCCATTGTGGGCATGGCATCACTACATGTAGTGCGCATGCGCCAGCAAATGCCATGAAACCAGTGACTAGGGGGCGGACCAAAAGCAAACTGGAGGACTGGAGGCCGGTAGCATGCCTGCCCGTATGTATACATGCACACATGTTAATTGTCAGAAGAAAGAGTTCTCCCTTTTAATTGAGAGCAGCAGCAGTACAGTGTGGATGTGGAAAGGAAAGGGTAATAGTGGCATGTGGCTGCAATAGTAGTGACAGTAGTAACAGCCCAGCATGGAGCAGACAAGGCAGTAGATATGTGTTGCTGGACAGGGATGGTAGTAATATTAGTAGTGGTGGTGCCTGTGTAGTGGTAATTGTAGTGGCAGTAGGGGTAATGGAAGTGGCAGGAGCAGATTAGTGGTAGCAGCAATATGGTACAGAACATTAAGATAGGTACAGGCCCACAGTGACATTGGTATGATGGCTGCAACCATAAGGTAGTAATGGCATGCACCTTGCTGCACAACAAGAACTGCAAGGAGCGGTCCACGTTCTCTGTAAAAAGCAGGGATGGCTTTTTGGAAAAATAGCGCCAGCTAGCTATCTTCTTGCTAGGCTGAGCACACGCCATCAGCTCCCTAATGGCAACAGAGTCTACTAAATGGTACGGCAGCGACTGCATCACCAGCAACTTGGCTAGGTGAGAATTAAGCTTGTGCACCAGTGGCCTGAGAGAAGCAGTAAGTGATGTTGACAATGACCAGGACACTGTACTGCACGTGGATATGGCCTGGCTCCCACAAAGGAAACCTCTTTTTGCGCTAGCTGGCGGCCACTTATGTTTTCGACAGTAACTGGTGATACCGCTTCAGGTGCTGCAATAGAGCCGTGGCCCCTATGTTTGTGTTTGAATGCCCACAGCATATTTTAATCCTGCAGATCTTGCACACGGCACTGTGTAGAAAAACCACCAGATGGGAGCTACAATAACACTCCGCACAGAACTACTGGAAGCTGAGCTTGGCTTAGGTCTTGCATGTTTTGGGCCTGTGCACACAGTATCAGCAGCATCACTAGCTCCTGAAGTAGACTTGGCCCTGGCAGTTCTTTGGGAGGTTCTGGCCATATGTTGCCTATGCTTTTTATTGCTGCCGCTGTTGACGTCCTCCACCTCTGATGTTTACCTCCTCCTCAGCAACCTGATCTGGCTCCCAGGTCCTTTTCAGTAAACAATCATTGTCATAGGCGCCACCCTCCCTGACACTTTTATCAAACTGTAATATTTCATCATCGGCTCCCTGTTCCCACTCCCTATTTCTTACTCTGTATTTGCCCTGAGTGTAACTGTCGCTACCACTGCCCCTACTGACACTACTGTGGCTATGGGTGCCACTTTTACAACCACCACAGATATGTATGAAGTCCCTTACCTCCCCATGAACCTCCTCCTCATGGCAGTCCAAATGCTGAATGTTCTCACACAACTCATGAACAGGGAGAATCTCGATTATCTTCCTTAGTAAGTGGTGTTTTTTTTTTTGCCTCCTCTTAGGAAAAAAGAAGGCACCTCTCTAGGAGGCGGCAGTGATAACAGAGAAGATACAACTATAAGGCTTCTCTGGGGTTGGAAGGAGGAGGAGCAGAAGGAAAGCTGTGACCCCTGGCTCCAAGACACAGTGTTAGATTTAGAGGTGACCTCCACGTCATCCTGTGCCTGAGAGAATGAATGAGCCATCCAGTCCACTATATCATGCTCTTTATCCTCAATAATAATGGTGCACCTTTTGGAAGCCAGGGATAACTGTAACCTACTACTACTACTGAATGGATGGATAGATGGTTGATGCTGCTACCCATATTATTATTTAGGGGGCGGTTGAGGCATGGGTTGTTCGTTTTGCACGCTTCCATTTTTAAGACATTATATTATGAGGTCTATAAATGCAAAGTCCCAGGTTTGGTGCACACAGACTATTAAATTAGCAAAATTGCAAGTGTTTTTTCTGCTATTTAAAGACAAAGGTGCAATTAAATGTTTTGAATCCCTCCCCTTTCACAAACACACTGCACAATGATATTGACAGTTTACAATGGTATTAATGCAATTTTTGCAGTGAAACATGTTTGAACTACATGCTCTGATGCAGTAATACCAGTGCGTCACTAAAACTTGGGTGTGACAATGCAATATTTTTGCAGTAATGATAAAAGTCTTTTGAACTAGACGCTGTGATGCAGTAATGCTTTTACTAACATGGCTATAATCTGCTTTACTGATGTGAAATGCATTTGCTGCTGTATTTACCCTTTAATTTGCAGCAATGCACACAGTGTTCAATAACGCGGCTATAATAATGCCGCTATGATTGCCATATTATTATTTGCAGTCAAATAATTTAACGCTTTTTTCAAAGATTAACATGCATTCACTAAAATACTTGTGTCACAATGCAATTTGTTTGCAGTGATGATAAACGTCTTTTGAACTAGACACTGGGATGCAGTAAAGTCTTCACTAATACGGTTATAATTTGCATTACTAATGTGAAATGCGTTTGTTTCTGTATCTACCCATCATCTTGCAGCAAAGTACAACATGTTCAGTAACACTGTTATATTGCACTAAGATTTTTTTTTTGGCAGGCGGAGCCACAGCACAACATCCTTCCAGGTCGCAAATACAATGTAGAATTGGAGCCCCAGTTATGGGTCTTGGTGATCTGTATAATGCGGACACCCCTTTGCTTGGTTTTCCTTCCTTTGAAGGATATCAGTCTTTCACTGTGTTGAAGACCCATAACTGGGGCTCCACTGTTATTTTGCATTTTACTGTTTCCCAGGGAACTTTTCACTTAGGATTGCTGTGTTGAGACTCTTAAAGGGTCTCTATCACCTCGTTTTGACATAATTAGCTATCAGACACTAACGATCCGCTAGTGTCTGCTCTACCAAACAATGCTATTATAATACCTTTGTGTGCAGCCGTTTGCCTAAAAAACGAACTTTTATTGATATGCTAATGAGCCTCTAGGTGCTATGGGGGCGTCTTTTCAGCACCTAGAGGCTCGGTCTACTCACACAAAATGCCGCCCAGCGCGTCCCTCCAGCCCGCCCATCTCCTCTGGAATGCGATCCTCCCTCTGAGCCAGCGGACGAATTCTCGCGCCTGCGCCGTGCGTGTCTGTATTCGGCGCAGGCGCAGTGAATATCTGACCGCTCCCTGCACAGACATCTCCACTGCTTGCTGCCGGGCGTCGTCTGTTCCCCGGAGCACTCTGACGTCATCGGCGCAGGCGCAGTGGAGATGTCTGTGCAGGGAGCGGTCAGACATTCACTGCGCCTGCGCCGAATACAGACGCGCACGGCGCAGGCGCGAGAATTCGTCCACTGGCTCAGAGGGAGGATCTCATTCCAGAGGAGATGGGCGGGCTAGAGGGACGTGCTGGGCGGCATTTTGTGTGAGTAGACCGAGCCTCTAGGTGCTGAAAAGACGCCCCCATAGCACCTAGAGGCTCATTAGCATATCAATAAAAGTTCGTTTTTTAGTTAAACAGCTGCACACAAAGGTATTATAATAGCATTGTTTGGTAGAGCAGACACTAGTGGATCGCTAGTGTCTGATAGCTAATTATGTCAAAACGAGGTGATAGAAATAGAGTTGAGCGAGCACCTGGATGTTCGGGTTCGAGAAGTTCGGCCGAACTTCCCGGAAATGTTCGGGTTCGGGATCCGAACCCGATCCGAACTTCGTCCCGAACCCGAACCCCATTGAAGTCAATGGGGACCCGAACTTTTGGCCACTAAAAAGGCTGCAAAACAGCCCAGGAAAGAGCTAGAGGGCTGCAAAAGGCAGCAACATGTAGGTAAATCCCCTGCAAACAAATGTGGATAGGGAAATTAATTAAAATAAAAATAAAAAAAATAAAAATGAACCAATATCAATTAGACAGAGGTCCCATAGCAGAGAATCTGGCTTCACGTCAGCAGAGAATCAGTCTCTTCATGCCATAGCAAAGAATCTGGCTTCATGTCAGCAGAGAATCAGTCTCTTCATGCCATAGCAGAGAATCTGGCTTCATGTCAGCGCAGAATCAGTCTTCATGTCATAGCAGAGAATCAGGCTTCAGGTCACCCACCACTGGAACAGGCCACTGTCACACATTTAGGCCCCGGCACCCAGACAGAGGAGAGCGGTCCCGTAACAGAGAATCTGGCCTTATGTCAGCGCAGAATCTGTATTCATGTCATAGCAGAGAATCAGGCTTCACGTCACCCACCACTGGAACAGGCCACTGTCACACATTTAGGCCCCGGCACCCAGACAGAGGAGAGAGGTCCCGTAACAGAGAATCTGGCCTTATGTCAGCGCAGAATCTGTCTTCATGTCATAGCAGAGAATCAGGCTTCACGTCACCCACCACTGGAACAGGCCACTGTCACACATTTAGGCCCAGGCACCCAGGCAGAGGAAGAGAGGTCCCGTAACAGAGAATCTGGCCTTATGTCAGCGTAGAATCTGTATTCATGTCATAGCAGAGAATCAGGCTTCACGTCACCCACCACTGGAACAGGCCACTGTCACACATTTAGGCCCCGGCACCCAGACAGAGGAGAGCGGTCCTGTAACAGAGAATCTGGCCTTATGTCAACGCAGAATCTGTCTTCATGTCATAGCAGAGAATCAAGCTTCACGTCACCCACCACTGGAACAGGCCACTGTCACACATTTAGGCCCAGGCACCCAGGCAGAGGAGAGAGGTCCCGTAACAGAGAATCTGGCCTTATGTCAGCGCAGAATCTGTATTCATGTCATAGCAGAGAATCAGGCTTCACGTCACCCACCACTGGAACAGGCCACTGTCACACATTTAGGCCCAGGCACCCAGGCAGAGGAGAGAGGTCCCGTAACCGAGAATCTGGCCTTATGTCAGCGCAGAATCTGTATTCATGTCATAGCAGAGAATCAGGCTTCACGTCACCCACCACTGGAACAGGCCACTGTCACACATTTAGGCCCCGGCACCCAGGCAGAGGAGAGAGGTCCCGTAACAGAGAATCTGGCCTTATGTCAGCGCAGAATCTGTATTCATGTCATAGCAGAGAATCAGGCTTCACGTCACCCACCACTGGAACAGGCCACTGTCACACATTTACGCCCCGGCACCCAGACAGAGGAGAGCGGTCCCGTAACAGAGAATCTGGCCTTATGTCAGCGCAGAATCTGTCTTCATGTCATAGCAGAGAATCAGGCTTCACGTCACCCACCACTGGAACAGGCCACTGTCACACATTTAGGCCCAGGCACCCAGGCAGAGGAGAGAGGTCCCGTAACAGAGAATCTGGCCTTATGTCAGCGCAGAATCTGTATTCATGTCATAGCAGAGAATCAGGCTTCACGTCACCCACCACTGGAACAGGCCACTGTCACACATTTAGGCCCAGGCACCCAGGCAGAGGAGAGAGGTCCCGTAACAGAGAATCTGGCCTTATGTCAGCGCAGAATCTGTATTCATGTCATAGCAGAGAATCAGGCTTCACGTCACCCACCACTGGAACAGGCCACTGTCACATATTTAGGCCCCGGCACCCAGACAGAGGAGAGGTTCATTCAACTTTGGGTTGCCCCGCAATATAATGTTAAAATTAAATTAAAAATAGTATTGAATGAGGAAGTGCCCTGGAGTAGAATAATATATTGTTAAGGGGAGGTAGTTAATATTTAATCTGCACAAGGGATGGACAGGTCCTGTGGGATCCATGCCTGGTTCATTTTTATGAACGTCAGCTTGTCCACATTGGCTGTAGACAGGCGGCTGCGTTTGTCTGTAATGACGCCCCCTGCCGTGCTGAATACACGTTCAGACAAAACGCTGGCCGCCGGGCAGGCCAGCACCTCCAAGGCATAAAAGGCTAGCTCTGGCCACGTGGACAATTTGGAGACCCAGAAGTTGAATGGGGCCGAACCATCAGTCAGTACGTGGAGGGGTGTGCACAGGTACTGTTCCACCATGTTAGTGAAATGTTGCCTCCTGCTAACACGTTCCGTATCAGGTGGTGGTGCAGTTAGCTGTGGCGTGGTGACAAAACATTTCCACATCTCTGCCATGCTAACCCTGCCCTCAGAGGAGCTGGCCGTGACACAGCTGCGTTGGCGACCTCTTGCTCCTCCTCTGCCTTCGCCTTGGGCTTCCACTGGTTCCCCTGTGACATTTGGGAATGCTCTCAGTAGCGCGTCTACCAACGTGCGCTTGTACTCGCGCATCTTCCTATCACGCTCCAGTGTAGGAAGTAAGGTGGACACATTGTCTTTGTACCGGGGATCCAGCAGGGTGGCAACCCAGTATTCCGCACACGTTAAAATGTGGGCAACTCTGCTGTCGTTGCGCAGGCACTGCAGCATGTAGTCGCTCATGTGTGCCAGGCTGCCCAGAGGTAAGGACAAGCTGTCCTCTGTGGGAGGCGTATCGTCATCGTCCTGTGTTTCCCCCCAGCCACGCACCAGTGATGGGCCCGAGCTGCTTTGGGTGCCACCCCGCTGTGAACATGCTTCATCCTCATCCTCCTCCACCTCCTCCTCATCCTCGTCCTCCTCGTCCTCCAGTAGTGGGCCCTGTCTGGCCACATTTGTACCTGGCCTCTGGTGTTGCAAAAAACCTCCCTCTGAGTCACTTTGAAGAGACTGGCCTGAAAGTGCTAAAAATGACCCCTCTTCCTCCTCTTCCTCCTGGGCCACCTCCTCTTCCATCATCGCCCTAAGTGTTTTCTCAAGGAGACATAGAAGTGGTATTGTAACGCTGATAACGGCGTCATCGCCACTGGCCATGTTCGTGGAGTACTCGAAACAGCGCAACAGGGCACACAGGTCTCGCATGGAGGCCCAGTCATTGGTGGTGAAGTGGGTCTGATCCGCAGTGCGACTGACCCGTGCGTGCTGCAGCTGAAACTCCACTATGGCCTGCTGCTGCTCGCACAGTCTGTCCAGCATATGCAAGGTGGAGTTCCACCTGGTGGGCACGTCGCATATGAGGCGGTGAGCAGGAAGGCCGAAGTTACGCTGTAGCGCAGACAGGCGAGCAGCGGCAGGGTGTGAACGCCGGAAGCGCGAACAGACGGCCCGCACTTTATGCAGCAGCTCTGACATGTCGGGGTAGTTGCGAATGAACTTCTGCACCACCAAATTCAGCACATGCGCCAGGCAAGGGATGTGCGTCAAACCGGCTAGTCCCAGAGCTACAACGAGATTTCGCCCATTATCGCACACCACCAGGCCGGGCTTGAGGCTCACCGGCAGCAACCACTCGTCGGTCTGTTGTTCTATACCCCGCCACAACTCCTGTGCTGTGTGGGGCCTGTCCCCCAAACATATGAGTTTCAGAATGGCCTGCTGACGTTTACCCCGTGCTGTGCTGAAGTTGGTGGTGAAGGTGTGTGGCTGACTGGATGAGCAGGTGGAAGAAGAGGAGGAGGAAGCTGAGTAGGAGGAGTAGGAGACAGGAGGCAAAGAATGTTGCCCTGCGATCCTTGGCG
This sequence comes from Bufo bufo, assembly GCF_905171765.1. NCBI lineage: Eukaryota > Metazoa > Chordata > Amphibia > Anura > Bufonidae > Bufo > Bufo bufo. Next base: position 500,725,986 of record NC_053390.1, read on the forward strand.
GCGGAAGGACGTGCGCCAAACAGCTCTCCGCCTGGGGCCCAGCCGCCACTACATTTACCCAGTGTGCAGTTAGGGAGATATAGCGTCCCTGGCCGTGCTTACTGGTCCACGTATCTGTGGTTAGGTGGACCTTGCCACAGATGGCGTTGCGCAGTGCACACTTGATTTTATCGGACACTTGTTTGTGCAGGGAAGGCACGGCTCTCTTGGAGAAGTAGTGGCGGCTGGGAACAACATACTGTGGGACAGCAAGTGACATGAGCTGTTTGAAGCTGTGTGTGTCCACCAGCCTAAATGACAGCATTTCATAGGCCAGTAGTTTAAAAATGCTGGCATTCAGGGCCAGGGATCGAGGGTGGCTAGGTGGGAATTTACGCTTTCTCTCAAATGTTTGTGAGATGGAGAGCTGAACGCTGCCGTGTGACATGGTTGAGATGCTTGGTGACGCAGGTGGTGGTGTTGGTGGTACATCCCATGTTTGCTGGGCGGCAGGTGCCAACGTTCCTCCAGAGGCAGAGGAAGAGGCCGAGGCGGCAGCAGCAGCAGCAGAAGAGGCCGAGGCGGCAGCAGCAGAAAAGGTAGCAGGGGGAGCCTGAGTGACTTCCTTGTTTGAAGCTGTGTGTGTCCACCAGCCTAAATGACAGCATTTCATAGGCCAGTAGTTTAGAAATGCTGGCATTCAGGGCCAGGGATCGAGGGTGGCTAGGTGGGAATTTACGCTTTCTCTCAAATGTTTGTGAGATGGAGAGCTGAACGCTGCCGTGTGACATGGTTGAGATGCTTGGTGACGCAGGTGGTGGTGTTGGTGGTACATCCCATGTTTGCTGGGCGGCAGGTGCCAACGTTCCTCCAGAGGCAAAAGAAGAGGCCGAGGCGGCGGCAGCGGCAGCAGCAGCAGAAGAGCCCGAGGCGGCAGCAGCAGAAGAGGTAGCAGGGGGAGCCTGAGTGACTTCCTTGTTTTTAAGGTGTTTACTCCACTGCAGTTCATGCTTTGCATGCAGGTGCCTGGTCATGCAGGTTGTGCTAAGGTTCAGAACGTTAATGCCTCGCTTCAGGCTCTGATGGCACAGCGTGCAAACCACTCGGGTCTTGTCGTCAGCACATTGTTTGAAGAAGTGCCATGCCAGGGAACTCCTTGAAGCTGCCTTTGGGGTGCTCGGTCCCAGATGGCGGCGGTCAGTAGCAGGCGGAGTCTCTTGGCGGCGGGTGTTCTGATTTTGCCCACTGCTCCCTCTTTTGCTACGCTGTTGGCTCGGTCTCACCACTGCCTCTTCCTCAGAACAGTGAAAGTCAGTGCACGACCTTCATTCCATGTGGGGTCTAGGACCTCATCGTCCCCTGCATCGTCTTCCACCCAGTCTTGATCCCTGACCTCCTGTTCAGTCTGCACACTGCAGAAAGACGCAGCAGTTGGCACCTGTGTTTCGTCATCATCAGAGACGTGCTGAGGTGGTATTCCCATGTCCTCATCATCAGGAAAAATAAGTGGTTGTGCGTTAGTGCATTCTATCTCTTCCACCCCTGGGGAAGGGCTAGGTGGATGCCCTTGGGAAACCCTGGCAGCAGAGTCTTCAAACAGCATAAGAGACTGCTGCATAACTTGAGGCTCAGACAGTTTCCCTGATATGCATGGGGGTGATGTGACAGACCGATGGGCTTGGTTTGCATGCGCCATCTGTGCGCTTTCTGCAGAAGACTGGGTGGGAGATAATGTGAACGTGCTGGATCCACTGTCGGCCACCCAATTGACTAATGCCTGTACCTGCTCAGGCCTTACCATCCTTAGAACGGCATTGGGCCCCACCAAATATCGCTGTAAATTCTGCTGGCTACTGGGACCTGAGGTAGTTGGTTCACTAGGACGTGTGGTTGTGGCAGAACGGCCACGTCCTCTCCCAGCACCAGAGGGTCCACTAACACCACCACGACCATGTCCACGTTCTCGTCCGCGTCCCTTATTAGATGTTTTCCTCATTGTTCCCGTTCACCACAATTTTGAGAATGGCAAATTTGGGAATGCTTTTTCAACCCAGAACAAAAAGTCTGCTTTGACGGTCACTACAAATAACTTGACCAGCTAAAACTGTGCAGATTTGGTTGAATAGAGATGTGAGACCTGTTTTTTTTTGCGCTGTGTGACAGTTATAGGTTTAATCACAGAATGACACTTCTATCAACACGCTAGCATGTGTCTTAGGTTTTTCTGAATGACACTATCAATAACTTCAATGTAAGATTTTCTTTTTGGGATAGATTTCAAGTAGGCCTGAAATACCACAAACTAGTTATTTTCAGAATGGCAAATTTGGGAATGCTTTTTCAACCCAGAACAAAAAGTCTGCTTTGACGGTCACTACAAATAACTTGACCAGCTAAAACTGTGCAGATTTGGTTGAATAGAGATGTAAGACCTGTTTTTTTTTGCGCTGTGTGACAGTTATAGGTTTAATCACAGAATGACACTTCTATCAGCACGCTAGCGTGTGTCTTAGGTTTTTCTGAATGACACTATCAATAACTTCAATGTAAGATTTTCTTTTTGGGATAGATTTCAAGTAGGCCTCAAATACCACAAACTAGTTATTTTCAGAATGGCAAATTTGGGAATGCTTTTTCAACCCAGAACAAAAAGTCTGCTTTGACGGTCACTACAAATAACTTGACCAGCTAAAACTGTGCAGATTTGGTTGAATAGAGATGTAAGACCTGTTTTTTTTTGCGCTGTGTGACAGTTATAGGTTTAATCACAGAATGACACTTCTATCAGCACGCTAGCGTGTGTCTTAGGTTTTTCTGAATGACACTATCAATAACTTCAATGTAAGATTTTCTTTTTGGGATAGATTTCAAGTAGGCCTCAAATACCACAAACTAGTTATTTTCAGAATGGCAAATTTGGGAATGCTTTTTCAACCCAGAACAAAAAGTCTGCTTTGACGGTCACTACAAATAACTTGACCAGCTAAAACTGTGCAGATTTGGTTGAATAGAGATGTGAGACCTGTTTTTTTTTGCGCTGTGTGACAGTTATAGGTTTAATCACAGAATGACACTTCTATCAGCACGCTAGCGTGTGTCTTAGGTTTTTCTGAAGGACACTATCAATAACTTCAATGTAAGATTTTCTTTTTGGGATAGATTTCAAGTAGGCCTGAAATACTACAAACTAGTTATTTTCAGAATGGCAAATTTGGGAATGCTTTTTCAACCCAGAACAAAAAGTCTGCTTTGACGGTCACTACAAATAACTTGACCAGCTAAAACTGTGCAGATTTGGTTGAATAGAGATGTGAGACCTGTTTTTTTTTGCGCTGTGTGACAGTTATAGGTTTAATCACAGAATGACACTTCTATCAGCACGCTAGCGTGTGTCTTAGGTTTTTCTGAATGACACTATCAATAACTTCAATGTAAGATTTTCTTTTTGGGATAGATTTCAAGTAGGCCTCAAATACCACAAACTAGTTATTTTCAGAATGGCAAATTTTGGAATGCTTTTTCAACCCAGAACAAAAAGTCTGCTTTGACGGTCACTACAAATAACTTGACCAGCTAAAACTGTGCAGATTTGGTTGAATAGAGATGTGAGACCTGTTTTTTTTTGCGCTGTGTGACAGTTATAGGTTTAATCACAGAATGACACTTCTATCAGCACGCTAGCGTGTGTCTTAGGTTTTTCTGAATGACACTATCAATAACTTCAATGTAAGATTTTCTTTTTAGGATAGATTTCAAGTAGGCCTGAAATACCACAAACTAGTTATTTTCAGAATGGCAAATTTGGAATGCTTTTTCAACCCAGAACAAAAAGTCTGCTTTGACGGTCACTACAAATAACTTGACCAGCTAAAACTGTGCAGATTTGGTTGAATAGAGATGTGAGACCTGTTTTTTTTTGAGCTGTGTGACAGTTATAGGTTTAATCACAGAATGACACTTCTATCAGCACGCTAGCGTGTGTCTTAGGTTTTTCTGAATGACACTATCAATAACTTCAATGTAAGATTTTCTTTTTTGGATAGATTTCAAGTAGGCCTGAAATACCACAAACTAGTTATTTTCAGAATGGCAAATTTGGGAATGCTTTTTCAACCCAGAACAAAAAGTCTGCTTTGACGATCACTACAAATAACTTGACCAGCTAAAACTGTGCAGATTTGGTTGAATAGAGATGTGAGACCTGTTTTTTTTTGCGCTGTGTGACAGTTATAGGTTTAATCACAGAATGACACTTCTATCAGCACGCTAGCGTGTGTCTTAGGTTTTTCTGAATGACACTATCAATAACTTCAATGTAAGATTTTCTTTTTGGGATAGATTTCAAGTAGGCCTCAAATACCACAAACTAGTTATTTTCAGAATGGCAAATTTGGGAATGCTTTTTCAACCCAGAACAAAAAGTCTGCTTTTACGGTCACTACAAATAACTTGACCAGCTAAAACTGTGCAGATTTGGTTGAATAGAAATGTCAGGTCTATTTTTTAGGCGCTGGGTGACAGGCTCAACTTGCCCCTGATGTAATATATGGCCAAAAAATAACCACACTGTTGATGGTTAAATGCACTTGGGTGACACAGGCTCAGCCTGCAGCTGATGTAGTATATGGCCAAAAAATAACCAGACTGTTGATGGTTAAATGCACTTCGGTGACACAGGCTCAGCCTGCAGCTGATGTAGGATATAGCACAAAATAACCACACTATCGATGGTTAAATACACTTGGTGATAGCTCGTGCTGGCGCACCACAAGTCACAAAATGGCCGCCGATCACCCCAGAAAAAAAATGATCTAAAAACGCTCTGGGCAGCCTCAAAAAAGTGAGCAAGTCAATAATAGCACTTCAATGATCCACAGCTGCAGATCGATCACAGAATGAAGTCTTTTGGAGGAGTTAATCTGCCTAATCTCGCCCTAACGTCGCAGCTGCAACCTCTCCCTATGCTTGAATCAGCAGAGTGACGTGCAGCGCTACGTGACCCAAGCTTATATAGAGGCTGGGTCACATGCTGCACTGGCCAATCACAGCCATGCCAATAGTAGGCAAGGCTGTGATGGCCTCTTGGGGCAAGTAGTATGACGCTTGTTGATTGGCTGCTTTGCAGCCTTTCAAAAAGCGCCAAGAAAGCGCCGAACACCGAACCCGAACCCGGACTTTTACGAAAATGTTCGGGTTCGGGTCCGTGTCACGGACACCCCAAAATTCGGTACGAACCCGAACTATACAGTTCGGGTTCGCTCATCCCTAGATAGAAACCCTTTAAATGAGGCTCCACAGTGTTTTTTGTAACTGGTCTCCCTAAGATCAGCTATTGTTTTGTTTGAGTAGTCTCCAAGGCATTGCTCCTGGTTAGACAGAATCCTACTCCACACTGATGAGGGGCAACACCCTGAAACAGCTGTCTGTGGATGGATAAATGGCTTAGGTCTTCCCAGGTCACATCCTTAAGGCTTGTAAAAGAGCTGGATCTTGTTATCTCTATAATGTGGGATACCTATATAACCCACTTATTTGGTGTATTATGTACACCCCTTCCAGTCCTTCATTCACCCCAGTAGTAACATACAAGCCTCACAGATATTTATATATAAAAATTGTTTACTGATAACATAGAGATGACTAAGCAATGGACATTACATAAAGATACTACAAAGACAACACATTACATGGAATACACCATCACACGCAGCCGCCTCCGTTCCTGCCCTCAGTGGATGCTAAGCAAATGTGGCTAACAATGTGCATGTATATACAGTCGTGGCCAAAAGTTTTGAGAATTACATAAATATTGGAAATTGGAAAAGTTGCTGCTTAAGTTTGTATAATAGCAATTTGCATATACTCCAGAATGAAGAGTGATCAGATGAATTGCATAGTCCTTCATTGCCATGAAAATTAACTTAATCCCAAAAAAAACCTTTCCACTGCATTTCATTGCTGTCATTAAAGGACCTGCTGAGATCATTTCAGTAATCGTCTTGTTAACTCAGGTGAGAATGTTGAAGAGCACAAGGCTGGAGATCATTATGTCATGCTGATTGGGTTAAAATGGCAGACTTGACATGTTAAAAGGAGGTTGATGCTTGAAATCATTGTTCTTCCATTGTTAACCATGGTGACCTGCAAAGAAACGTGTGCAGCCATCATTGCGTTGCATAAAAATGGCTTCACAGGCAAGGATATTGTGGCTACTAAGATTGCACCTCAATCAACAATTTATAGCATCATCAAGAACTTCAAGGAAAGAGGTTCAATTCTTGTTAAGAAGGCTTCAGGGTGTCCAAGAAAGTCCAGCAAGCGCCAGGATCGTCTCCTAAAGAGGATTCAGCTGCGGGATCGGAGTGCCACCAGTGCAGAGCTTGCTCAGGAATGGCAGCAGGCAGGTGTGAGCGCATCTGCACGCACAGTGACGCGAAGACTTTTGGAAGATGGCCTGGTGTCAAGAAGGGCAGCAAAGAAGCCACTTCTCTCCAAAAAAAACATCAGGGACAGATTGATCTTCTGCAGAAAGTATGTTGAATGGACTGCTGAGGACTGGGGCAAAGTCATATTCTCCGATGAAGCCTCTTTCCGATTGTTTGGGGCATCTGGAAAAAGGCTTGTCCGGAGAAGAAAAGGTGAGCGATACCATCAGTCCTGTGTCATGCCAACAGTAAAGCATCCTGAGACCATTCATGCGTGGGGTTGCTTCTCATCCAAGGGAGTGGGCCCACTCACAATTTTGGCCAAAAACACAGCCATGAATAAAGAATGGTACCAAAACACCCTCCAACAGCAATTTCTTCCAACAATCCAACAACAGTTTGGTGAAGAACAATGCATTTTCCAGCACGATGGAGCACCGCGCCATAAGGCAAAAGTGATAACTAAGTGGCTCGGGGACCAAAACGTTGACATTTTGGGTCCATGGCCTGGAAACTCCCCAGATCTTAATCCCATTGAGAACTTGTGGTCAATCCTCAAGAGGCGGGTGGACAAACAAAAACCTACTAATTCTGACAAACTCCAAGAAGTGATTATGAAAGAATTGGTTGCTATCAGTCAGGAATTGGCCCAGAAGTTGATTGAGTGCATGCTAGTCGAATTGCAGAGGTCCTGAAAAAGAAGGGCCAACACTGCAAATACTGACTCTTTGCATAAATGTCATGTAATTGTCGATAAAAGCCTTTGAAACGTATGAAGTGCGTGTAATTATATTTCACTACATCACAGAAACAACTGAAACAAAGATCTAAAAGCAGTTTAGCAGCAAACTTTGTGAAAACTAATATTTGTGTCATTCTCAAAACTTTTGGCCACGACTGTACAATATTAGAGATGAGTGAATAAAAAAAAAATAGATTCAGCCTGTTCTCCGAATTTTTTGAAAAAATTTGGTTCGATACGAATTTATTTGTGGCAAATCGCGTTAAAAACTGTTATTTCCTGGCAGCAGAGAGCCTTTATAGTGGTGTAGAACACTGTGCCTTGCAGTAACACGCATAGGGAGTCTGCTGTGGTAGTGAAACAATACTGTGAGTCAGTATGACATGTAGATGACAGGCGTCGCTCTTAGAATCACTGGCCACTTCACTTATTTTGGCAGTTACGGGGCCAAAACTGACCAAATAACTCAGCCTTACTGGTCAATGTTAGCGTCAAGAAGAAGCGCACTCCTTTTACACCATCGTCAGCTGATTCCACATAGACGTCTACAGAACCTATTCTATTAAACGCTTATATAAGTAAAGGAGTGGGTGTCAGCAGTAAGTTTGTGTTGTGTTTGTGTTGATGTTACTAATTAGTTTGCCCTTCCTCTGATCAGTCATAACAATAAACCCCAAAAACAGATCCTGTCTGTGTAGCATCCGCCTTCACTTGGTCAGTAATCCATTAGTATTACTAAAGCCGAAAAAAACAGGAGTTGATCCAAAACAGAGATGACACGTGAATTGAATATTTGCGTGTCTTCTGTGTTTTGTACCAACTCCTGCTTTTGGCTACCAAATCATAAGCCAATTCTGATGCAAAATGTCATGCAGATCTTTCAGCTGTTACATAGACCGGATCCGTTGTGCGTCTCATTAAAAATTAAAAGAATTAAAAGCTAAATACTCACCTATATCCAAGGCCAGGTGCTTGCTCGCAGAGGAAGGCGGGATGAGGCAGGTGCGCACACGTCACAGTGCGGCGTCCCGTCAACGGCGCACGATTACGTCATCACGCCCGCCTGTGCTGGCATTTCACTATCGCATATGCCTCAGGCCTACTAGGTCTGAAGCCTATGGCGGTGATCGGCGGACGATGGCGGGGCAGGGAACTATGCGCTCCCGTGCCCCACCGCAGGATGTGGGTGTTCGGGTCGGCGTTGGGCCCCCCCGGTGCTGGGCCCAGAGCTGCCGACCCGAACATCCCTATTGTAATCTGCCACTGTGCAGAGGTGGCAGCAGCATCAGGAGACCACAGAGTGACCCGGTGACAGAGTGGGGAGGTGGGTGGCAATACCAGTACCAGCTGAAGATGGTGAGTGAAAGAAGGAGCACTTGGCATCAGATGCGTGGCATCAGGCGGGTGGCAGCATCAGAATAGTAGCTGAGGCAGGTAGCCAGAAGAAACCGGTCTCTTTTGTCAAAGTGTTGGTGTGGCATCATGGATGATCTAGTCTGATTCATCAGGCATTGGTGGATGGAAATCCTGGCTAAGCCACTCCTGATTCATCTTGACAAAGGTCGGTCTTCCACATTTTGGGTGGACAGGCGAGTTCTTCTTGGGGTAACTATGGCCCCCACTGCACTAAACACCCGCTCTGATGCCACACTACTGACCGGGCAGGACAGGACTCTGCCAGTAGCGACCACAAATCCAGTTTGGCTGTCCAGCAGTCCAGCAGATCTTCAATGTGGGGTGGCAGGGTGCTAAGTATGCCACCAGACTCAAGTTGCTGCTGATGGAGCTGGAACTGCTCCTACTCCCCCACCCTGCCATAGCAGCCATGGCAAAGGTACGTGAGCACAGAGGGGCCCCCCCCCCATCAGACCTGCGAGAGGATGGACGATGACGCAGATAGGCAGCGGCCAACTGACTACATAGGATGTCCCTATAGTAATTCAGTTTGTCCTCCCTCTCAGCAGTGGAAAAAAGGCCCTCATTTTGGACCGGTAGCGAGGGTCCAAAAAGGTGGAGAGCCAGAAGTCATCCCTCTGCCAAGTGGTGACAATTCGGCTGTCACTACGCAAGCAAGTGAGCATGCATCGGGCCATTTGTGCAAGTGACTCGAAGGAACACCCTGCCTCCATCTCCACTGCATACTGCCACGGTGTGTCTGGATCCTCTGCCTCGTCTTCCTCATCGTCCTGTAGCTCCTCTGGCTGCTCCTACTCCTCCTCTCCTGTCACCTGTGTGTAAAAACCACCCATTTTGCTACACATTGCTTGTTCTCCAATGTCCTCCTCCTCCCACAGGGCTCATGTGACCGTGAGATCTAGGTGCCAGGTCTCCAGTCCCCTGACCAGCCATATTTACCAGCATCTGTTCCCGGACATGAAATAGTGGAATGACATTGTTCATCCCGTAGTCCTGGTGACTGACAAATAACGTGGCCTCCTCAAAGGGCCTGAACAAACGGCAGGTGTCATGCATGAGCTGCCACTGGCTGACATCGAAGTTACATAGGGGGGTACTCCTGTTTGCTTGGATCATCAAGAAATCGTTTATGGCCTTTCTCTGTTCGTATAGTCGGTCCAACATATGGAGGGTGGAATTCCAATGGGTGGAAACGTTGCATATCAGCCTATGTTGGGGGATGCCGTTCTGTCGCTGCAGCTCAAGGAGGGTGTGTTTTGTGGTGTACGAGTGGCTGAAGTGCATGCAAAGTTTCCTGGCCATTTTTAGGATGTCTTGCAGATGGGTGGAAGACTTCAGGAACCGGTTGACAACCAGATTGAACATGTGTGCCATGCAGGGCGCATGGCTCAGCCCTCCTTGACACACCATGTTCTTCCCATTGTTGGTCACCATGGTTCCAATTTTGAGTTGTCGCGGAGAAAGCCAGGATTCGTTTTCTTGCTGAAGGACACGGAGCAGTTCCTCCCCTGTGTGACTCCGTTCGCCCAGGCAAACAAGGTGCAGAACAGCGTGACACCTCTGTGCCCTGCACATGTAGTATGCTGGAGGGGCACTGTGAATTGTCCCTGCAGTGGAGGCTGAGGACATGGTAGAAGATGAGGATGCAGAGGCGGATATTGTCGCAGGACCAACGGCATGAAAACGTGGAGGCCGAAGCGGCATCACCTGGCCAAGTTGCTGGTGTGGCTGTGCAGGAACCACATTCACCCAGTGGGCCCTAAAGGACATATACTGTTCTTGACCATAGTTACAGCTTTAAACGTCGGCGCTGCCATGCAGTTTGGCAGACAACGACAGGCTTAAGGACTGGCCCACCTTCTGTTCTACATACGTGTGCAAGGCTGGTACTACCTTTTTGGCAAAGAAATGACGGCTTGGGACTCTCCACCTTGGCTCGGCACAAGCCATTAGTTCTCTGAAAGGTGCAGAGTCCACCACTTGGAAAGAGAGGGACTGCAGCACCAGCAACTTGGCTAGGAGCACATTCAGCTTCTGCGCCGTTGGATGAGTGCACGCATACTGTTGTCTCTTGGCCATCGCTTCGGTGATCAATTGCTGACAGAATGACTGACGAGGAGTAGGAGGAGGAGCAGGCGCATCAAGACCAGCAGATGATGGGAAGGACAAACTGCTCCCTTCAGCTGAGGTGGTGGAGCCTTGACTGCCTGAAATTGGGTGCGTGCCACTGGGTGATGCAGTGGTTGTTGCGGCAAGCTGGACCACCACATCGGAGCCACGGTTCTCCCAGGCTACTTTATGGTGACACTGCATATGTTGACGCATGACCGTGGTGCCAACATTGGCACCCTGGTTACGCTTCACCTTCTGCCCACAGATTCTACAAATGACCATGTTCATCTCCTCCGGCAGCTTAACAAAAAACTGCCATAAAAATACGCTATTCGAATATTCGCATTCAACACTATTTGTTATACACCAATGTGTGAATAAACACCGCTGTTTGATTTAAGAACTGTGTACTTTGCCTCTATACTGCATCCGCTAGTCCTAACTTCCAGAGCGAATCCCCACAATGCAAAAAGGGCATTAGAACATATAACTGCACCGCTGAGCGGCAAATAATATAAATATTTTTGGCACTAATACACGCCAAAAAGGTCTTTAGAACGCATAAATGCACCGCTGAAAGGCAAATAATATATATTTTTTTGCCACTAATATACGCCAAAAAGGGCTGTAATTTTCTCACTTAACCACACAATGGCTAATAAGTAGAGTTGAGCGAACACCTGGATGTTCGGGTTCGAGAAGTTCGGCCGAACTTCCCGGAAATGTTCGGGTTCGGGATCCGAACTCGACCCGAACTTCGCCCCGAACCCGAACCCCATTGAAGTCAATGGGAACCCGAACTTTTCGGCACTAAAAAGGCTGTAAAATAGCCCAGGAAAGGGCTAGAGGGCTGCAAAAGGCAGCAAAATGTAGGTAAATCCCCTGCAAACAAATGTGGATAGGGAAATGAATTAAAATAAAAATAAAATAAATTAAAATTAACCAATATCAATTGGAGAGAGGTCTCATGGCAGAGAATCAGGCTTCATGTCATAGCAGAGAATCAGGCTGCACGTCACCCACCACTGGAACAGGCCATTGTCAGATATTTAGGCCCCGGCAGCCAGACAGAGGAGAGAGGTCCCATATCAGAGAATCAGGCTTCATGTCATAGCAGAGAATCAGGCTTCACGTCACCCACCACTGGAACAGGCCATTGTCAGATATTTAGGCCCCGGCACCCAGACAGAGGAGAGAGGTCCCATAGCAGAGAATCAGGCTTCATGTCACCCACCACTGGAACAGGCCATTGTCAGATATTTTTAGGCCCCGGCACCCAGACAGAGGAGAGAGGTCCCATAGCAGAGAATCAGGCTTCATGGCATAGCAGAGAATCAGGCTTCACGTCACCCACCACTGGAACAGGCCATTGTCAGATATTTAGGCCCCAGGCAACCCAGACAGAGGAGAGAGGTCCCAAGGCAGAGAATCAGGCTTCATGTCATAGCAGAGAATCAGGCTTCAAGTCATAGCAGAGAATCAGGCTTCATGTCATAGCAGAGAATCAGGCTTCATGTCACCCAACACTGGAACAGGCCATTGTCAGATATTTAGGCCCCGGCACCCAGACAGAGGAGAGAGGTCCCATAGCAGAGAATCAGGCTTCATGTCACCCACCACTAGAACAGGCCACTGTCAGATATTTTTAGGCCCCGGCACCCAGACAGAGGAGAGAGGTCCCATAGCAGAGAATCAGGCTTCATGTCATAGCAGAGAATCAGGCTTCAAGTCATAGCAGAGAATCAGGTTTCATGTCATAGCAGAGAATCAGGCTTCACGTCGCCCACCACTGGAACAGGCCATTGTCAGATATTTAGGCCCCGGCAGCCAGACAGAGGAGAGAGGTCCCATAGCAGAAAATCAGGCTTCATGGCATAGCAGAGAATCAGGCTTCACGTCACCCACCACTGGAACAGGGCCATTGTCAGATATTTAGGCCCGGCACCCAGACAGAGGAGAGATGTCCCATAGCAGAGAATCAGGCTTCATGTCATAGCAGAGAATCAGGCTTCAAGTCATAGCAGAGAATCAGGCTTCATGTCATAGCAGAGAATCAGGCTTCACGTCACCCAACACTGGAACAGGCCATTGTCAGATATTTACGCACCGGCACCCAGACAGAGGAGAGAGGTCCCTGTCAGATATTTAGGCCCCAGCACCCAGACAGAGGAGAGAGGTCCCATAGCAGAGAATCAGGCTTCATGTCATAGCAGAGAATCAGGTTTCAAGTCATAGCAGAGAATCAGGCTTCAAGTCATAGCAGAGAATCAGGTTTCATGTCATCGCAGAGAATCAAGCTTCACGTCACCCACCACTGGAACAGGCCATTGTCAGATATTTAGGCCCCGGCACCCAGACAGAGGAGAGAGGTCCCATAGCAGAGAATCAGGCTTCATGGCATAGCAGAGAATCAGGCTTCACGTCACCCACCACTGGAACAGGCCATTGTCAGATATTTAGGCCCCGGCACCCAGACAGAGGAGAGAGGTCCCATAGCAGAGAATCAGGCTTCATGTCATAGCAGAGAATCAGGCTTCAAGTCATAGCAGAAAATCAGGCTTCATGGCATAGCAGAGAATCAGGCTTCACGTAACCCACCACTGGAACAGGCCATTGTCAGATATTTAGGCCCGGCACCCAGACAGAGGAGAGAGGTCCCATAGCAGAGAATCAGGCTTCATGTCATAGCAGAGAATCAGGGTTCAAGTCATAGCAGAGAATCAGGCTTCATGTCATAGCAGAGAATCAGGCTTCACGTCACCCAACACTGGAACAGGCCATTGTCAGATATTTACGCACCGGCACCCAGACAGAGGAGAGAGGTCCCATAGCAGAGAATCAGGCTTCATGTCACCCACCACTGGAACAGGCCACTGTCAGATATTTAGGCCCCAGCACCCAGACAGAGGAGAGAGGTCCCATAGCAGAGAATCAGGCTTCATGTCATAGCAGAGAATCAGGTTTCAAGTCATAGCAGAGAATCAGGCTTCAAGTCATAGCAGAGAATCAGGTTTCATGTCATCGCAGAGAATCAAGCTTCACGTTACCCACCACTGGAACAGGCCATTGTCAGATATTTAGGCCCCGGCACCCAGACAGAGGAGAGAGGTCCCATAGCAGAGAATCAGGCTTCATGGCATAGCAGAGAATCAGGCTTCACGTCACCCACCACTGGAACAGGCCATTGTCAGATATTTAGGCCCCGGCACCCAGACAGAGGAGAGAGGTCCCATAGCAGAGAATCAGGCTTCATGTCATAGCAGAGAATCAGGCTTCAAGTCATAGCAGAGAATCAGGCTTCATGTCATAGCAGAGAATCAGGCTTCACGTCACCCAACACTGGAACAGGCCATTGTCAGATATTTAGGCCCCGGCACCCAGACAGAGGAGAGAGGTCCCATAGCAGAGAATCAGGCTTCATGTTACCCACCACTGGAACAGGCCACTGTCAGATATTTTTAGGCCCCGGCACCCAGACAGAGGAGAGAGGTCCCATAGCAGAGATTTAGGCTTCATGTCATAGCAGAGAATCAGGCTTCATGTCACCCAACACTGGAACAGGCCACTGTCAGATATTTTTAGGCCCCGCCACCCAGACAAAACGCTGGCCGCCGGGCAGGCCAGCACCTCCAAGGCATAAAAGGCTAGCTCTGGCCACGTGGACAATTTGGAGACCCAGAAGTTGAATGTGGCCGAACCATCAGTCAGTACGTGGAGGGGTGTGCACAGGTACTGTTCCACCATGTTAGTGAAATGTTGCCTCCTGCTAACACGTTCCGTATCAGGTGGTGGTGCAGTTAGCTGTGGCGTGGTGACAAAACTTTTCCACATCTCTGCCATGCTAACCCTGCCCTCAGAGGAGCTGGCCGTGACACAGCTGCATTGGCGACCTCTTGCTCCTCCTCTGCCTTCGCCTTGGGCTTCCACTTGTTCCCCTGTGACATTTGGGAATGCTCTCAGTAGCGCGTCTACCAACGTGCGCTTGTACTCGCGCATCTTCCTATCACGCTCCAGTGCAGGAAGTAAGGTGGGCACATTGTCTTTGTACCGGGGATCCTGCAGGGTGGCAACCCAGTAGTCCGCACACGTTAAAATGTGGGCAACTCTGCTGTCGTTGCGCAGGCACTGCAGCATGTAGTCGCTCATGTGTGCCAGGCTGCCCAGAGGTAAGGACAAGCTGTCCTCTGTGGAAGGCGTATCGTCATCGTCCTGTGTTTCCCCCCAGCCACGCACCAGTGATGGGCCCGAGCTGCGTTGGGTGCCACCCCGCTGTGAACATGCTTCATCCTCATCCTCCTCCACCTCCTCCTCATCCTCGTCCTCCTCGTCCTCCAGTAGTGGGCCCTGTCTGGCCACATTTGTACCTGGCCTCTACTGTTGCAAAAAAACTCCCTCTGAGTCACTTCGAAGAGACTGGCCTGAAAGTGCTAAAAATGACCCCTCTTCCTCCTCCTCCTCCTCCTCCTCCTGGGCCACCTCCTATTCCATCATCGCCCTAAGTGTTTTCTCAAGGAGACATAGAAGTGGTATTGTAACGCTGATAACGGCGTCATCGCCACTGGCCATGTTGGTGGAGTACTCGAAACAGCGCAACAGGGCACACAGGTCTCGCATGGAGGCCCAGTCATTGGTGCTGAAGTGGTGCTGTTCCGCAGTGCGACTGACCCGTGCGTGCTGCAGCTGAAACTCCACTATGGCCTGCTGCTGCTCGCACAGTCTGTCCAGCATGTGCAAGGTGGAGTTCCACCTGGTGGGCACGTCGCATATGAGGCGGTGAACGGGAAGGCCGAAGTTATGCTGTAGCGCAGACAGGCGAGCAGCGGCAGGATGTGAACGCCGGAAGCGCGCACAGACGGCCCGCACTTTATGCAGCAGCTCTGACATGTCGGGGTAGTTGTGAATGAACTTCTGCACCACCAAATTCAGCACATGCGCCAGGAAAGGGATGTGTGTCAAACCGGCTAGTCCGAGAGCTGCAACGAGATTTCGCCCATTATCGCACACCACCAGGCCGGGCTTGAGGCTCACCGGCAGCAACCACTCGTCGGTCTGTTGTTCTATACCCCGCCACAACTCCTGTGCGGTGTGGGGCCTGTCCCCCAAACATATGAGTTTCAGAATGGCCTGCTGACGTTTACCTCGGGCTGTGCTGAAGTTGGTGGTGAAGGTGTGTGGCTGACTGGATGAGCAGGTGGAAGAAGAGGAGGAGGAAGCCGAGTAGGAGGAGGCAACAGGAGGCAAAGAATGTTGCCCTGCGAACCTTGGCGGCGGAAGGAAGTGCGCCAAACAGCTCTCCGCCTGGGGCCCAGCCGCCACTACATTTACCCAGTGTGCAGTTAGGGAGATATAGCGTCCCTGGCCGTGCTTACTGGTCCACGTATCTGTGGTTAGGTGGACCTTGCCACAGATGGCGTTGCGCAGTGCACACTTGATTTTATCTGATACTTGGTTGTGCAGGGAAGGCACGGCTCTCTTGGAGAAGTAGTGGCGGCTGGGAACAACATACCATGGGACAGCAAGCGACATGAGCTGTTTGAAGCTGTCGGTGTCCACCAGCCTGAATGACAGCATTTCATAGGCCAGTAGTTTAGAAATGCTGGCATTCAGGGCCAGGGATCGAGGGTGGCTAGGTGGGAATTTACGCTGGGCGGCAGGTGCCAACGTTCCTCCAGAGGCGGAGGAAGAGGCCGAGGCGGCAGCAGCAGAAGAGGTAGCAGGGGGAGCCTGAGTGAGTTCCTTGTTTTTAAGGTGTTTAATCCACTGCAGTTCATGCTTTGCATGCAGGTGCCTGGTCATGCAGGTTGTGCTAAGGTTCAGAACGTTAATGCCTCGCTTCAGGCTCTGATGGCACAGCGTGCAAACCACTCGGGTCTTGTCGTCAGCACATTGTTTGAAGAACTGCCACGCCAGGGAACTCTTTGAAGCTGCCTTTGGGGTGCTCGGTCCCAGATGGCGGTGGCCAGTAGCAGACGGACTCTCTTGGCGGCGGGTGTTCTGCTTTTGCCCACTGCTCCCTCTTTTGCTACGCTGTTGGCTCGGTCTCACCACTGCCTCTTCCTCCGAATTCTGAAAGTCAGTGGCACGACCTTCATTCCATGTGGGGTCTAGGACCTCATTGTCCCCTGCATCGTCTTCCACCCAGTCTTCCTCCCTGACCTCCTGTTCAGTCTGCACACTGCAGAAAGATGCAGCAGTTGGCACCTGTGTTTCGTCATCATCAGAGACGTGCTGAGGTGGTATTCCCATGTCCTCATCATCAGGAAACATAAGTGGTTGTGCGTCAGTGCATTCTATGTCTTCCACCGCTGGGGAAGGGCTAGGTGGATGCCCTTGGGAAACCCTGGCAGCAGAGTCTTCAAACAGCATAAGAGACTGTTGCATAACTTGAGGCTCAGACAGTTTCCCTGATATGCATGGGGGTGATGTGACAGACTGATGGGCTTGGTTTTCATGCGCCATCTGTGCGCTTTCTGCAGAAGACTGGGTGGGAGATAATGTGAACGTGCTGGATCCACTGTCGGCCACCCAATTGACTAATGCCTGTACCTGCTCAGGCCTTACAATCCTTAGAATGGCATTGGGCCCCACCAAATATCGCTGTAAATTCTGGCGGCTACTGGGACCTGAGGTAGTTGGTTCACTAGGACGTGTGGCTGTGGCAGAACGGCCACGTCCTCTCCCAGCACCAGAGGGTCCACTAACACCACTGTGAAGTTATTGAGGATGACTCTATCCGCACCTTCAATGTAATATACCCTTTTATGGATAGATTTAAACTTGGCCTGATACAGCAGAAACCACAGATTTAGGGAATTGCTAAGTTGGGAATTGTATTTCAACCCAGAACAAAAACTGTGCTTTGGCGGACACTAAATAAATTGACCAGCCACAGCAGTAACAACAGATTTAGCTGAATATAAATTGTAGGCCTATTATTTAGGCGCTGGATGACAGGTATACGTTTACGGACAGAATTAGACTTGGAAATGCACGGTAGCGTGTGAAGTTATTGAGGATGACCCTATCCGCACCTTCAAAGTAATATACCCCTTTATGGATAGATTTAAACTTGGCCTGATACAGCAGAAAACAATTATTTAGGGAATTGCTAAGTTGGGAATTGTATTCAACCCAGAACAAAAACTGTGCTTCGGCAGACAGCAGACAGTATTACAATTGGCTAGCCACAGCTGAAACACCAGATTTAGGGTACTGCTATTTTGGCAATTGTATTTTACCCCTCAATAAAATAGCAAGCACAGCGAAGCGCCTGATGTAGAATATAGCAAAAAAAAAGAACACACTATTGATGGTTAAAAATGGACTTGGTGGCAGCTTGTGCTGGCGCACCACAAGACACAAAATGGCCGCCGATCACCCCAGAAAAAAAGTGACTGAAAAACGCTCTGGGCAGCCTTAAAACAGTGAGCAATTGAATAGCAGAGGTTGTATGATACACAGCTGTATATCGATCACTTCAGTAAGTAAATTACTGCCTAATCTCGCCCTAACAGCAGCAGCTGCATCCTATCCCTACACTGATCAGAGCAGAGTGACGTGCGGCGCTACGTGACTCCAGCTCAAATAGAGGCTGGGTCACATGCTGCACTGGCCAATCACAGCCATGCCAATAGTAGTCATGGCTGTAATGGCCTCTTGGGGCAAGTAGTATGACGCTTGTTGATTGGCTGCTTTGCAGCCTTTCAAAAAGCGCCAAGAAAGCGCCGAACACCGAACCCGGACTTTTACGAAAATGTTCGGGTTCAGGTCCGTGTCACGGACACCCCAAAATTCGGTACGAACCCAAACAATACAGTTCGGGTTCGCTCATCCCTACTAATAAGCTCTATTTTTCCCCACTAATACAAGCCAAAAAATGCTTTAGAACATATAACTGTACCGTACAAGGACAAATAAGACATAGAAATATTTCCTTGTAATAAACCCTGTTAACAGCACTTGCACCCCAATAACAAGAACGGTTTGATAGAATTACAGAGCTGTATAATGGCAATTTGGATCCCCAGTCAGTGCAGCAAGGTGTAATAGGATTGTTCCTATTACCCAGGCTGTAAACTCCCCTACTGAACCCTGTTCTGCTTCAATACTGTGGAATGATTCCTCCCTATCCTTTCCCTGAACTTCTATACAGCAAAATAAAAGTTTTTAAGTCTTTCCTAGCACCTTCCCTAGCCGCTGCTGATGTCTCTGCACTGAGTACACTGGAAAATGGATGAATCCAAAATAGCTGAGGCTATTTATAGGGCTGTGACATCACAGGGCTTGCTGGCTGCTGACTGGCTGCATGCAAGGTATTGTGAGTGATCCCTCGATCCCAGAGTTCCTTGCTCCATGTCCTAACATGTGCAGCAGCCATTTTAAGAAAAAAAGCGATTTGTTGCCACGAAGCGTGAGCAAATTCGGATTCGGTGCGAATCGAATTTTTCCTGAAATTAGGATCGAATTCCACTTTGTCAACTTCGATTCACTCATCTCTTTACAATATATCCAGATGCCACCAATATACAGTCTACTGAATCTACACTTCTAACCAAATCACTTCCAGTACCTGACCATTAGTACATGTACAGTACATACAGAGACTCGTGCATAAGTAGCAAATGTAATTTACACATCTGTAAACATGTACAGGTATAATGGAATACAATTGTAGACTTCAAATATCTATATGTACACATATAAAGTCTATTGGGACATTATGCTTATATACATACACAGAAAGCACACATATGATATTACTTAGGTTGCTCCTGAAGTACTGTTCGTTCAGGAGTTGCAGGAAGAGAGAGAACATCCCCAAGTTTCACATAGCCTATATGTTCCTGTGGCTCAGCTCCCAGCATCGACTCCACCTATGACCACCCAAATATCTTCCAAATCTTTTGGCGAAGAGACTGTTGTCCAAATGCTTTTACAATGTGCCCTTCCTGCCTTTGATATGCTTACAAGGGACACAATGACGAAATGGCTTCTGGCCATGCTGATATCACTCAGAAGCCATATCAGTATATGCTATATGATATTTGTGTGGTCATCGGACTGAGGCTCTGGCTGGGAACCATATTTTCCTCTAACAGATGACAACATGTGAGTAGACACGTGCGCACCATAGTATTTAAACTAGCCTAAACAGAACATGTGCGCCTGATCCCTGGAGGTCTGTACGCATGCTGTGGGCCACTGATGTGTCACACCTCCACATGTGAGATGACTAAAGCAGACGCAATGGACTAGCCCGACATGTGTGGGAGTGCGACCATGGTCATCACACTATCTTCCCTGATATGCAGGTAATGGTCCCGATGTACCACTGAGCTATACATATTTTTATTTTGGTCTTATGTGTTCATTACCATATATGCTTTCTGACTAGAAAGTAAATCTGAAGGACCAATATTATAGCTCTGTGTACCCCAAAATGCGACATTTATCTATATATTTGCTATACATTGGGGGATATCTAATTACCTTGACATCTATTTATTAGGCTATTAAGTGGTGGGGGACCTAGAATACTACGATGTAATATCTTGATAAAGTGGATCAGTGTATTATAAATGTCTGCCATTATTTTTTACCATAATTCCGTTCATACATTATATCCCAGGGTAATCAACATTAAAAAGGTATTCTCCTTGGATGTATATTTGTAAGGATATATGTTACTTGAAAACGTAAATTATCCTGTGATTAATTATATATATGTTTACCATGGTTTTCAATAAAAACAAATTGAACCATAAAAAGGTATTCTCCTTATATATTGTCGTCCCCTGATGAACTGGTGCCCTTTGGCACAGTGAAAAGCGTTGGGACAGAGTTTATTTATTGATTAATGCACTGAGATAGATTTTATTTATTTATTATCTCTCTGATACATGAATATATTTTTTGGTATCTCTTTGACATGTGAATTGTTTGGATTAATTAAATAAAATAGGTGGCCTTTGCTCATAGGGTTATTAGTTTTCTTTATATATATATATATATATATATATATATATATATATATATATATATATATACATATATATATATATACTTGATTATAAATTGGCAAACTGATGAACATTTTGGTGGTGGGAATCTCTTTCCTGTAACAGGGAAAATCTAGGAATATTAAGAGATTCCTGACACAGGCTATTCCGTTTTTAAGCAGGGACTGGAAGACAGGGGTGAATAGGGACATTATTTCCCTCATCAGGTGCCCATAAGTCCTAAAAACATCACCCTACAGCACTTAATGGTATTTTTAGACTTATCTAATAAAGGCTATGTTTTAGTGGTGATGGTCTCATGGCCTCGGTGTTGTGATTGTGACACGTTGCCGTGCATGCCGGTCCCCTTCTCCTGGTTCCTCCCATCTGGTGCTTGAGGGGTTAACTTCCTGGCTGGGTGTGGCCACTAGGGTTTTATCTCCTGTGGCTCCCTGGCTGGGGTGAGTTGTACTTCAGCTGTCGTTTGTGCTGCAGCTCTGCTGCAGTCGAGGGTGTTCCATCTGGCCAGTCCTTTAGGGCCACCTAGTGGGACATTTATGTCTCCAGCGATGTCTTCCTTAAGTATTTTCCATGTTCCCTACCTTACCTGTGTTGATGTTTGGTGTGGGTTTATGTTCAGGGTGTGGTGTACGTCTTGTTGTTTCATGTCTGGTCAGTTGGTGTTTTATGTCCGGCATGAATGCAAGGCGTTTGTCTGTCTGTTGTACCTCTGGAAGGGGGTCTCAGGGTTCCCCGGAGGGGGAACCAAAAGTCAAGTCAGTGAGCTGTTGCTGGAGTGCTGGTTCCTTTGTGTGTCAGTACATATTGAGTCTGGTATGGTGTTCGGATTGCAGTACGTTTGCATGGGTTACAGTTCACCTTGGTGTGTCTTCTGTTGTGCCGTCCAGCAGCTGCGGCAGGCAAGTTACCATGCATTCCGGGGTTCTTGGTTCAGTGGTTATTCCCGCCACAGGATACTCACCTGCCGTGCCACTTGGCTTTTCTCTGCTACTAGGCTGGTTGAGACTCCTGTTCATCCGTGTCTTGAAATAACAGGTCGTCTCTCCCCTGCTCCTATGTGAGGGATTTTCAGGCCGACTCAGGGTCCTAGGTTTCCTGGGTATGAGCCGTCCTACCATCCAGGTCCGCTCATACGGTGAGGAGTTAGGGCATGGTTTAGGGATGCTTTAGGAGGTGACCTGCTCCCTAATCCCGCATCCAGGCCTAGTTGCTTTACCAAATTCCCGACATCGTATGGTGGAGAGTTTTCCCCACTCCCCACCGTGACAAATGGTCTGTGATATATATGTTTTAGAATCCCACTTTACAAAATTATCTGACTTTCTGATGGTCTATAGGTCAGGGTTATGATTGTGTTATTATGGGGCACCAGTGGACATCATAGGGAGAGGGATATAAGAGGACAGAAATACAACTCTCAGCATTTTTATAAGTTATTAGGACAATGCAGAGAGTGAGTATAAGGAAAGCACTACAACTCCTAATAGTTGACAACTTATAGAGGTATACACTAACCTCTCACACACACACAACACAGTATCTCTGCCCACAAGGGGACATCACACAGGAGTAGTAAGAGGGTATATGTTTCGTCAAAGTGACAGGTACCACGCCCCTTTTACACGCCCCCTTTTTATATCGCTTGATATTAAGTTTATATCGCATGATATTAATTTTATATCGCATGATATTAAGTTTATATCGCAGGCTATTAAGATTTATATTGTTTAATATTAGGTTTATATTGGTACTTCTCAGAGGCCTTCTAACCTGCCGATCACAAATATCTGTAAAACATATTGTCATATTGCTAAAATCAAGTTTCCCAGACCTCTCACAGACTGTGTTCATGTAATCAAGCCTTTGCAAATGCAAGGGTCATGACCTCTTGCAAGCAAATTGCTTAAATCATGATTTTCCCAGACCCATGTCCCCGGAGCTGCCCTACAAGGTCGTGACACCTGTCAAGGAAGTCAAAGCACTGCTTTTAGGTCTGGTCACAGTATTCATTCTTGTAATCGAGACTTTTCTAAGGCCCGGGTCATGACCTCTTGCAAACACATTGCTTAATTCAAGATTTCCCAGGTCACAGACTGCATACTTGTAATCGATACGGGGTCTAAATGACTTTTCTACAGACATGCTCATTAAAACATCTGGACATTGCCACATGGCTGTGTCCTGTGTGCTATAACGAGCAGGACAGCAACGAGCTTACTAAATCGTCCTACGGGCAGCTATACCAATCTTTCCTAGTCAGGAAAAGCCGACTACAGAGACAAGGCTTTACGGTCCGCGTCCTGTGGGAACACGAGTGGCGGGAAATGATTGCAAACGATTTGGGGGTCAAAGACTTTCTGATTAAAATGAAATTCCCGACTCCTTTGGATCCTCGTGACGCGCTTTACGGTGGGCGCACTAACGCCATTAAACTTTATCACAAGGTGCAGGTCGATGAAACAGTGCATTATTACGATTTCACCAGTCTGTACCCTTTTGTTAATAAAACTAAGACTTACCCTGTAGGACACCCAAAAATCATTTATGATCATTTTGGCTACATCAAAAAATACTTTGGCATTGCCCGAGTTAAAGTGTACCCGCCCAGAGATTTATTTTTTCCGGTCCTGCCTGTAAAGCTAAATAAAAAACTAATGTTTCCGCTATGTTACACATGCGCCTTGAGCAGTCATAAAGACATTTGCAGCCACACAGACGATGAGCGGTCCCTAACCGGTACATGGTGCACCATAGAGATAGTTTTAGCTGTTGAAAAAGGTTACAGGATTGCCGAGATCTACGAGATCTGGCATTTTCCGAATACAACAGACGATTTGTTCGCCCCGTACATCAAATTACACCTCAGAGATAAACAGGAGGCTTCCGGTTATCCCAACTGGTGTAAAACGGATTCTGAAAAAACGGCTTACATAGCGGCATTTTTAAAAAAAGAAGATGTCTGCTTGCGATCTGATAAGATAGCTGTAAACCCAGCAAAAAGACAAATTTCAAAACTGTTCCTAAACTCTCTGTGGGGTAAGTTTGGCCAGGATTCTAACTTGTCACGTACCAGCATAGTCACGGACCCTGACAAGCTTTTCAAATTAGCTTTTGTGCCGTATTACGACCTCTCCGAGGTTAATTTAATCGATGACGATACGGCAGTAGTCAATTGGCGCTATGTAAAAGAGCGCAACACCCACAACAAAAACACAAACATTTTTATAGCCTGTTTTACAACCGCCTATGCCAGACTCGAATTATGCAAGCTCCTAGACAGGCTACAGGAACGTTGCCTTTATCACGACACAGACTCCGTCATATTCGTGAGTAAGGGGTCTGAATGGACGCCACCCTTGGGTGATTTTCTCGGTGAACTAACTAGTGAAATCCCCGACGACGCCCACATTACCGAGTTTGTATCCGCTGGTCCAAAGACTTAGGGCTACAAACTTAACAACGGGAAAACCGTATTGAAGGTTAAGGGTATAACACTCAATGTCGCTAACACACGGCTTGTTAATTTTGACAGTTTAAAAGACCTTGTGCTGGACTACTCCCACAACAACGACTCCGAGACGCAGAAAACAATAGGTATCGAGCAAGACGGCATTTACAGAAATAGGAAGCGCTTGACCATAGAGACAAGACCATTACGTAAAACGCAAAAGTGCGTCTATACAAAGAGACAGCTGACGGCTGACTTTACAACGGTGCCTTTTGGCTATTAAACATGACTGCACATTTTTAGCACCCTTTTTCGTGTATCCTAGCAGGGCCCTCAAATTCTGGAAAGAGTTTTTTTGTTAAAAATTTATTAATGCACAAGGATGCTTTAATGTCGCACAAACCTGATAATGTCATTTGGTTTTACGCATGTTGGCAGAAATTGTATGATGAACTAACCCGTTTGTTTACAAATATCAGGTTTATCGAGGGGGTCCCGCAAATTTTACAGACGCTGATCTATTTCCAACGGATAAGGTAAATTTGGCGGTTGTTGATGATCTTATGGAGGCGGCTTGTGAAAATCTTGAAATACAAAACGCATTCACCAAATACGTACACCACAAAAATTTGAGCATTATGTATCTCGTTCAAAACGTTTTTTGTCAGGGTAAGAAAAGCCGAACCATAAATTTAAACACTAAATACATGGTCCTTTTTAAGAACCCTCGTGATAAATTACAGGTTATTACGTTGGCTCGGCAGATGTACCCCGGTAAAACACGTTTCTTTTTAGAAGCTTTTGAAGATGCTACACACAAGCCTTACCGCTATTTACTTGTAGATTTAAGATCTGACACGCCTGAGGACCTACGACTAAGAACCGGTCTGTTCCCGCCAGATCTGCCGGTTGCTTATGTGTGCAAAAAGAAGCTCTAAAATGAGGTATCTCACATCTTTATGGTTATTTTTGATAGCGGCGCTGGTGCTGTAAGGATGTCGAACAGGATCCGGCGTAATTGGGATCTTTTAAAAGCATTAGTCAAAACAAATCTGAAGGCCCGAAAATCAATATTACGTAACGCCAGTAATGATTTGATATCGGCTATTGGCGAGATAGCGCTCAATATCATTAAAGGAAAGATCCCTCTTAAAGAGCGCCAAAAAAATATATTGAAAAAATGGTGTAGGGCTATAAAGAAATTAAGTGATAAAAAGTACTCCATTAAAGGCAAGAAGCGCATTGTGAACCAGAGCGGCGGTTTTATAGGAGCTTTGCTCGGTTTTGCTATACCTTTAATCACTAGCCTGATAGCTAATACAGCCGGTGGTTCATAATGCAGTATGCCGAGAAAATGTTCCTGGTTTCCAAAAATGAAATGGACAGGCTTAAAAATACCTCCGTAGATGCAACAGATATACGCCAAACAGCCCTACGGCGCTTAGATGATGAGATTAGCGAAATACTACACAGAAATGACCTTTCAGATGATGAAAAAATTAAGAGCTACACAGTCGTGTTACAGAGGTACTTAATGCTCAACAAACACTCCGGTAAAGAAATGCCTGGTATAACCCTGATTACACAGCCACAAACCGATCAACAACAATTGTCAAATGCAACCTCAATCAGCCCAGATACTAACGAGATACTTGACAGTATTAATACACGTTATAGAAAAAATGCCAAACTATTGTTAAGTAAACTGTACCGCGCTGGTAATAAGCCGTCCTGGAACGCTATGGGTGAGTTCATTTACAAAGAACAAACTGTACCCGGATCCAACATTATTGACCTGATTCGAACAGCTACCCAGAGTCACGGCTTGCCTAATATTAAACCTCGTGGTTGGGACTATTTTATGGAGACTATCGCACAGCTCAACGGTTATCGATAATACAAGAACAAGAGAACTTTTCGATAATTTGAAAAAGCGGTCGCTGAGTGAGCCCTATGACGAGGCTCGAAGCCCTTTTACAACCCCGGTGTTATTAAGATCGCCTACTGTGTCGCCGCGTGGCTCATTATTACCTAAAAAGAGGCTCCCGCCCTTGTTGCAAGCTGCTTGGTAAGGCTACTTTCACACTAGCGTTCGGGGCTCCGCTTGTGAGTTCCGTTTGAAGGGGCTCACAAGCGCCCCCGAACGGATCCGTCCAGCCCTAATGCATTTTGAATGGATGCGGATCTGCTCAGAATGCATCAGTCTGGCTCCGTTTGTCCTCCGCTCCGCTCAGCAGGCGGACACCTAAACGCAGCTTGCAGCGTTCAGGTGTCCGCCTGGCCGTGCGGAGGCAAACGGATCCGTCCAGACTTACAATGTAAATTTTCTTACTTTGGCGATTGTATATAAACTTTGTTTGTATTAAACATCTTATAATGTTTTTATTTGTTTTACATACATTTTTACTTTGCATGTATATAAAATTGCTTTGTGTATAATGTCTTATAATGTTTTATTTACTATACATAAACTGTTTTAAATAAAAATGTATTCTGTTTTTTCTTTTTACAATAAATATAATAGCTTTATTATTTAAAATTGTATAAACAGTTAGGACGTGTTGTTGAGTAGACGCTGTTTAAAACACAGCTAAAATGACTGCAAAAAGCAAAATATTGCGAAAACAGTACTACACGCCAAAAGCCGTCGGCTCTTATGGGGGCGTTAAATCCTTATTCAGAGAAGTACGTAAATTTGGAATAAGAAAAGACTCTGTAAAAAACTGGTTGAGCAACGAGGATACTTACACATTGTACAAACCTGTTAAAAAATCCTTTACAAGAAACAAGGTTATGGTGTCTGATATCGATGCTCAATGGCAGGCAGATCTTGTGTCGATGATGGATTTTTCTAAAGAAAATAATGGTGTAAAATACCTGCTGACGGTTGTTGATATTCTATCTAAATATGCCTGGGTGTCGTGCCTTTTATATAAGTCCGGCGCTACCGTGGCTACCGCTTTTGAGCAGATATTTAAGTTAAGCGGCCGAACCCCCCGAAAGCTCCAGACTGATCGGGGCCGTGAGTTTATAAACAAACCTATGAGGCGTCTTTGTGAAACCTATAAAATACATCATTTTTTAACTACAAACGCTGTTAAGGCAGCGTTGGTCGTGCGTTTTAATAGAACGCTGAAAACTAAAATGTGGCGCTATCTTAGAGAACAAAACACGTACAGGTACATCGACAAGTTACAAGACTTGGTGTATAGTTATAACCACACATACCACAGAACTATAAGGCGGCGCCCCGTCGATGTGACAAAAGAGAACTCTTTAACCGTTTGGAAAAATATCTACGGGTGTTACGAGACTATTAAAAAAGTTAAACCGTTATTAAAAATAGGTGATCGCGTCAGAATTGTTCGTTATAAGGGTGTTTTTACAAAGGGGTATGAACAAACCTATACGGACGAGATATTTAAAATTCACGCTGTAAGCACTAGGGGCCTGTCACGGGGTTCCGAAGGTGCACTCGTTCCCCCATTGCCCGCAGAACTGTTGCTTAGCTTTTGGAATGAGGTTCTGTGTTTGACCTCATTCCCAGGGCGGCTTTACTAGCTGGGTGGCTCCTTGCTCCTAAGTCTGCCTTGAGCGCCGAGCTGATCACTCGGTGCTCGACTGGTTGGTCTGTCGGTCATGTGACGCTGGCCACGTCACATGACCCTCACTCCCCACTATAAATACAGGCAGCCTGCTGGCTACAGGTTGCCTGTTAATTTCTAGGTTCCTGGTATTTGTTGGACTGCTGAATACTTACCTGATCCTGTTCCTTGACCATCCTTTTGCCTGATCCTCCTGTACTGCGCATCCGTCCTGGTATTGTGACCTCGGCTCCCACCTGACTACTCTCTTAGGAATCCTCTTGTACTTCTCTGCTCTCCTGGTATTTATGACCCCGGCTTCTCCTGACAATTCTCTGCTTGCTCCATTTGTACTTTGCAGCTTTCCTGGTATTGACTCGGTCCGTTCACGTCCTGTTGTTTGTATGTCTGTCATCCCTGCACTTACTCCAAGTTAGGGATTGCCGTCCAGTTGTCCCCTGTCATTAGGACTCGCGAGGCAAGTAGGCAGGGCCAGGGGTAAGGGTGGAGCGCAGTGGTCACTTCCCTTCCCCCTGTGTGTGTGTGTACGCGACCGTTACAGATTAACAGGCCCAATAACCACTGTATTATGAATCCTCTGGTGACCCTGACTGACTATGTCTCTAATCTGACGCAGATGGTGCAGGAGTTAGGGGAAAAACTCAGCTCTTTTGAGTTAGGGCAAGGCTCTTCCACTCCTCAGGCCTCCAGTCCGCATTTTGAGCCCCAGATTAAGCTCCCAGAAACCTTTTCTGGAGACCGGAAGAAGTTTCTCTCTTTTAAGGAGAGTTGTAAACTTTACTTCCGTTTGCGCCCCGTGTCCTCTGGCCCCGAGAGTCAACGCGTGGGCATTATTATTTCCCGATTACAGGGTGATCCCCAGGACTGGGCGTTCTCTTTACCTGCTGGCGCCAGTTGTTTATATTCTGTGGAGGGGTTCTTTCAGGCCCTAGGTACCCTCTATGATGAACCAGACAGGGCTCTAGTAGCCGAGACGGCTCTAAAGGCACTGGTTCAGGGCAATTTACCAGCGGAGGATTATTGCACCCAATTCAGAAGGTGGTGTGTCCCCTCAGGATGGAACGAACCAGCCCTGAAGAGTCAGTTCAGGTCAGGTCTGTCTGATAAATTAAAGGATCTTCTGGTCAGTTATCAACTTCCAGAGACCTTAGAGGAGATGATGACCCTTGTTGTCCGACTTGACCGACGGGTTAGAGAGAGACGACAGGAACAACAGTTCTCTTCCCAGATGGTGGTCCAGCCAGAGGCCTATCCCAGAGACAATGCTGAGGTCTCCACCGAGGAACCCATGCAGGTTGGCATGACCCGAGGGAATCTTCGCCGCAGACGTGGAGAATGCTTTTACTCTGGAGATTCTGACCATTGGATCAACCAGTGTCCTAAGAAGGTCCTCTCTGTCAAGTCTCCTAAGGCAAGGCAACCTAAAGACCAGGTACACCCTGAATTTTCTAAATGTAAGCTTTCGGTACCCATTACGATTTCTCTGGGAGTAGATAAATGGGCGGGTAAGGCCTTTATTGATTCTGGCTCAGCGGCTAGCTTTATTGACTCTGAGTATGCTGTTAGATTGGGTATTCCTATGTTTGCCTTACCAACTCCTATCCATGTCATGGCTATTGATGCTACTCCTCTTATTGGTGGTACGGTGAGCTTATGTACCTCGGAGATTTCTCTAACCGTGGGTGTGTGCCACTCAGAGAGATGTTCGCTTCTAGTCCTGGAGAACCTACCTGCTGAGGTGGTACTAGGGTTGCCTTGGCTCCGACTACATAACCCCACTATAGATTGGTCCAATGGGGAGTTGGTGAGATGGGGGCCTAAGTGTGACTCGTGCCTGTCCGTGGTACAGGCTGGGGTCTCAGTAAAGTCTGATACTTTACCCTCTGTTGTTAGAGAATATTCTGATGTATTCTCATCACCAACCCCAGAGGTTCTACCCCCCCATAGACCTTATGATTGTACCATAGAGCTAGTAGAGGGGGCCAAGTTTCCTAAAGGACGAATTTATAATCTTTCTATGCCCGAACGCAAGGCCATGGAAGATTATATTAAGGAGAGCCTTGGTAAAGGGCATATTAGACCTTCTGTCTCTCCTATGGGGGAGGGGTTTTTCTTCGTTAAGAAAAAAGATGGTGGTCTTAGGCCATGTATCGATTACCGGAGATTAAATAAAATCACTGTCCAGAATAGATACTCCCTCCCATTGATTCCGGATTTATTTAACCAGGTCCTGGGGGCAACCTGGTTTTCCAAAATTGACCTGAAAGGGGCATACAATCTAATCCGAATCAAGGAGGGAGACGAATGGAAGACGGCGTTCAATACTCTGGTAGGACACTTTGAATATCAGGTGATGCCTTTTGGACTCAGCAATGCCCCAGCTGTGTTCCAAAACTTCATGAATGACATTCTTAGGGAATTCTTAGGTAAATTTGTTATTGTCTATCTTGACGACATTTTGATATTCTCTCCTGACTTCGAATCCCATGTGTCTCATGTTAGACAAGTATTAGAGGTGTTGAGGGAGAATCAGCTATCCGCTAAACAAGAGAAATGTGTCTTTGGTGTGCAGGAGATTCTGTTTCTAGGGCATGTTCTGACTCCTCACGCCTTCAAGATGGATCCTGGTAAGGTACTAGCAATTAAGGAATGGGTAAGACCTTCATCCTTAAAGGCCTTACAACGGTTCTTAGGTTTCGCCAATTACTATCGTAAATTTATTATGAATTTTTCCGTAATTGCTAAACCGTTGACCGACCTTACTAAGAAAGGGGCGGATTTGGAGAATTGGTCTACTGAGGCCATTTCTTCATTTGAAAAATTAAAAAAGGCATTCAGTAGCGCTCCCATTCTGATCCAGCCTGATCAGGAGAAACCTTTTATTGTGGAGGTGGATGCGTCCGAGGACGGCGCAGGAGCAGTCCTTTCACAAGGTCCTGCCAGCCTCACTAATCTGAGACCATGTGCCTTCTTCTCCAGGAAATTCTCTCCCACGGAGAGAAACTACGACATAGGGAATAGGGAGCTGCTGGCCATTAAATGGGCATTTGAGGAGTGGAGGCATTTTCTGGAGGGGGCAAGGCATTGTGTAACTGTTGTCACTGACCATTAAAACCTTATGTTTCTCGAGTCTGCTAAGAGGTTGAATCCCCGTCAAGCCAGATGGGCTCTGTTTTTTACTCGTTTTGATTTTTCCATCACGTTCAGGCCGGGAAGTAAAAATGTGAAGGCGGACGCATTATCTCGGAGCTTCCAGGCTTTTCAACCTACTGAGGTACCACCTGAATCCATCCTACCAGCAAAAATCTTCTTAGCAGCTCTTACCCAGGATATCTCGGCTCGCATTAGGTCGGAACAACATCTGGCACCGGTATCCACCCCAACAGATAAGTTGTTTGTTCCCGTACAATTTTGTCTCCAGCTGTTGGGTGAGTGTCACGATTCTGCCTTTTGTGGACATCCGGGTGTTGAGGGCACTAAGGATCTGGTTTCTAGATCTTATTGGTGGCCCACTCTAACTAGGGATGTCAAGTCCTATGTGTCAGCCTGTGAGGTTTGTGCCAGGTCCAAGACACCTAGGACTCGCCCTGCTGGTAACCTACGACCCCTACCCATTCCCAGTAGACCCTGGTCCCATATCTCGATGGACTTTATAACTGACCTACCGCTGGCGGAGGGTAAGACTGTAGTGTGGGTAGTGGTGGATAGGTTTAGCAAGATGGTCCATTTCATTCCCCTGTCTAAACTCCCGAATGCCAAAACCCTGGCGTCTATTTTTGTGAAAGAAATTGTTCGATTGCATGGTATCCCGGAAAATATTGTTTCTGACAGGGGTGTGCAGTTTGTGTCCAAATTCTGGAGAGCCTTCTGTCAAAGATGTAAAATTTTGTTGTCTTTTTCTTCCGCCTACCATCCTGAGAGTAATGGGCAGACTGAACGCCTTAATCAGTCTGTGGAACAATTCCTGAGGTTGTATGTTGCTGATGACCAGCAATTATGGGTCAAATTCCTGCCATTGGCTGAATTTGCTCTGAATAACCGTGTCAATTCTTCTGCTGGGGTCTCCCCTTTCTTTTGTAACCATGGTTTTCATCCCCGTTTTCATTCTGGGTCGTCCGTCTCCTCCACTAACCCTGAAGCTGATAAACTCTCCTCCGAACTGTGCACAGTTTGGGCCCGGGTTCAATCGAACCTTGAAAAGGCTCAATGTTCTCAAAAACTCAAGGCCGATAGGAGACGTTCAAGGGGGGTAAACTTTCAGGTTGGGGATAAAGTATGGTTGTCCTCCAAGAATCTATCTCTCAAGGTAACTTCTAAAAAATTTGCTCCTCGTTTTATTGGACCATATAAGATCACGGAAGTGATTAACCCGGTATCTTTTAGGTTGGAGCTGCCTGAGTCATTCCACATTCATAATGTGTTCCATAAATCTCTGCTTAAAAAATATTTTGAACCGGTAGTACCATCAAAAGCCTCGCCTCCGCCAGTTCTTGTTAATGATGCTGTCGAGTATGTGGTGTCTAAAATAGTGGATGTCAGGAAGGTGCGTAATTCCTTGCAGTACCTGATTCACTGGAAGGGGTATGGACCTGAAGAGAGATCTTGGGTACCTGCCAGGGAGGTTCATGCTCCTAGACTTGTTCGTAAATTTCATTTAGAGCACCCTGAAAAGCCATCGCCTGAAGTCTTGGGTCCGGTGGCCCCTCGTAAAAGGGGGGGTACTGTCACGGGGTTCCGAAGGTGCACTCGGTCCCCCATTGCCCGCAGAACTGTTGCTTAGCTTTTGGAATGAGGTTCTGTGTTTGACCTCATTCCCAGGGCGGCTTTACTAGCTGGGTGGCTCCTTGCTCCTAAGTCTGCCTTGAGCGCCGAGCTGATCACTCGGTGCTCGACTGGTTGGTCTGTCGGTCATGTGACGCTGGCCACGTCACATGACCCTCACTCCCCACTATAAATACAGGCAGCCTGCTGGCTACAGGTTGCCTGTTAATTTCTAGGTTCCTGGTATTTGTTGGACTGCTGAATACTTACCTGATCCTGTTCCTTGACCATCCTTTTGCCTGATCCTCCTGTACTGCGCATCCGTCCTGGTATTGTGACCTCGGCTCCCACCTGACTACTCTCTTAGGACTCCTCTTGTACTTCTCTGCTCTCCTGGTATTTATGAACCCGGCTTCTCCTGACAATTCTCTGCTTGCTCCATTTGTACTTTGCAGCTTTCCTGGTATTGACTCGGTCCGTTCACGTCCTGTTGTTTGTATGTCTGTCATCCTTGCACTTACTCCAAGTTAGGGATTGCCGTCCAGTTGTCCCCTGTCATTAGGACTCGCGAGGCAAGTAGGCAGGGCCAGGGGTAAGAGTGGAGCGCAGTGGTCACTTCCCTTCCCCCTGTGTGTGTGTGTACGCGACCGTTACAGGGCCTCAGACCCCTTTATAAGCTGAAAGACCTGTCCGATGAGTTCATTGAAGGCTCGTTCTACCCGGAAGAAGTCCAAAAAGTAACTCTCGACAAGCTACGAGTTTACAGGATAGAAAAAATACTGAAAAAGAAGAAAGTTTGGGGTAAAACGTTGTGTTTTGTAAAGTGGATAGGTTACCCTGACAAGTTTAACTCTTGGGTGCCTGAAAAACAGTTGATGCGTCTGTAAACTATGGAGGACGGATCGTTTTTTATCACGTTGCCCTGCAACGCCTCCGCCAAACTTTATCCAGAAAACAGCATCGCTGATTACACCACTAAGTTAGCAAAAGCGGTGGATCTTCGCGGCCCTTACGAAGTGGCTTTAGTGGAGATTCAGTATCCACATACGTGGGAAACCTTTGGCCCCGGAGATGGTGTATTCTACGTAGCACAGCGCGACGAGGCGTTCAGCGAGCTTTTTGTTAAATCGGGTTATTACTCCAATATGCAAGATCTCATCAAAGCCATTAATAGCAAACTTGAATCTATAAAAATACCTCCTGATCAATTACGTCTAAGATACGACGATATTGACAGAACCGTTTATGTACTGAATTCACCAGCATACAAGTTCATGCCTTGTGTGAAGTTGGGGAATATTTTGGGGCTGACGGGGTATTCGAAAGCTCCGGCGCTCAAGAATGTCGACACCGAGCACATCACTATCCGCTACAAAGGACCCGGCTTACCTGTTTTAGAACATCATGTTGGCGGTATAAAGGGGCTTGCTCTAGTTTCATCAAAAGAGAAAAAAATTAATGCCGATATTAAAGCCGGTTTTTATACATTGTTTGTATGTACTGATATCGTCCAACATCAACTTGTTGGCGATAGTTACGTACAACTTTTAAGAACTGTCGAGCTAGGCGGTAAAAATGGTGATATAGTGACGCAAAAGTATCACCGTCCGGACTATATACCTGTTTGTAAGCATCATTTTGACACGGTTACAATATCGATACTGACGGATCAGGCTAAACCTGTTAAATTCAAATACGGTAAGACTATTGTGCGATTACACTTTAGACCGCGCGCGGTGACGAAGCACTAAAATGTTGTCCCAGAGAGTGTACGGTGACCCTGACGCATATACGCATTATTACATAACGCAAGCCGGTCATGGCTTGGACGGCTTTCACGGTACTGAATTCATGCATGGTTCTGGACTCGCCGGGTTATTTCGGGGTCTGTTCCGCCTTGTCGTTCCCCTATTTAAGAAAGGTGTGGAGCTTGCAAAACCGCACGTGAAAACAGCCGCCCGTAACATCGCTAAAGACGTTGTCACTACGGCTTCGACCGCCTTTATGGATCGTATAAATAGGTCGGCGCAGAGCCAGGATGGCTCCGGTGTCATACAAATACGTAAAAAAACGCGTAAAAGGAAACGTGAACGCGCTGCCATTGTCTTACCAAAAAGTCCAGCAAAGGTACCCTGTTTAAAGCATAAGATGACTAAATTTAATGAGAAATAAAGACATAAACACAGACCCATTGCCCACAGACCCATCTCCTCACATGTACGGCGGCACCATGCATCCTCTTGGTGGTTAGCTCTATACCTAGGAGCTACGTGTTCTGTTATTATTTGACCCTACCCTTGGAGTATCTATCAGCTAGGTAGGTTCGGGGTGTTTATCGTTTATGCCCCACATTGAGCCACTACATTATCTATCCTTTTGAGACCCTAAAACCTTCATTTATCTCAGTCTTACTTCATTAACCGTGCCGCTGAGTGACCGTATGTAATCTGCCATTTTGGCATCTTCTTATCAACTGTGGGTCTGTTGTCGCGCTATATGTGTATATTTGTCAACGCATTCATTAATGCACTTATCATTGGACTTGGCCTGCTATGGTTATTGTCACGGGCCTCTAGTCCTCACCTTACCTACCCCATATCACCCCCTGATGATCCCACGGCTGTGGGTGAAACGCGTCGGGGTTGTAGGTTATCTATCCTTACTTTATTTGTGTCTATGTGTGTGTGTTTGTGTGTATATTTTATCCTCTAGGTGGACCCTGTACCTCCTGGCAAGTTGTCACGAGGGCGCTATACAGTGGACACCTCTTAGTCTTTCTATTGTTGTGCTAGTGATCCGTTAGGGCACCACTTTAACCTATCTCTCTCCACCCGTCACTTTACCAGGGACAGCCAGGAGCTTGAGATTAGGTACGTGGACAGGGAGTCCCCACCACCAGGAGACGTCCCTGGGCAGAGGACCAGTTTAGGGTATCAGTGCTAGGGATTCATTTTCCCCACCACTTACCCCGTGCATCTGACTGTAATCTGGCCTCTCGCCTCGGATTGATCATGTAGAGTTTTGTTTATGTCTTTATTTCTCATTAAATTTAGTCATCTTATGCTTTAAACAGGGTACCTTTGCTGGACTTTTTGACCTCTATGTAAATACTCTGATATGCTATAATACTGGTATCATTCTTGCTGGACTTTTTCATTGTCTTACCAACTTTTATGAATAAAGTATCACAACCTAAGAGACGTCGCCGCCAGAAAACAAGAAGTCGCTCACCGAGTGACATCTTCTAGACAGACGCTATGGCTTTCGTGCATGACGCATCCGCCGAGTACGCCAAATCAGAGTTGGATATCTTTCAAATACCGCCTACCCAAACAAGCATTGAAAAATCGCTTTATGTAGAGGTGCAGCCAATCGCAGCAATCACTGACAATGCCCCTTTGGAATTCTACATCACGGGCAGCGGTGAATATTATTACGACCTTAATAACACATTGTTACACGTCGTTTGCAAAATCGTTAGTCCTGATAACACACCCATACCAGAAGGATCCCGCGTTGCACTTATTAACTACCCTATAGCGAGTCTTTTTAATCAACTGGATATAACGCTCGGCGACACGTTGATTTCAAGAAGCGACAACCTTTATACGTATAGAGCGTATATAGAGTCCCTAATAAATTATAATTCACAAACTTTAGCGTCCCAATTTACAGCCGGTTTATTCTATAAAGACACAGCGGGACATCATGATGACCGGGTTCTCAGCAAGAGAGCAAAGTATTCAGCCCGATCTAGGAGTGTTGAATTAATGGGCCCCATTTACGCCGATATATTTAATCAACCGAAGTTAATACTGAACGGTTTAGATCTAAAGATAAAATTGACAAGAAACAAAGAAACTTTCTGCCTTATGTCGGCCGAGGCGACCCATTTTAAAGTACAAATACAGCACGCTTCCCTGTTTGTCAAAAGAGTACAAGTATCGCCCGCTGTAAGAATCGGTCACAGTCGCGCTCTGTTAACAGCTAACGCAAAGTACTCAATCGATCGGGCGTCGCTTAAAGTGTATAGCGTGCCCGCCGGTACTCGCATATGTAACCACGAGAATCTTTTCCTCGGAAACCTACCAAAAACAGTAATACTAGCGTTTGTGGATAACGAATCATTTTCCGGGAGTTACCAAAGAAATCCTTTGTGCTTCAACCACTATAATGTGAATTATGCAGCCTTATATTTGGATGGTCAACAGATACCGGCAAAACCTTTTCAACCTAACTTCCAAGACGAATCAGCTGTTCGTGAATATATGTCCCTAGTACATATTTCAGGAAAACACAAGGCCAACAACGCTTTATCCGTCGATCGACACGAGTTTTTGAACGGTTACACTTTGTTCGCTTTTGATTTATCGCCGGATCAAGAGCCCGGCGGTCATTTCTCTCTAGTAAAAAATGGCAATCTGCGAGCTGAAATTAGATTTGCCGAACCGATTGCGAACACAATTAATATGATTGTATATTCAGTTCATGAAAATATTATTGAAATAAATAATCGTCGGGAGGTATTATATGATTTTCAATAGACATGAATAATTATGAAATTGCCTGTGTTATTAAAGCTGATATTAACGCCAGGCGCATATTTAAAGGTGTATTCCCGTGTGATTTATTACCGGGGGGTAAAATCATCGACAGGCCCGCGGCCTACATTGTAAATACGGATAATTCGTATCAGCGGGGGAAGCATTGGATTTTAATGATATTATACCCGAATGATATATCTATTTTTTTTGATAGTTATGGTTTATCCCCCGCAAATGAAATATTTCCTGGCGACTTTATGCAGTTTTTATATAAAAATTCTAAGACTATAAGATATCAAAACAGACAAATACAAGACGCCGTTTGTTCCGTCTGCGGCCATTACTGTATCTATATCTTACAATGTCTCGCTAAAGGAATATCTTTTGAAAATGTTTTAAAAATGTTTACTAACGATTTTAGAAAAAATTACCGTATTGTGCGATCATTTGTAACAAAACGCATGAAACGCTTGTGTATACGAAGCTGTAATTACAAGCAAACGTGTCTGCTTTATGTTGCAAATAACTAAATGAATAAAGATTTTTAACCGAATTATATTTGTCATCGTTTTGATTTTAATACTATTATATTAAATTAATATCAGGCACTATACATTTTAATATCAAACACTATAAATTTTAATAGCAAACAATATAAATTTTTAATAGCTAACACTATAAATTTTAATAGCAATCAATATAAATTTTAATAGCTAACACTATAAATTTTAATAGCAAACAATATAAATTTTAATAGCAAACAATATAAATCTTAATAGCCTGCGATATAAACTTAATATCATGAGATATAAAATTAATATCATGCGATATAAACTTAATATCAAGCGATATAAAAAGGGGGCTAAATTTTAATAGCAAACAATATAAATTTTAATAGCAAACAATATAAATCTTAATAGCCTGCGATATAAACTTAATATCATGCGATATAAAATTAATATCATGCGATATAAACTTAATATCAAGCGATATAAAAAGGGGGCGTGTAAAAGGGGCGTGGTACCTGTCACTTTGACGGAACATATACCCTCTTACTACTACTCACAGGTCCTTATAAGTCCTTCACCACTTCTCTACACTGCTGAGCTCTGCCTTAATAGGGAAATGGCATGTAATAAAATTGGCTGGAGTGAAATAAGCAAGTTGAAAAGGATAGATCTCAGGGAAGTGTGAGAGAAAGTGTCTGTGGGGACCAAATGCATGGACTCCTATCGCAGTGAAGGCACATTGATCTGCAGGCATTTCTGTGTGGTCAAGTCCCGCCCCTCTCCTGAACTACCTGTTCAGTGTGTGTGTGTGTGTGTGTGTGTGAGATGTCAGGCATGTTCACCTAGCTGTTCTGTAGCCAAAGGTTGGAGAAGTGTACTGGAAAGACAAAGAGGGGCTGGTGTATCCATAAGGTAAGACTGGTGTATCCATAAGGGAGTCTTAATCTCCCTGTACTGGCATTAGATCTGCTTAATTCAAGAGGCATCTACCCTGCCATGCACCAGAAACTGAAGTCTACGTTAACTAGGGGCTGGTGTAGACTTCAGCTATAACTTACTCCAGTTTCTAGCAAAAGTTAAAGTAAGTCTGGTAGTCCACACAAAACCCTGCTCCATCCACTAAGCCAAGTCCCATTTTCTCACCACTTTGGAAAAGGTGTGAGATGCTCAAAGTCATACATTTTTACGCAAATATGGCACTTTAGTAAATGTCCCCAATGTGTTTTGTCTGTAAGATCTCTCCCAAACTGCTTATGACAGCAGTTTGGGGAGCACCTTCTACACATAGCTGTGTGTGTACACTATGGATGAAATGTATTTGTGTTATTTATGTTTTTTTTTCTGGTTTTAGTTCCCCTTTAAGACTTCCGGTCTTTTGAGAGCAGCTATATGGGCCATAAACACAATGGAATTGACCCCATTGACTTATACGGGAGAGTTTTCTAGGCATGTTCTGTGACCTGTGCACAGGTCAGGAAGGAGTTGATAAGCTATGATATTTTGTGTTATCTTTATAAAAGTGTTACTTGACATTGTAATTCTGCCTGTGGTGATAATGATGATGACTACAGAATAAGTACATATACAGAACAGGAAATCATGACCTATTATTAGACCTGGTGACTAGTGTGAAAATTGCAGGATTATATACTATATACAGTTGCAAGAAAAAGTATGTGAACCCTTTGAAATTATATGGATTTCTGCACAAATTGGTCATAAAATATGATCTGATCTTCATCTAAGTCACAACAATAGACAATCACAGTCTGCTTAAAACTAATAACACACAAATAATTAAATGTTACCATGTTTTTATTGAACACACCATGTAAATATTCACAGTGCAGGTGGAAAAAGTATGTGAACCCCTAGACTAATGACATTTCGAAGAGCTAATTGGAGTGAGGTGTCAGCCAACTGGAGTCCAATCAATGAGATGAGATTCGAGGTGTTGGTTACAGCTGCCCTGCCCTATAACAAACACACACCAGTTCTGGGTTTGCTTTTCACAAGAAGCATTGCCTGATGTGAATGATGCCTCGCACAAAAGAGCTCTCAGAAGACCTACGATTAAGAATTGTTGACTTGCATAAAGCTGGAAAGGGTTCTAAAATTATCTCCAAAAGCTTTGCTGTTCATCAGTCCACGGTAAGGAAAATTGTCTATAAATGGAGAAAGTTCAGCACTGCTGCTACTCTCCCTAGGAGTGGCCGTCCTGTAAAGATGACTGCAAGAGCACAGCGCAGACTGCTCAATGAGGTGAAGAAGAATCCTAGAGTGTCAGCTAAAGACTTACAAAAGTCTCTGGCATATGCTAACATCCCTGTTAGCGAATCTACGATACGTAAAACACAAAAAAATAATGGATTTCATGGGAGGATACCACAGAGAAAGCCACTGCTGTCCAAACATTGCTGCACGTTTACAGTTTCACAAGAGCACCTGGATGTTCCACAGCAGTACTGGCAAAATATTCTGTGGACAGATGAAACCAAAGTTGAGTTGTTTGGAAGAAACACACAACACTATGTGTGGAGAAAAAGAGGCACAGCACACCAACATCAAAACCTCATCCCAACTGTGAAGTATGGTGGTGGGGGCATCATGGTTTGGGGCTGCTTTGCTGCGTCAGGGCCTGGACGGATTGCTATCATAGTAACATAGTAACATAGTACATAAGGCCGAAAAAAGACATTTGTTCATCCAGTTCGGCCTGTTATCCTGCAAGTTGATCCAGAGGAAGGCAAAAAAAACCTGTGAGGTAAAAGCCAATTTTCCTCACTTTAGGGGAATAAAAAATTCCTTCCCGACTCCAATCAGGCAATCAGAATAACTCCCTGGATCAACGACCCCTCTCTAGTAGCTATAGCCTGTAATATTATTACGCTCTAGAAACATTTCCAGGCCCCTCTTGAATTCCTTTATTGTACTCACCATCACCACCTCCTCAGGCAGAGAGTTCCATAGTCTCACTGCTCTTACCGTAAAGAATCCTTTTCTATGTTTGTGTACAAACCTTCTTTCCTCCAAACGCAGAGGATGTCCCCTCGTCACAGTCACAGTCCTGGGGATAAATAGATGATGGGATAGATCTCTGTACTGACCCCTGATATATTTATACATAGTAATTAGATCTCCCCTCAGTCGTCTTTTTTCTAACGTGAATAACCCTAATTTTGATAATCTTTCAGGGTACTGTAGTTGCCCCATTCCAGTTATTACTTTAGTTGCCCTCCTCTGGACTTTCTCCAGCTCTGCTATGTCTGCCTTGTTCACTGGAGCCCAGAACTGTACACAGTACTCCATGTGTGGTCTGACTAATGATTTGTAAAGTAGTAGGAATATGTTCTCATCACGGGCATCTAGGCCCCTTTTGATGCAACCCATTATCTTATTGGCCTTGGCAGCAGCTGCCTGACACTGTTTTTTGCAGCTTAGTTTGCTGTTTATTAAAATTCCTAGATCCTTTTCCATGTCAGTATTACCGAGTGTTTTACCATTTAGTATGTACGGGTGACTTGCATTATTTCTTCCCATGTGCATAACCTTACATTTGTCAGTGTTAAACCTCATCTGCCACTTATCTGCCCAAGCCTCCAATCTATCCAGATCCCTCTGTAGTAGTATACTGTCCTCTTCAGTGTTAATTACTTTACACAGTTTAATGTCATCTGCGAAAAATGATATTTTACTATGCAAGCCTTCTACAAGATCATTAATAAATATATTGAAGAGAATAGGGCCCAATACTGACCCCTGAGGTACTCCACTAGTGACAGTGACCCAATCTGAGTATGTACCGTTAATAACCACCCTCTGTTTTCTATCATTGAGCCAGTTACTTACCCACTTACAGATGTTTTCTCCCAGTCCAAGCATTCTCATTTTATATACTAACCTTTTATGTGGTACAGTGTCAAATGCTTTGGAGAAGTCCAGATATACGACATCCATTGATTCGCCCCTGTCAAGTCTAGAACTTACCTCCTCATAGAAACTGATTAAATTAGTTTGACATGACCGATCCCTCACAAAGCCATGCTGATATGGCGTTATTTGCTTATTTCCGTTAAGATGCTCTAAGATAGCATCTCTCAGAAAACCTTCAAACAGTTTACCCACAACAGATGTTAAACTTACCGGCCTATAGTTTCCAGGCTCTGTTTTTGGACCCTTTTTGAATATCGGCACCCCATTTGCCATGCGCCAATCCTGTGGGACATTCCCTGTCAGTATAGAGTCCGCAAATATCAGAAATAAGGGTCTGGCTATGACATTACTTAATTCCCTTAGGATACGGGGGTGTATGCCATCCGGTCCTGGCGATTTGTCTATTTTGATCTTTTTAAGTCGCTGTTGTACTTCTTCCTGGGTCAGACAGGACACTTTTAATGGCGAATTTATTTCAACATTCAGCATTTCATCTGACAGTTTATATTCCTCAGTGAATACATTGGAGAAAAAAATATTTAACAGCTTTGTTTTCTCCTCGTCGCTCTCTGCGACTCCCCCCTCATTACTCTTTAAAGGGCCGACACCTTCAGATTTATACTTTTTAACATTTATATAATTGAAGAACATTTTAGGGTTAGTTTTACTCTCTTTGGCAATTAATCTCTCGGTCTCTAGTTTGGCCGCTTTTATTTGTTTTTTACATGTTCTGTTTTTTTCCTTATAGTTTTTCAGTGCTTCCGTGCTACCCTCCTGTTTTAGTGTTTTATATGCTTTCTTTTTGTCATTTATTGCTTTCTTTACAGTTCTGTTTATCCACATTGGTTTCTTTTTGTTCCTTAACCTTTTATTCCCATACGGTATGTACCTCTTACAATGAGATTTTAGGATGTTTTTAAAGATGTCCCATTTTGTGGCTGCATTTTTATTTTTGAGGACTTTGTCCCAGTTAGTTAGGCCTATGGCCTCTCTTAGTTGGCTAAATTTAGCTTTTTTGAAGTTTGGTATTTTTGTTCCTCCCTGTAGAAACGCTCTTTTGAATGATAATTGGAAGGTTATCACTTTATGGTCACTATTTCCCAGGTGTCCCCCAACCTGCACGTCTGTTGTTCTGTCAGGTCTATTGGTTAATACTAAGTCCAGTATGGCCGTCCCTCTAGTCGGGTCCTGAACCAGTTGGGAGAGGTAATTGTCTTTGGTTATTGCCAAGAATCTGTTTCCTTTATGAGATATACAAGTTTCAGTTTCCCAGTCTATATCTGGGTAGTTGAAGTCCCCCATAATAAGCACCTCATTATGATTTGCCACCTTGTCTATATCATCGAAGGAAAAATGAATTCCCAAGTTTATCAAGACATTTTGCAGGAGAACTTAGGGCCATCTGTCCACCAGATGAAGCTCAACAGAAGATGTGTGTTGCAACAGGACAA
Source organism: Bufo bufo (assembly GCF_905171765.1). NCBI lineage: Eukaryota > Metazoa > Chordata > Amphibia > Anura > Bufonidae > Bufo > Bufo bufo. Next base: position 500,768,930 of record NC_053390.1, read on the forward strand.
CGACCAAAAGCATAGAAGTAAATCAACAACAGAATGACTTAAACAGAAGAAAATACGCCTTCTGGAGTGGCCCAGTCAGAGTCCTGACCTCAACCCGATTGAGATGGTGTGGCATGACCTCAAGAAAGCGATTTACACCAGACATCCCAAGAATATTGCTGAACCTGTAAAGAGGAATGGTTAAAAATTACTCCTGACCGTTGTGCACGTCTGATCTGCAACTACAGGAAACATTTGGTTGAAGTTATTGCTGCCAAAGGAGGTTCAACCAGTTAATAAATCCAAGAGTTCACATACTTTTTCCACCTGCACTGTGAATGTTTACATGGTGTGTTCAATAAAAACATGGTAACATTTAATTATTTGTGTGTTTTTAGTTTAAGCAGACTGTGATTGTCTATTGTTGTGACTTAGATGAAGATCAGATCACAGTTTATGACCAATTTGTGCAGAAATCCATATAATTCCAAAGGGTTCACATACTTTTTCTTGCAACTGTAGATAGTAACATGGAAAAACACACCAAAGAAATGACTTAAAAAATAGGTCAATTTCTAGTGACACATTCCCTTTCAAATAAGCTTCTAGAGATTCCCAAGTTCTTAAAAAAACTATCTGCCTTCCTATGTATATTTTAACATACTGTACCTAAATCTTCAAAATGAAGAGAGGACTCAAGCAGGACCTTAGAGATAGAAACATCAATTTTTGTGGCGTGATCCCAACCCCCAGATTCTGACTACTGAAACGAGTATTTGCTCTACACTGACCCTGGGATAAATATGTTTGTCTAGAAATAAGAAGCTGCTACATTCCTATGGATAAAGAAAAATCTCTTGTTTCTGCCTTCCATGCCCTCAAAAATAATGTCCTGTACAGACTTTACTTCTTTAGGGTCTTCAATATTCATATATTTTTTTTTATAACCTTTAATAACTGGTTGACATGCTCTGTAGGAAAAAAGTGTTTACTCCCTTTCTAATCCTCAGATTAGGACAAATCTGAGTCCAGTTCTCCACTCTCATGGCCCCAGAAATCACCCTATGAACATCCAAATAATCTAATACTCTTGAAGGCATACTTGGCCTCTCCCTGTGGCTTGACAAATATTTACAGGATTTAATCTTAGGAGAACTACGGATCTCATCCTTAATTATATGATTCAATTATTTCACAATATTTATTTATTTTACTCACTTACCGTTTATAAAGCCCTGACATATTCTTCAGCACTTTACAGACATTATCATTGCTTGCGGTCTCCAACGGAGCTCACAATCTAAGTTCCCTATCAGTATATTTTTGGAATGTGAGAGGAAGCCAAAGTACCCAGAGGAAACTCAAGCAAGAACGGGGAGAACATACAAATTCCATGCATAAATTGTCCTAGGTTGAAATTAAACCCGATTCTAACCACTGAGCCACCGTGCTGCCAAGGTTGAAGCATGGAGATTCCTCCACTACCATATAATTGATGCAAAACTGACAACAACTTAACATATGTTAATTTTATTTTACACAAACTGCATTTCTTCAAACAGGTTTTAGCTGCCACTTTCCTAGTCTTATCCTTTTGAAAATAACAAAGAATTCCCATCAGTACATGACCCTGACTATCACGCAAGAATACCATATCTCTTGAGCATAAATACCATACGTAGGTGCAGGGATAGTTGACTCCCACTGAGCTTTGCCAGAACTCTCCATTTTGCTGGACTTCCAAGTTTCCAAGAACTTTGGCCCACCACAAACGCCCTGGATCTGGCTCAATGCAAGGATCACTATGCATGCTGGCTGGGCCCTCCTCTGAAAGCAAAGGCCCCTTCTGAATTCTTCGTCAACTTAAATTCAAATTCTGGCAATCTTCACTCATTTGGCCTGTTCCGGTCTGCATTTCTCTGGCATGCGCTATCTGCTCTGAGAGGCCACTTCCATGCCTCCTTCCAGCAATCTGCTAAATACGGGGTTTGTGGAGGGGGGAACTCACCCAATGCTCATCAAGACCAATTCACCTCACAACCACAGGGAACAACTATCTCACAGCCATAGGGAGCAAATACCCCCTGGCCTTCATCCAAGATAGCACCTGGACCCACTGGTATCCTCTCCTAGGACAGGAAAATCACAGGGGATGGTGAGAGGCTCCTTTTTATACTGCAGGTTTCCTGTCCTGGGAGGCAGACCCTCTCTCATAGTGCGGTCATGGAAAAAATTGCTGTGTCCTGAAGTCCAAAAGAGACCACAACCTGAAAGGATTTAAATGTGTTTATTATAAAAAAAAAATTGCTGTGTTACTTTTTTCATACCTTACAAAAAAAAAATGTAACTTTTACTTCTGATCTTTTTTTTTTTTTATCTATGTACTGTACTGGCATAAAAACTGTATAACAGGACATCGGTCCAAATTACTATGAGTAGACAGGAGGACACATAGATTTCTACAGCAAAATATTGGCACATTTTGTTGCAAAAAAATAAAAATAAAAAAATCACATTTTGAGCCACACCTTTCAAGCTAAGCCATGATCCTAATCAAGCAAGGAACAAAAGAAGTCAAAAACTAAATTCTAGACAAAATAAGGCACAGAGTTAGTAAATCTAGGCAACTATGCCTATGAAGAAGAATTCAGGTTTTTGCTTACAGTTGTCTCTAACCTGAAAAGTTGCTTGACTGGCAGGAAACAAGCTCCACCCCAGCCTCTGCTTCCATGGATGATGCCACATAACAACACATCACCGCCCCAACACTGGTCACGACTCACTCATACTGGTAAATACACAGCTCCTGTCAATCATGGGGGCTGGGTTTGATACTCACCAGCTCCATATTGCTCAGGCAAGCACAACACACTGTAACTGCTCTACCCATACCATTAACAGACCCCCACAATACAGACATCCCATCCGCAGAGCGCAGGGTACTGTCAACTTCCTACAAGCTCATCTGCAATAATTTTAATTTCCAAACATGCTTCAAATAAAGCAAACATATTTTAAAGTGACAATCAATGTGTTACCATAAATTCTGAGATCTGGGAATATAAACGCTTAACATGGCCTATGTGCATAAAAAGTTTACAAAACTATGATAAAAGATAGTGTATGTACAAAAGATAACATACAGAGAAAAGTAAGTAACAGTCACAAAAGCTGAGGAGAAATGAGCAAGCTCCTCATCGACCAGATCCCAACATGGGACCTATCTATGATACAAAAAGAGGTGGTGGTAGCAGGACACATCTTATCCTGATGATGTCCTCAATAGAACTAATCTTTTTGTTATATGCCTAGATGTTTTTTAGCTTCCTACCACCTTTTGGCTCTTCTAAAGGTCTTCAGTTACTTCCGACCTTTGGAACACGGCCAGGTACCTAATACCACTAATCAACTACATTACAAGGAATTAAATGGAAAGAGCAACTACTTCCTCTTAGTAAGGTACACTATGCATTTGCTTTGTGAAAGGTATAAAAAGGTCTTTTTTCACATTTCCCATAGTCTTCTCTATAGGAAAAAACAACTCCTGAAAGAAAAGCATGTGAAAAACACTGGAAGTCATCACAACTACTTCCGCTTAGTAAGGTGGGATATGCAGTTCACCCATGTTACACAGTTATGTCCTAGGCCTCTTTCTATATCAATGTCTACAGTAACCTTAGTAGCAGCAGAAAGTATCAACATCCTTCTTCACCTTTGTACTATACTTCTCAGTATATTTTGCTTTACAAGTTAAATAAACTCTCACTACCTTATGCCATACATGAAAATGAAGCCTCATGTCTGTCAGACAAGTCCCTAAACAAACATTTAGTCACATATAACACATGAGGTTATGTTTTCTACAGTCATAGGTCAATTATAAACATTTATGATGTAAGGCATCACACAATAGCCTGTGAAAAACATTTAATAGAGAAAAATAATTATTCTACAGAAAGCTTATCCTAAGCACATGGCTATGAAGCAAACTTAATAACTAGAAGACCTCTTGATGTTCAGAAAGAGTGAAGAAAATGAACGTGAAGGACAACATCTACAATTATGGTGCTATTATCTGATCACTTTATAGCAGTATAGGTCAATCGCAATGCAATGGTAGTATTTGGTCTGTGTACAGGTCTACAAAAAACTAATCCCCTAATAATGGACAAAGGGGGATAAAACTTAGCATTTAATAAATATGTTTAAAATATGATACCGCGCTAGCCACAGGTAAATACCCTAAATTTCAAACAATAGACAAGCCCTTCTTGGGCCAAAATAAAAAAAACACTGAATGGTAACAGTATGTAACACCAAAAAAGGGAACGCTCTCACCCATCGATGGCTGTAGATGTTGATAGTCGAAACTCTCCCAGTGAGGTGGGCTTCCAAGCAGTGGGTTCCCTGGTTTGATGTGGATTGAAAGATCAAGTAGACTGAAGTATCATTCAGAGAAAATGCCAACATATAGCTTTAGCGTAGATAGGAGTCAGGAGCATAGGTCCCTAATTCACCCTATTTAAGGGGCAGGGACTAATGTCACCCTGCCTATCTATACAAAGTGCTTTCCCCGCAAGGGGCGACCCCATCTGGATACCTTTTCCTGATACCGGGCAGTATGCCTAGTACACCCTACAGAACATAAACTCCCGACGCGTCACGTTTCGTTCCACATGAACTCATCAGGGGAGATGTACAATTAGGCTAGCAAGCAAAAGAAGCTTGCATTAAAAGGGGTAAATGTAAACAAAAAATTGGCAGTGGCTGGAGCTTTCAAATAAAAAGAAAGACCACAAGGGAGAAGCCAGGCCAGTGGGACCAAGGCCACCCAAAAACCACAAGGGAACTGTGCACCAGCACACCAGTGGGTGAAGCCGGCTTAAAGTAACTGTAGATCCAGGTGAGGCCCAAAGTATAGGGTCAAAATAACAGGGCTATCAACAGGGATTGCCTACCTGCAGGCGCTTTTTAAAGGCATCAGTCAGCATGCTAATAATCCAGGACCGCGCTTTGTGGTCACGTGATGCAGTGTAATGCAAAACACGTGATCGGTGGCTGAAGCGAGGAACGCTCGCTCGGCCACACCATCCTCAGTGCGCCTGCGCCGATGACATCACATGTACACCCGGCGCAGGCGCACTGAGGATGGAGCGGCCGAGCGAGCGTCCTCCACTCAGTGCGCCTGCGCCAACTGAAGACCGGTGTGAGATTTAAAACGCAGACAGGGCCAGTCAGAGGACGAGCGCATTGGCTGGTCCTGTCAATCAACATGAGGAGGGGGCGTCATTATGAATGGAGGATGCGGCTGCTAGCAGCAGGTAGCCGCCCTACCTGCTGCTAGAGAGGTAATTTGCATATTATAAAAGTCCGTTTTTTTATATAACTACTGAACCAAACTGAGTAATAGCCCTATATATTGAGAAATCGCAGCATAAGGATTTTAAGGAGACAAAAAAAAAATAATGAGTTTAGTGGAGTGACAGAAGCCCTTTAATACTGCAAAGCCAAGGAACAACAGGCCCTATCTAAGCAGCAACAGGCTGGATGTTATGTCAAAGACACAACTGGGAGAATCATCAAAGTCGCGGGCATGGTTATCAAATGAAGCAGCTAAAGTTTAGCTGCTCATTCAAGCCCAATGGGGCCATGGTTTTAAGATAATAAATCCAGCAGATGGTCTTACCAACATATTCCTTGCCACACTCGCAAGTTAGGCGATAGACCACTCCACGAGTTCGGCAGTTGATGTAGTGATGAATGGTATATTCCTGACCAGTGATATTACTTTGGAACGTCTTCCCAGTTTGCAAGTAGACGGAAGCAATGCAGCCACTGCACCTATAGCAGCCCTTGACATTCATTTGTAACCACAAGGAGCCAGTATGGGACGGGAATATGTATTCGCTGCAAATCAGTCTGTCACGGAGACTGCGTCCGCGACGATAGGTAAGGTGTGGTATTCACCCACAACCTCCCTCAGATCAGGGTCCATCAGAAGAGTACCCCAGTTTCTACGAATGACATCATGAATCTCAGGCGCCGCCCTATCATATGTAGTGATTAGGCGGATGAGCTTAAGGTCTGTGCATGATAAAATCTTGGGGTAAGGAGATTAGTTCTATTTTCCTGTAATGCGGACCTAAAGCTCCCCTCAGAACCCTAAATGGATACCTGTGTACAGGTCTAGTTATAATAGCATGGTGTCCAAGTATTTTGAGATTCTAACAATACCTCTAAAGTTTAAAGGCTATGGAGATTTTTGAGGAAGTTTTATCATTATTGAATTGTATTTATTTTGGGCTAAAAAGCATTTTTTAAGTTGTCTTTATTATACATTTTCAACAATTTGTCTTCTACAGCATTTAGGGTGCCTTCACACAAGGCAGATTTTGTTACAGAAAATTAGCTCCATCCATATGAATCGGGCTGTTTTGGTCAAAAGCACATGGATTTCTGCAAGTCCCATTCAGATGAATGGAACTATTATTCCATTGTGTAATTAGCTTCTAAAATAGAGTCTATTTTCAGCAAATGTGCTCCAAATATCACACCATTGGTTTAGAGGGTACTTTATGCTTTCCTTTGAATTCGATGGGAAACCCTGTATGCAAAATGCTTCAAAGTACTGACATACCACTTCCTGAAGAGTTTTGGAAATCAATGGTACAAAAATATGCGGGATGTGAACTATGGAATGTATTTCTCATTATAAACAATAGGGAGTGTTTTGGATGCACATTTTGGTACATGTGCAGTACCCTTAACCACCCATATGTCTTTTCACAGTGGCCCAGTCTAAGCACTGCATGGGTCCCCCTGTGTACTTGTAGATCATAGATTAAATAAAAGCATGCAATGTCAATCAGTGGCTTCTAAGGCAAGCAGGACATTGTCATGTATTAAACGAGGCATTGACTTGCGGGACAGGGATTAAACCAGTTCCCGATCACCCATAGACTAGACCATAAACATCCTGGGAGGTGGGCATTTTCTCTGAACAGACGTTTCAGAATGTCTATTTAGAGATCGCAGCTGCACACTAATTGTGATTGCTGTCATTGACAGTAGGGCTCCCCATAGAGAACGGTTCTTTAGTGTCCCTGCCTTCTGAGCGGAATAAGCGCTGCATATACAGATCAGGAAGCGCTATGTCTCTTCCTGTTTTCTGGCTCCAGCAGTCATGTGACCACTGGAGCTGGGAGTCTGCGGGAGCTGTCGGGTCTTACTAGGCCTAGATCAGCCCTGCATTGTGCCTGTACAACGCTGGGGGCTGTATTCCGCTGTACACAAAGTAAAAATAAAATAAAAAGTGTAAAAAGCCTATTTCCCCTCAGTAAGCTGTTTATTATAGTAAAAGATATAAATACACTTATAAAACAGAAAATACAAAATACTGATTGAGGAATTCGATATACCTGCTCTACAAAATACTGATTAAGGGGTTCTATATACCTGCTTCCACAAAACACTGATCGAGGGGTGCGATATACTTTCTTCCACAAAATACTCATTGAGGGGTGTGATATACCTGCTTTCACAAAATATTGATTGAGGCCTGCGATACATCCGCTTCCACAAAATACTGATTGAGAGGTGCGATATACTTGCTTCCACCAAATATTGATTCAGGGGTTCTAAAACCTGCTTCCACAAAATACTGATTGAGGGGTGCGATATACCTGCTTCCACCAAATATTGATTCAGGTGTTCTATATACCTGTTTCCACAAAATACTGATTAGGGGGTTTGATATACCTTCTTCCATAAAATCCAGATTGAGGGGTGCGATATACATGCTTCCACAAAATAGTGATTAAGGGATTTGATATACCTGCTTCCAAAAAATACTGACTGAGGGGTGCGATATACCTGCTTCCACCAAATATTGATTCAGGTGTTCTATATACCTGTTTCCACAAAATACTGATTAGGGGGTTTGATATACCTTCTTCCATAAAATCCAGATTGAGGGGTGCGATATACATGCTTCCACAAAATACTGATTAAGGGATGTGATATACCGGCTTCCAAAAAATACTGATTGAGGGGTGCGATATACCTGCTTCCACCAAATATTGATTCAGGTGTTCTATATACCTGCTTCCACAAAATACTGATTAAGGAGTGCGATATAGCTGCTTCCACCAAATATTGATTCAGGGGTTCTATATACCTGTTTCCACAAAATACTGATTGAGGGGTGAGATATACCTGCTTCTACAAAATACTGATTAATGGGTTCTATATACCTGCTTCCACAAAATACTGATTGAGGGGTGCAATATAGCAGCTTCCACCAAACAGTGATTAAGGCCTGCGATATACCTGCTTCCACAAATACTGCTCTTCTCTAGGCACAGGGTCATTTTGTACACGCAGTCTTACCCTTCGGGCCTCGATGCACTGTAAGTATGTCTTTGGAGTGTGGGAGGAAACCGGAGAACCCAGAGGAAACCCACGCAAACACGGGGAGAACATACAAACTCCATGCAGATGTTGCCTCCACTTGAGTCAGAGGAATTATTATCCCATCCATTCCCAGCCCTTACCGATGTGCAGCCATTCCTGGCATTGGATGAGGAAGAGGAGGTAACAACGGCCGCCACCCAGCGGCCTGACGACAGTACCCAGATAAGCCCAAGGAGGGTGGTCCCTGCTGTTGCTGCCTACTCCGAGATCTCTAATGTCAGTGACGATGATGATGTGTCGATTGACGTCACGTGGGTGCCCACAAGAGAGGAAGAAGAGGCGAGTTCCAAGGGAGAGACAAAACAGCAGATAGGGAGGTGAAGAAGGAGAAGCAGGCAGAACTCGCAGTGCACAGGAGGCAAAAAGCATACTTCAAATGTATCTGGATCGAGCCATCCACCAGGCACGGTCACATCTTGCGCTCCCAGGACGCCGGCACATGGCTCCGCAGTGTGGGCTTTTTTTTTATGTGTCAGCTGCTGATAATAGTGTTGCGACTGCAGCCTGTGCTATTAACGTATAAGTCGCGGTAAACCCAACACTCACCTAGGGACGACCGCCTTATGAAGGCACCTGGCCTCCCATCAACGAGCCCAGAAGAAGCAACGCTGTCAGAACCCACAAAGCCACACTCCCGGCGCTCAATGTCCTGCCTCTTCTCCTTCTCCTCTCTCCTCCCATTTGTCCTTCACTCCACCTTCCACTGTGCCGTCGTCGCATTCATCTGGCAGAAGGCAGACTTCCGTGGCCCAAATGTTCGAGCATAAAAAGTTGATGACGCTGGATAATCCTCTTTAACCAACGGCTGACCGCTAGCTTGTCGGAACTGCTAGCCTGCGAACTTCTGCCATATAAACTGGTGGACTCGGAGGAGTTTAGAAAATTTGTTGCCATTGGCACACCGCAATGGAAGGTCCCCAGAAAGGCATGCCAAAGCTATATGGCCACGTTCAGCGGCAATTTAATATATCTCTGACACACAGTGTCGGTGCCATGATACATCTGACCACAGACACGTGGTCTAGGCAACACGTGCAGGTAAGGTACATAACTTTTACTGCCCACTGGGTGAACCTTCTGATGGCTGTCAGGCATGTAACCTGTGGCACCCGTATGAATTGGGTGTTACCGCCACGGATTGCATTCAGGCCTGCCTCTTCTTCTCCTCCTCCTACTCCATCCTCCGTCTTCTCCTTGGCTGACTCCTCCTTTTAGACTGCTACCGCCTCTTCCACTGCACCCCCCAAGCTCCCCAGAACCTATTTGACTTGCCAGGTGAGACGTTGCCATGCTGTGCTGTGGCTGTTGTGCCTGGAAACCAAGATCCACACCGGTCCTGCACTGCTTTCAACTCTGCGGTCACAGGCCGATTAGTGGCTAACCCTGCTCAATTGGACATTTGGTAAAGTGGTGTGCGACAACGGTGCCAATCTGCTGAGCGCGCTGTAACAGTGCAAAATGACACACATGCCATGCATTGCACACGTCCTGAACTTAGTCATGCAGCGATTCGTTGCCAAATACCCCGGGGTCCAGGACATCTTGCGGCAAGCCTGGAAAATCTCAGATCATTTTAGAAGATCTTACACGGCCACAGCTCGCCTTGCTGACATTCAGCGGCGACACCACCTGCCCATCAGACGTCTGATATGTGACAGCCCGACACACTGGAACTTCACCTTGTATATGCTTGATAGGCTGCTCCAGCAGCAACGTGCCATTAACGACTACCTGTACGAACTCTGCAGCAGGACAGGTTCTGGGGAGCTCGGTTGCTTTTCACCGCAACCGTGGCTGCTCATGTGCGACGCATGCAGACTTCTGCGGCCATTTGATGAGATCACCAAACTGGTCAGTCGCAGTCAGGGCACCATCAGTTACATCGTACCTTATGCCTTCTTTCTGGAGCATGCATTGCATTGTGTCATTGATCAAGCCATCGAGGAGTAGGAGCTGGAAGATGAGGAAGTCGAAATGCTGAATAAATTCCCAGGGGGGGCTACTCCATCTGAAACAAGTCAGGAGGAGTCTGAAGAGGAGTCAGAGGAGGATGGTGGCTGGTGGGAGGAGGAGAAGGAGCAAGAAGAGCAGGCTTTGAAGGGTACTTTAAACTTTTCGGGGATCCCTGGTGTTGTCCGTGGCTGGGGGGAGGAGACCGAGGACGACAGTCTCCTGGGCGATGAGCAGGAGCTAGGGCGCTCCACCACTTCCAATTTAGTGCAAATGGGGGCCTTCATGCTCCATTGTTTGAAGAGGGACCCCCGTATAAAAAGCATAAAGGGCAAGGACCAGTACTGGGTGGCAAGGTACTTAGAACCCCGGTACAAACACAAAATGGCAGACATGTTACCAGCATCACAGAGGGCTGTCAGAATGCAGCATTTCCAGGCCTTGCTGCGAGAGTTGCTGCATTCTGCTGTTGCGGGAGCTGGCAGAGGAATTTTCACCCACAGCGAAACACGTGCGGGTAACAATCCTACCGCGCCTGCAAGAAGAGGGCGGTTTGAAGATGTGTTGGTCACTTCGGATACGAGATCATTGTTGCAGCCAACCCATCGAGAGCCACACTCCGGATCCAGCCTCAGGGAACGCTTAGACCTACAGGTGTCCGACTACATCGGGTTAACGGCTGATGTGGATGCTTTGAGAAGCGAGGAACCCGTGGATTACTGGGTGTGCAGGCTTGACCTGTGGCCAGAGCTGGCACAATTTGCCATGGAACTCTTGGCTTGCCCCTCGTCGAGTGTCCTGTCTAAAAGGATGTTCAGCGCAGCAGGGGGGTTCGTGACCGATAAGTGCACTCGCCTAGCTCACAACAGTGTGGACTACCTCACATTTCTAAAAATTAATGAGGCATGGATCTCAGAGGAATTCAACACCTGTGACAACCACGTGTAATTTAATTTCCTCATGCCAGCCCACACATATCCGCCACCACCCAGAACAAAGAATAGTCTTTGTCTTAGGTATTTACAGTGGCCTTTTCTTTCAGGTTAATGCCAAATTTTTGGGTCCTGTACTCCACTGGCCTGCAGTAAAACTGTTATCCACTGACCGCTTAATATACCTCCAGCTACATAATCACTTGTTCTTTTCTGTCCGGTGAATGCCTAATGTTTGGGGCCTGTACTCCACTGGCCTGCAGTAAAATTGTTATCCACTGACCGTCTATTATACCTCCAGCCACATAATCACTTGTTCTTTTCTGTCCGGTGAATTCCTATTGTTTTGGGCCTGTACTACACTGGCCTGCAGTAAAATTGATATACAATGACTGTCTAATGTACAGATGTAGTAGAGTTAACACACATGCTTTATGAGACGTGTTATCGAAACTAAATGTGTTAAGCAAACAAACACTTTCAATTGCTTTTCAATGGCTTTTGTTTCAAGATATTGCGATGAGTTAAGAAATTTGAGTTAAGAGTTTGTTAACCCTGCTACATCTGTACCTCCAGCCACATATACACTTGTTCTTTTCTGTCCAGTAAATGCATAATTTTGGGGCCTGTACTCCACTGGCCTACAGTAAAATTGTTATCCACTGACTGCCTAATATACCTGTAGCCACATAATCACTTGTTCTTTTCTGTCTGGTGAATGCCTAATTTTTGGGGCTGTACTCCACTGGCCTGCAGTAAAATTGTTATCCATTGACCGCCTAATATACCTCTAGCCACATAATCACTTGTTCTTTTCTGTCCGGTGAATGCCTATTGTTTGGGGCCTGTACTACACTGGCCTGCAGTAAAATTGTTATCCACTGACCGTCTAATGTACCTCCAGCCACATAATCATTTGTTCTTTTCTGTCCAGTAAATGCATAATTTTTGAGGTCTGTACTCCACTGGCCTACAGTAAAATTGTTATAAACTGACTGCCTAATATACCTCTAGCCACATAATCACTTGTTCTTGTCTGTCCGGTGAATGCCTAATGTTTGGGGCCTGTAATCCACTGGCCTACAGTAAAATTGTTATCCACTGACCGCCTAATATACCTCCAGCCACATAATCACTTTGTCAGTAATCATCCTGCTATGTCTGTTTAGTTCATATTGTTTTGCCCTCAAGTTCTCCCTCAGTTAAGATCGTGGATTGTGTCTCAGCTGGGTGCCATCTTACTTCCTGTTCACAGTTAAACCTCTCGAGCCTGTTACTAATTGTGTTTTAGCTTCTGTTTGTGCAGTCCTCTTGCTTGGAACTAGCTCTCTGGTTTCTTCCTCCTCCTTGCGGTTTACCCTGCTACTCTGTGACATCCTGCTACCTCCTGTTGCCGACCCGGATTGCTTGACTACGTTCCTGTGCCACCTGCCCTGACCCATTGATCATCTGACCTTGGCTCTACTGCATCCTTTGGTCCTGCACCGTTGCTACCGGTAATGGCTCTGCCTGCCTGGCTCTGCTGCATCCTTTGGTCCTGCACCATTGCTACCGGTAATGGCTCCGCCTGTCTGTCTCTACTGCATACACCATTGCTACCGGTAACAGCTCCACCTGCCTGGCTCTGCTGCATCCTTCGGTCCTGCACCATTGCTACCGGTAATGGCTCCGCCTGTCTGTCTCTACTGCATACACCATTGCTACCGGTAATGGCTCCGCCTGCTTGGCCCTGCTTCATCCTTCAGTCCTGCAACCTTCTATTCAAGAATCCGGTGCTTCCTGTGTACAGGGGTTGTGCCTGCCTTTGGATTCCAACAGTATTTCACTAGTATCGTGACACACTTTTTCTTTTCTGTACGGTGAATGCCTAATGTTTGGGGCCTGTACTCCACTGGCCTGCAGTAAAATTGTTATCCACTGACCGTCTAATATACCTCCAGCCACATAATCACTTGTTCTTTTCTGTCCGGTGAATGCCTAATTTTTGGGGCCCGTACTCCTGTGGTCTAAAATAAAAATTTTCTAGGCTCCAGCAGAGCACATTTTTGAGAGTTTTCCTTTAAGACGGATAAAAATGGCCATCACTACACATCAGGTGATTGCCGTAGAAAATAAATAAAAACTATGCCAAAACAGCCATTTTTTGATCTCTTTGCCCCACAAAAAGCGTAATAGCGAGTGATCAAAAAGTACTATGAACCTCAAAATTATGCTAATGAAAATGTCACGTCATCCCACAAAAACAACCCCTTATACAAGACCATTGCAAGAAAAATTGAAAAAAAATATATGGCTTTCAAAAATGCTTTTATTGTATAAAACTAAATACATTTTTTCAAAATTGACATATTTGCTATTACTATTACCTGCTTTATAAAATATCACATGATCCCCATCAATTAAACACTGTAAAAAAAAAAAAAAAAAGCTGCTAGAACAGCTATTTTTTGGACACCTTGTATTTCATATATACAGTCGTGGCCAAAAGTTTTGAGAATGACAAAAATATTAGTTTTCACAAAGTTTGCTGCTAAACTGCTTTTAGATCTTTGTTTCAATTGTTTCTGTGATGTATTGAAATATACAAAATCGACAATTACATGACATTTATGCAAAGAGTCAGTATTTGCAGTGTTGGCCCTTCTTTTTCAGGACCTCTGCAATTCGACTGGGCATGCTCTCAATCAACTTCTGGGCCAATTCCTGACTGAGAGCAACCCATTCTTTCATAATCACTTCTTGGAGTTTGTCAGAATTAGTGGGTTTTTGTTTGTCCACCCGCGTCTTGAGGATTGACCACAAGTTCTCAATGGGATTAAGATCTGGGGAGTTTCCAGGCCATGGACCCAAAATGTCAACGTTTTGGTCCCCGAGCCACTTAGTTATCACTTTTGCCTTATGACACAGTGCTCCATCGTGCTGGAAAATGCATTGTTCTTCACCAAACTGTTGTTGGATTGTTGAAAGAAGTTGCTGTTGGAGGGTGTTTTGGTACCATTCTTTATTCATGGCTGTGTTTTTGGGCAAAATTGTGAGTGAGCCCACTCCCTTGGATGAGAAGCAACCCCACATATGAATGGTCTCAGGATGCTTTACTGTTGGCATGACACAGGACTGATGGTAGCGCTCACCTTTTCTTCTCCGGACAAGCCTTTTTCCAGATGCCCCAAACAATCGGAAAGAGGCTTCATCGGAGAATATGACTTTGCCCCAGTCCTCAGCAGTCCATTCACCATACTTTCTGCAGAAGATCAATCTGTCCCTGATGTTTTTTTTGGAGTGAAGTGGCTTCTTTGCTGGCCTTCTTGACACCAGGCCATCTTCCAAAAGTCTTTGCGTCACTGTGCGTGCAGATGCGCTCACACCTGCCTGCTGCCATTCCTGAGCAAGCTCTGCACTGGTGGCACTCCGATCCCGCAGCTGAATCCTCTTTAGGAGACAATCCTGGCGCTTGCTGGACTTTCTTGGACGCCCTGAAGCCTTCTTAACAAGAATTGAACCTCTTTCCTTGAAGTTCTTGATGATCCTATAAATTGTTGATTGAGGTGCAATCTTAGTAGCCACAATATCCTTGCCTGTGAAGCCATTTTTATGCAACGCAATGATGGCTGCACGCGTTTCTTTGCAGGTCACCATGGTTAACAATTGAATAACAATGATTTCAAGCATCACCCTCCTTTTAACATGTCAAGTCTGCCATTTTAACCCAATCAGCCTGACATCCTTAAGCAGCAACTTTTCCAATTTCCAATATTTATGTAATTCTCAAAACTTTTGGCCACGACTGTACAAACATATATATATAGAAATATCAAGCAATCAAAAATTCTTATGTACCAAAAAGTGGTACCAATACAAACTACAGTCTATCCAGCAAATGGCAAGCCCTCCGCGACCTATGTTGGCAGAAAAATAAAAATGTCATGAATATAAGTATATGGCAATTCAAAATATAACAAATTTTTTATAAAAATTGATTTTAGGATTCAAAAGTAGTAAAACATGACAAAACTATATACATTTGGTATCATCATAATCGTACCAATTCACAGAATAAATGATGAACACCTCACCTCCCAAAAAAAAAGAGCTAAAAAATGGGGGCTGGTTTCACACGGGCGTTGCGGGAAAATATGCGGATGCGTTGCGGGACTATGCGCAATTTTTCCCCACGAGTGCAAAGCGTTTTAATGCGTTTTGCACGCGCGTGAGAAAAATCGGCATGTTTGGGACCCAGACCTGAACCCAGACTTCTTCACAGAAGTTCGGGTTTGGGTTCAGTATTCTGTAAATTTAATTATTTTCCCTTATAACATGGTTATAAGGGAAAATAATAGCATTCTTTAATACAGAATTCTTAGTAGAAGGTCAATTGACCTTCACCTCCTCCAATTGATCGTGTAGCTGCTGGTTTCCTGTTCTTTCTTCAGGACCTGTCAAAGGACCTGTGGTGACATCACTATGCTCATCACATGATACATCAAATGATCCATCACCATGGTGATGGATCATGTAATGGACCATGTGATGAGCGCAGTGACGTCACCACAGGTCCTTTTCCTCAAAGAAGAAGACAGAAGAGCAGACTGGCTGTGCAAACAAGTGGATTAAGGTGAATTCAATTATTTTTTTTTTTTTTTTAACCCCTCCATCACTATTTTACTAAGCATTCTGTATTAAGAATGCTATTATTTTCCCTTATAACCATGTTATAAGGTAAAATAATAAAGATCGGGTCCCCATCCCGATCGTCACCTAGCAACCGTGCGTGAAAATCGCACTGCATCCACACTTGCTTGCGGGGCCTGCGTTGCGTGAAAAACGCACAAAATAGAGCATGCTGCAATTTTCACGCAACGCACAAGTGATGCGTGAAAATCACTGCTCATGTGCACAGCCCCATAGAAATGAATGAGTCTGGATTTAGTGCGGGTGCAATGTGTTCACCTCGCCCGTGTGAAAGAGGCATGATAAAAAAAGCCAAATGTACCACAAAATTGTGCCAATAAATACTATGGCTTGCCCCACAAAAAATTATCCCTCACACAGCTTATTCAACAGAAAAATAAAAAAAGAGTTATAGCTCTTAAAAACCAGTTCAGCTAATTTTATGTTAGAAAATCCAGTTGCTGCTCCTTACATTCTGAGCACTGCTGTATCCCCAGACAGCAGTTTATGACCACATCTGGGGTGTTTCAATATTCAGGAAAGACTGCGTGACAAATGAGGGATGCATTTACCGCTTGTGAAAATGAAAAATCGGGGTAAATTCTTGTAAACAAAATAATTTTTCATTTTCACAGCCATTTGTTTCTTAATTCTATGAAAAGACTGAGGTCAAAGCTCTCACTATACCCCTCAATAAATTCTTTGGGGGTTGTTTCCAAAATGGGGTCACTTTTGGGGGTGTTTTTACTGTAGGTGTACCTCTGGGTCTCTTCAAATGCGGCATGACTCCCAAAAACCATTCTAGCAAAATCCTCCTTCCAAAAGTAATATTGCACTGCAATGTGCCAATAGAGCAGTTTACAACCACATATGAGGTATTTCTGTAAACTGCAGAAACAGAGTAATCAACATTGAGGTTTGTTTTGCTGGTAACACTTGCTATGTTACAGGGAAAAAATGGATTAAAATGGTAAACCTGCAAAAAAAATAACATTTTTAAATTTCACCTACATATTGCTTTAACCACCTCAGCCCCTATAGCTTAAACACCCTTAATGACCAGGCCACTTTTTACACTTCTGACCTACAGTACTTTCACTGTTTATTGCTCGGTCATGCAACTTACCACCCAAATGAATTTTACCTCCTTTTCTTCTCACTAATAGAGCTTTCATTTGGTGGTATTTCATTGCTGCTGACATTTTTACTTTTTTTGTTATTAATCGAAATTTAAAGATTTTTTTGCAAAAAAATGAAATTTTTCACTTTCAGTTGTAAAATTTTGCAAAAAAAACGACATCCATATATAAATTTTTCTCTAAATTTATTGTTCTACATGTCTTTGATAAAAAAAAATGTTTGGGTAAAAAAAAAATGGTTTGGGTAGAGGTTATAGCGTTTACAAACTATGGTACAAAAATGTGAATTTCCGCTTTTTGAAGCAGCTCTGACTTTCTGAGCACCTGTCATGTTTTTCTACAATGCCCAGACAGTACAAACACCCCACAAATGATGCCATTTAGGAAAGTAGACACCCTAAGGTATTCGCTGATGGGCATAATGAGTTCATAGAACTTTTTATTTTTTGTCAAAAGTTAGTGGAAAATGATGATTTTTTATTTTTTTTTTTTTTTTCTTACAAAGTCTCATATTCCACTAACTTGTGACAAAAAATAAAAACTTCTATGAACTCACTATGCCCATCAGCGAATACCTTGGGGTGTCTTCTTTCCAAAATGGGGTCACTTGTGGGGTAGTTATACTGCCCTGGCATTCTAGGGGCCCAAATGTGTGGTAAGTAGTTTGAAATCAAAATCTGTAAAAAATGGCCGGTGAAATCCGAAAGGTGCTCTTTGGAATGTGGGCCCCTTTGCCCACCTAGGCTGCAAAAAAGTGTCACACATGTGGTATCTCCGTACTCAGGAGAAGTTTGGCAATGTGTTTTGGGGTGTCATTTTACATATACCCATGCTGGGTGAGAGAAATATCTTGGCAAAAGACAACTTTTCCCATTTTTTTATACAAAGTTGGCATTTGACCAAGATATTTATCTCACCCAGCATGAGTATATATAAAATGACACCCCAAAACACATTCCCCAACTTCTCCTGAGTACGGCGATACCACATGTGTGACACTTTTTTGCAGCCTAGATGCGCAAAGGTGCCCAAATTCCTTTTAGGAGGGCATTTTTAGACATTTGGATCCCAGACTTCTTCTCACGCTTTAGGGCCCCTAAAAAGCCAGGGCAGTATAAATACCCCACATGTGACTCCATTTTGGAAAGAAGACACCCCAAGGTATTCAATGAGGGGCATGGCGAGTTCATAGAAAAAAAAAATTTGGGCACAAGTTAGCGGAAATTGATTTTTTTGGTTTTTTTCTCACAAAGTCTCCCTTTCCGCTAACTTGAGACAAAAATTTCAATCTTTCATGGACTCAATATACCCCTCAGCGAATACCTTGGGGTGTCTTCTTTCCAAAATGGTGTTATTTGTGGGGTGTTTGTACTGCCCTGGCATTTGAGGGTCTCCGCAATCATTACATGTATGGCCAGCATTAGGAGTTTCTGCTATTCTCCTTATATTGAGCATACGGGTAATGAGATTTTTTTTTTCCGTTCAGCCTCTGGGCTGAAAGAAAAAAATGAACGGCACAGATTTCTTCATTCGCATCGATCAATGTGGATGAAAAAATCTCTGCCAAAAAAAGGGAAAGGCGTCTGCCAGGACATAGGAGCTCCGCCCAACATCCATACCCACTTAGCTCGTATGCCCTGGCAAACCAGATTTATCCATTCACATCAATCGATGTGGATGAATAAATCATTGCCGCGATTTATTTTTTTTTATATATATACAACGTGTTTGCCAAAGCATATGAACACCGCCACCTCCTCAGCTCATATGCCTCGGCAAACGTATCTTTTACTGCAGAGGAGAAATCTCGTCTTGCAGCGCCGCATACACCGACTTGTGTGTAATCTGACAGCGCAATGCTTCTGTCAGAATGCACATCAGTGCTGCAGCTGGTCGATCGGTTGGTCCACCTGGAAGGTAAAAAAAACAAAACAAAAAAGAAAAGAAAAAACTAGGCCGCAACGCAATAAATTTTATTAACTTTATAATAACTTTTGAACAGAACATATAAACTTTTTTTTTACTTTTTGAACTGAAGTTAACTTTTTTGCTTACCTTTTTTTAAAATTTTTAAAATTTTTATTTTACCTTTTATAGGACAAACCTCTCCTTCCCCGTGGGGCAATGTGCAAAGCGCAAATCGCCCAAAGATGTGGTGAAGTACATTATGCACTTTATCCCAGGTGAAAGGAGAGGTTTGCAGCAGCTGTGAGTAAAAGGGCCCTAATAGCCCTGTGTGCCTGTCCTGTGAGATGCAATCCCTATGCTAAGTGTACCTGTGCGTGGTACTTCCGGAAACACTCTCTAAAGCATAGGGCAGGGTGGTCAGGACAGTCAGGACAGAAATAGCGGGTGTCACGCCTTATTCCACTCCTGCTACAGACACGACATCTTTTTCGGGGTGACGGTTGGGTTGAGGTACCAGGAACGACACTGGGGAAATGTCGCTCGTGTAGACGGCTAACTACACTGGTGGATGGGGCCACGGAACGTTCTGGATACAGGAGGTTCTCGATGATCTCTTCCTGAAATTTGAGGAAGGATCGTGTTCTCCCAGCCTTACTGTAGAGAACAAAACTATTGTATTTCAATGACACGGGTTGCTCGCTCAATTTGTATTGTCGTGTCTGCGTGAATGGAGGAGAGCATGTAAACGTCATGCTTGTCTCTCCATTTCACCGCGAGCAGTTCTTCGTTACACAAGGCAGCCCTCTCCCCCCTTGCAAGACGGGTGGTAACGAGCCGTTGGGGGAAGCCCACGCGACTAGTTCGCGCGGTGCCACAGCAGCCAATCTGTTCTAGGAACAAATGCCTGAAGAGGGCCACACTTGTGTAGAAATTTTCCACATAAAGATGGTACCCCTTGCCAAATAAGGGTGACACCAAGTCCCAGACTGTCTTCCCACTGCTCCCCAGGTAGTCAGGGCAACCGACCGGCTCCAGGGTCTGATCTTTTCCCTCATAGATCCGAAATTTGTGGGTATAGCCTGTGGCCCTTTCACAGAGCTTATACAATTTGACCCCATACCGGGCGCGCTTGCTTGGGATGTATTGTTTGAAGCCAAGGCGCCCTGTAAAATGTATTAGGGACTCGTCTACGCAGATGTTTTGCTCTGGGGTATACAAATCTGCAAATTTCTGGTTGAAGTGGTCTATGAGGGGCCGAATTTTGTGGAGCCGGTCAAAAGCTGGGTGGCCTCTGGGACGGGAGGTGGTGTTGTCGCTAAAGTGCAGGAAACGCAGGATGGCCTCAAATCGTGCCCTGGACATAGCAGCAGAGAACATGGGCATGTGATGAATCGGGTTCGTGGACCAATATGACCGCAATTCATGCTTTTTGGTTAGACCCATGTTGAGGAAAAGGCCCATAAAAATTTTAATTTCGGAAACTTGGACTGGTTTCCACCGGAAAGGCTGGGCATAATAGCTTCCCGGGTTGGCGGATATAAATTGTGTGGCATACCGGTTTGTCTCTGCCCTGACTAAGTCCAAGAGCTCCGCAGTCAAGAACAGCTCAAAAAATCCCAGGGCCGAACCGATCTGAGCTGTCTCAACCCGAACTCCAGACTGGGCGGTGAAAGGGGGAACTAATGGTGCGGCTGAAGTTGGTGACTGCCAATCAGGGTTTGCCAGCACCTCAGGGATTCTAGGGGCTCTACGGGCCTGCAACGGGGTAACTACTGCACGTGCCACCGTACCAGCTTCAACTGCCCTTCTGGTGCTCGCCACTTCACCATGTTGTACGGCAGTGCTGGTACTAGGTCCAGGGAGGGCTGCGCTGCTGGTGTATGCCTCACCACGTGATCCGACAGCGCCAGCCCCACTCTGCTGCTCTTGAAGCGGATCCTGCGCAACCTGTGGTCTAGCGACACGGGGCCGGGTACGCCTGGTGCTATCAGGGACCTCCACCTCCTCGTCCGAACTTTGGGTCAGAGTGCCACTGCTTTCTACAGGTTCATATTCTGACCCGCTAGATTCGTCAGATGAGGGTTCCCATTTCTCCCTTCCACTGGGTCAGAATCCTGTAGGCCTCTTCAGAAGAATACCCCCTGTTTGACATTTGGACTACTAAATTTAGGGGTATTCCCTGAGACTACCCAAGAAAAAAAGCAAGCCTGTCTTACAAAGGGGAGGCTAGCGAAGTACCGGAGGCCGCTGCGGTTGATAAAAAATATCAAAACTGATTTTTTTATCGCTGCAGCGCTTGGAAAGTGATTGTGCAGTGATAAAAAAAATATATATTTTTTGTCACTGCGGCGGGGCGGGCGTGGGTGAACGCACGTGTGGGCGACCGATCAGGCCTGATCGGGCAAACACTGCGTTTTGGGTGGAGGGCGAGCTAAGGTGACACTTATACAATTATAGATCTGACTGTGATCAGTTTTGATCACTTACAGATACTATAAAAGTACAAATGCTGATTAGCGATACGCTAAACAGCGAATAAGTGACTGCGGTGCGGTGGGCTGGGCGCTAAACAATCGCTAAACTACCTAACCAAGGGACCTAAACTATCCTAAAACCTAACAGTCAATACCAGTGGAAAAAAAAAGTGACAGTTTACACTGATCACTTTTTTCCTTTCACTAGGTGATTGACAGGGGCGATCAAGGGGTGATCAAGGCATTAATTCGGGTGATGGGGGTGATCTGGGGCTAAGGTGAAGTGTTTGGTGATACTCACTGTGATGTCTGCTCCTCTGCTGGAACCAACCGACGAAAAGGACCAGCAGAGGAGCAGACAAGCCATTTAACACATCATATTTACTAATATGATGTGTTATCTGGCTTTTCATTTGTTTTTTTGAAAATCGCCAGCCTGCCAGCCAATGATCGTGGCTGGCAGGCTGATGACGAACTTGTCCTCTAACTTTTGCCGGCCTGCGATGCGCATGCACCGGCCGGCTTTGAGCGAAATCTCGCGTCTCGCGAGATGACGCGTATATGCGTGACTCTGCGCAGCGCTGCCGCCTCCGGAACGCGATCCTGCGTTAGGCGGTCCGGAGGCGGTTAATAGCTGTAAAAAACCTAAACCATTTACAATGTTTCTAAAATCAGTTGTTAATAATTTGAGGGGTTTAGTTTCAAAATTAGTAATTTTTAGGTATTTTCTACTATGGAAGTCACTTCAGAACTGAATTGGCCCTTTAAACCGTCTGTTTTGGAAATTTTCTTGAACATTTGAAAAATTGTTTATAAAATTCTAAGCTTTCTAGCATCCTAAAAAATGTAAATTACATTTACAAGGATGCCAACATAAAGTAGACATGTGGTGAATGCCTATAAATAACTATTTTGTGAGGTATTACTATCTGTTTAGGCTACTTTCACACTTGGGTTTGGGGTTCCGCTTGTGAGATCCGTTTGAGGGCTCTCACAAGCGGCCCCGAACGGATCCGTTTATCCCCAATGCATTCTGAATGGATAAGGATCCGTTCAGAATGCATCAGTTTGGCTCCGTTCCGCCTCCATTCCGCTCTGGAGGCGGACACCAAAACGCTGCTTGCAGCATTTTTTGTGTCCGCCTGGCCGTGCGGAGCCAAACGGATCCGTCCTGACTTACAATGCAAGTCAATGGGGACGTTTGACGTTGACACAATATGGTGCAATTGCAAACGGATCCGTCCCCCATTGACTTTCAATGTAAAGTCAGGAGTCCCTATTAATAGACCATCGGATCGGAGTTTTCTCCAATCCGATGGTATATTTTAACTTGAAGCGTCCCCATCACCATGGGAACGCCTCTATGTTAGAATATACCATCGGATTTGAGTTAGATCGTGAAAACACAGAGGCGTTCCCATAGTGATGGGGACGCTTCAAATTAGAATATACTAAGAACTGTGTACATAACTGCCCCCTGCTGCCTGGCAGCACCCGATCTCTTACAGGGGGCTGTGATCCGCACAATTTACCCCTCAGGTGCCGCACCTGAGGGGTTAATTGTGCGTATCATAGCCCCCTGTAAGAGATCAGGTGCTGCCAGGCAGCAGGGGGCCAGACCCCCCTCCCTCCCCAGTTTTAAATTCATTGGTGGCCAATGCGGCCCCCCCCCTCCCTCCTTAGTTTTAAATTCATTGGTGGCCAATGCGGCCCCCCTCCCTCCCCAGTATTAAATTCATTGGTGGCCAGTGCGGCCCCCCTCCCTCCCCAGTATTAAATTCATTGGTGGCCAGTGCGGCCCCATCCCTCCCCAGTATTAAATTCATTGGTGGCCAGTGCGGCCTCCCCTCTCCCCCCCTAATTAAAATCACCCCCCCCCATCATTGGTGGCAGCGGGGAGGTCCGATCGGAGTCCCAGTTTAATCGCTGGGGCTCCGATCGGTTACCATGGCTGCCAGGACGCTACTGCAGTCCTGGCTGCCATGGTTACTTAGCAATTTTAGAAGCATTATACTTACCTGCGCTGTCTGTGGCCGGCAGGGCGCTCCTCCTACAGGTAAGTGACAGGTCTGTGCTATAAGCAATGCGCCGCACAGACCTTTCACTTACCAGTAAGAGGAGCGACCGGCCGGCCACAGACAGCGCAGGTAAGTATAATGCTTCTAAAATTGCTAAATAACTGAAGGGAAATGTGACTCCATCTTGTCTTCTCTAAGATGTACAGAATTGTTATAATATCTCACCCACGCACTTCACATCCCCCCCGCTGTGAGTTAGGTTCACTTATCTGTCTCAGGACAGATTCTGGGAATCTCCCAGAACTAGAACAAATGTTCTGTCTCATTCAGGGTCATTCGGCACAACTGCGTACATTCTTATATGTGACGTATTACATACCCATAAAAGGATGTTCCGGTAGTATGTGTATGAGCACCAATGTTTATCCTTTATGATTGGTTTAACGCTGTTGTTATGCAAACTTTTCTACTGCCTAAGCATTTGACACTGTACCGCATAAAAGGTTAGTATATAAAATGAGAATGCTCGGACTGGGAGAAAACATCTGTATGTGGGTAAGTAACTGGCTGAGTGATAGAAAACAGAGGGTGGTTATTAACGGTACACACTCAGATTGGGTCACTGTCACTAGCGGAGTACCTCAGGGGTCAGTATTGGGCCCTATTCTCTTCAATATATTTATTAATGATCTTGTAGAAGGCTTGCATAGTAAAGTATCAATTTTCGCAGATGACACTAAACTGTGTAAAGTAATTTACACTGATGAGGACAGTATACTACTACAGAGGGATCTGGATAGATTGGAGGCTTGGGCAGATAAGTGGCAGATGAGGTTTAACACTGATAAATGTAAGGTTATGCACATGGGAAGGAAAAATGCAAGTCACCCGTACATACTAAATGGTAAAACACTCGGTAACACTGACATGGAAAAGGATCTAGGAATTTTAATAAACAGCAAACTAAGCGGCAAAAACCAGTGTCAGACAGCTGCTGCCAAGGCCAACAAGATAATGGGTTGCATCAAAAGGGGCATAGATTCCCGTGATATGAACATAGTCCTACCACTTTACAAATCGCTAGTCAGACCACACATGGAGTACTATGACGGCCCCCTCCTCCTGCTGCACGTTCATACCCAACAACACCGGCCCTAATGGTAAGGTCACACTGGCAATAATGAAACTCGAGGATTTATCAATCGAGCTCAAAAGAAACTCAGGTATCGATAACTCTTGGGATCAGTATTTTGGCTGGTTCACTACCTGGAAACAGGCACTTGTACAGTTGGGAATCATTATCCTGATAATTATTATAGTAATAGCAATAGTTGCAACATGTATCATACCATGTGTACGGAAACTGATAATGAAAGGAGTATCAAATATGTCATTTTATGAGACTCTGCTGCCTAATCCTGAAGACAACTCACCTGAAGGATATAGAAAATATCTGACAGTAAACAGGGAAAAGGGCAAGGGTAAGAATCATATTATCTAAGAAATTTGGTTCTAAGAGGGGATTGAAGGGAAATGTGACTCCATCTTGTCTTCTCTAAGATGTACAGAATTGTTATAATATCTCACCCACGCACTTCACATCCCCCCCCCCCCCTCCCCCCCCGCTGTGAGTTAGGTTCACTTATCTGTCTCAGGACAGATTCTGGGAATCTCCCAGAACTAGAACAAATGTTCTGTCTCATTCAGGGTCATTTGGCACAACTGCGTACATTCTTATATGTGACGTATTACATACCCATAAAGTATGTGTATGAGCACCAATGTTTATCTTTTATGATTGGTTTAACGCTGTTGTTATGTAAACTTTTCTACTGCCTATATGAGGCCAAGCTATAGCATAATAAAATTAGAGTGTTTCTCAGTGATTGCCTGTGTGTGTGTCTGTTATTGCCAACTGAGAAACATCTCTCCTGACGTCAGTGACATCATACCAAGGTGGTCGTAGAGGTCCAGAAAGGTCCAAATCCTTTCAGTAACCATGGCAGCCAGGACTGCAGTAGCATCCTGGCTGCCATGGTAACCGATTGGAGCCCCAGCGATTAAACTGGGACTCCGATCGGAACTCTTCGCTGCCACCAATGATGGGGGGTGGGGGGGATTTTAATTAGGGGGGGGAGGGGAGGCCGCACTGGCCACCAATGAATTTAATACTGGGAGGAAGGGAGGGAGGGGGGCCGCACTGGCCACCAATGAATGTAATACTGGGGAGGGAGGGGGGCCACACTGGCCACCAATGAATTTAATACTGGGGAGGGAGGGGGGCCGCACTGGCCATCAATGCTTTTAATACTGGGGGGGGAGGGGGGGCCGCACTGGCCACCAATGCTTTTAATACTGGGGAGGGAGGGGGGTCTGAGGGGTTAATTGTGCGGATCACAGCCCCCTGTAAGAGATCGGGTTCTGCCAGGCAGCAGGGGGCAGTTATGTACACAGTTCTTAGTATATTCTAACTTGAAGCGTCCCCATCACCATGGGAACGCCTCTGTGTTAGACAATACTGTCGGATCTGAGTTTTCACGATAGTGAAAACTCAGATCTGAAAAAGCTGTTATGCAGACAGATCCGCACTGAACGGATACCATTGTTTGCATTTATAGGTGCGGATCCGTCTGTGCAGATACCAGACGGATCTGCACCTAACACAAGTGTGAAAGTAGCCTTAAAAAGCTGAGAAATTCACATTTTCAAAATTGCTAATTTCTCGTAAATTTGGGATTTTGGTAAAACATATCGGCTCATATTTGCCACTAACATGATGTACAATGTGTCACGAGAAAATAGTCTCAGAATAGCTTGGATAAGTGAAAGAGTTACAAAGTTATTACCACATAAAATGACACAGATTTGCCAAATTAGGCATAGTCATGTGGGAGGATAAATAGCTGGGTTTCGAAGAGGTTAAAGGGGTTCTCTGGGAATTAATAAAATGAAATTATAAAAAAAAGCAAAATATTACCTTACTATAAAAACATTCCCCTATAGCATTTATTATTTTTAATGGCTTGTTTTCTCTAGGGGACCATCATCGGGGGAAATGGCTGCTGCCCTATTAGCATCCACAAAAGCCATCCTAACTCCTAGCTGGACAGGTTAGTTCAAAGTCGAGAACTAAAGAGCTGTTTCACCTTTCCTCTGTGCTTTGGCTATCATGAATCACGATCCTACACATAGCTGAAAACATACTGAGGGACATTTATTAAGCTAAGACCCCATTCACACGTCCACAATTTCGTTCCGCATTTTGCAGAACGGAATTGCGGACCCATTCATTTCTATGACACGGAATTGCGGGCCCGCACAGGTCCTATTCCTGTCCGCAATTGCAGACAAGGATAGGCATTTTCTATTAAGTGCCGGCGATGTGCGGTCCGCAAAATGATCATTATTATATGTACCACAAAATAGTACCAATAAAACTGGCGCCTTATCCTCTAGTTTCCAAAATTGGATCACTTTTTGGGAGTTTCTACTGTAAGGGTGCATCAGGGGCGGCTTCAAATGGGACATGGCATCTAAAAATCAGTTCAGCAAAATCTGCCTTCCAAAAACCATAAGGCGTTCCTTTTCTTCTGTGCCCTGCCGTGTGCCCTAACATCAGTTTACGACCACATGTGGTTGTTAGCCCTCGATGTGTTAAAGAAAAAAATTGATTAAAATAGAAAATCTGCAAATAAAGTGAAATTTAGAAATGTCATCTTCATTTTCCTTTAATTCTTGTGGAACACCAAAAGTGTTAACAAAGTTTGTAAAATCAGTTTTGAGTAACTTGAGGGGTGTAGTTTCTACCATGGGGTCATTTATGGGGGGTTTCCACTATGTAAGCCCCATAAAAGTGACTTCAGAACTGAACTGGTCCTTAACCCCTTCAACCCCGGGCCTGTTTTCACCTTTCTGCCCAGGCCATTTTTTGCAAATCTGACATGTGTCACTTTATATGGTGATAACTTTAAAACGCTTTTACTTATACAGGCCATTCTGAGATTGTTTTCTCGTCACATATCGTACTTCATGACAGTGGTAAAAATGAGTAAAAAAATACAAAATTTACCAAAAATTTGGAAAATTTCCAAATTTCAATTTCTCTACTTTTATACTAGATAGTAATACCTCCAAAAATAGTAATTACTTTACATTCCCCATATGTCTACTTCATGGTTGGATCATTTTGATAATGACATTTTTATTTTTTGGGGACGTTAGAGGGCTTAGAAGTTTGGAAACAAATCTTGAAATTTTTCGGAAAATTTCCAAAACCCACTTTTTAAGGACCAGTTCAGGTCTGAAGTCACTTTGTGACATAATAGAAACCACCCAAAAAAGACCCCATTTTAGAAACTACACCCCTCAAGGTATACAAAACAGATTTTACAAACTTTGTTTGGAAAATGGAGAAGAAATTTCATAATTTCATTTTTTTGGTAGATTTTACATTTTAATCAATTTTTTCCAGTAGCAAAGCAGTTTTTTTTCCAGTAGCAAAGCAGGGGTTAACAGCCAAAGTAATATTTATTACCCTGATTCTGCGGTTTACAGAAACACCCCACATGTGATCGCAAACTGCTGTACGGGCACACGGCAGGGCGCAGTAGGAAAGGAACGCCATATTGTTTTTGGAAGGCAAATTTAGCTGAACTGGTTTTTAGATGCCATGTCCCATTTGAAGCCCCCCTGATGCACCCCTACAGTAGAAACTCCAAAAAATGACCACATTTTGGAAACTACGGGATAAGGTGCCAGTTTTATTGGTACTATTTTGGGGTACATATGATTTTTAATTGCTCTATATTAAGTTTTTTTGTGAGGGAAGGTAACCAAAAAATGGATGTTTTGGCACAGTTTTTATTTTTACAGCGTTTACCTGAAAAATTAGGTCATGTGACTTTTTTATAGGCAAGATCGTTACGCACGTGGCAATACCTAATATGTCTACTTTTTCTTATTTATTTTTGAAACCGAAATAATGATATTTTTGTGCCTCCATAGTCTGAGAGCCATAGCTTTTTTATTTTTTGACCGATTCGCTTCGATCTCATTTTTTGCAGGATGAGGTGACAGTCTGATTGGTACTATTTTAGGGGGCATATGCCTTTTTGATCACTTGCTGTTGCAATTTTTGTGATATAATGTGACAAAAATGGCTTTTTTTTACACATTTTTTTTTTCTTTTTACAGTGTTCACCTAAGTGGTTAGTTCATGGGATATTTGTATAGAGCTGGTTGTTACGGACGTGGAGATACCCAATATGTAAAAAAATTTTATTTTCTTCACTTTAGCACAATTATAGCAGTTTTGAAGCAAAAAATAATCATATTTTAGTATCTCCAAAGTCTGAGAGCCATAACTTTTTTATTTTTTTCACAGATTCTCCTAGGTAGGGTCTCATTTTTTGGGGGATAAGGTGACGATCTGATTGGTACTGTTTTCGGGGGCATACGCCTTTTTGATCACTTGCTGTTGCAATTTTTGTGATATAATGTGACAAAAATGGCTTTTTTTACAGTTTTTTTTTTCTTTTTACAGTGTTCACCTGAGTGGTTAGGTCATGTGATATTGTTATAGAGCTGGTTGTTATGGACGTGGCGATACCTAATAGGTATCCTTTTTTTTTTTTTTTTCACAGTTTTTTTAAAAGGGAAAGGGCGTTTTTTTTCTTTTTTACTTTATAAATTTTATTAAAAACACTTAATTTACTTTTTTTCTTTACTTTATTTATGATGTTCACTTTTGGACACTGAGTCATACACTAACAGGTTGCCTAGGAGACCTAGCCTGAGGCTGGATCTCCTCGGCTCCCATAGAAGGCAGTTCCATATGCCGTGCAAGGCATTGGGCACCCTCTGCAGGGCATCTGGCTGCCTTGTGTCACATCGGGTCCCCACCACAGCAGCGCAGGGACTCGATGCGATCACTCACCCGACACAAACCCTTTCTATGTGGCGGTCGCTTTTACAACGATGCCGGCGGATACAGCAGGGGCCCAGCTACCACGGACTGCCGGGCCCCTGCAGTGATCGCGCGCGCACCACTCCGGTGCCCGCGTGATCACTATGACGTACTATTACGTCAAATTGCGGGAACGCAGTGGTTCCCATGACGTAGTAGTACGTCATAGGTCGGGAAGGGGTTAAAAAGTGGGTTTTAGAAATTTTCTTTAAAATTTTAAGAATTGCTTCTAAAATTCTAAGCCTTCCAACGTTCCAAAAAAATTTAATTACATTTACAAAATGATGCCAACATAAAGTAGACATATGGTAAATGTTAAGTAATAAATATTTTATGAGGTATCCCTTTCTGTTTTAAAAGCAGAGTTTGAAATTTTAAAAAATAGGAATTTTTCAAAATTTTTGGTACATTTTGCATTTTTTCATAAATAAAAGGTGAAATATTTTGACTCAAATTTATGACTATCATGAAGTACAATGTATCACGAGTAAACAGTCTCAGAATGGCTTGGATAAGTAAAAGCGTTCTAAAGTTATTACCACATAAAGTGACATGTCAGATTTGCAAAAATCAGTCTGGTCCTTAAGGGGAAAAATGGCCTGGTCCTTAAGGGGTTAAACTCAATCTCTTTATTTCAGGGGCTCCCTGATCACCCCCCTGTCATTGATCACCCCCCTGTCATTGATCACCCCCCTGTAAGGCTC
Organism: Bufo bufo; assembly: GCF_905171765.1. Taxonomy (NCBI): domain Eukaryota; kingdom Metazoa; phylum Chordata; class Amphibia; order Anura; family Bufonidae; genus Bufo; species Bufo bufo. The sequence continues at coordinate 500,799,139 of NC_053390.1, forward strand.
CATTCAGACGTCCGTATGATTTTTACGGATCCACTGATACATGGATCGCATCCGCAAAACACATACGGACATCTGAATGGAGCCTTACAGGGGGTGATCAATGACAGGGGGGTGATCAATGACAGGGGGGTGATCAGGGAGTCTATATGGGGTGATCACCCCCCTGTCATTGATCACCCCCCCCTGTAAGGCTCCATTCAGACGTCCGTATGTTTTTTACGGATCCACGGATACATGGATCGGATCCGCAAAACACATACGGACATCTGAATGGAGCCTTACAGGGGGGTGATCAATGACAGGGGGGTGATCAATGACAGGGGGGTGATCAATGACAGGGGGTGATCAGGAAGTCTATATGGGGTGATCACCCCCCTGTCATTGATCACCCCCCTGTAAGGCTCCATTCAGATGTCCGTATGTGTTTTGCGGATCCGATCCATGTATCAGTGGATCCGTAAAAATCATATGGACGTCTGAATGGAGCCTTACAGGGGGGTGATCAATGACAGGGGGGTGATCAATGACAGGGGGGTGATCAGGGAGTCTATATGGGGTGATCACCCCCGTCATTGATCACCCCCCTGTAAGGCTCCATTCAGACGTCCGTATGTGTTTTGCGGATCCTATCCATGTATCAGTGGATCCGTAAAAATCATACGGACGTCTGAATGAAGCCTTACAGGGGGGTGATCAATGACAGGGGGGTGATCAATGACAAGGGGGTGATCAGGGAGTCTATATGGGGTGATCACCCCCGTCATTGATCACCCCCCTGTAAGGCTCCATTCAGACGTCCGTATGTGTTTTGCGGATCCGATCCATGTATCAGTGGATCCGTAAAAATCATACGGACGTCTGAATGGAGCCTTACAAGGGGGTGATCAATGACAGGGGGGTGATCAATGACAGGGGGGTGATCAGGGAGTCTATATGGGGTGATCAGGGGGTTAATAAGGGGTTAATAAGTGACAGGGGGGTGTACTGTAGTGGTGTTTGGTGCTACTTATTACTGAGCTGCCTGTGTCCTCTGGTGGTCGATCCAAGCAAAAGGGACCACCAGAGGACCAGGTAGCAGGTATATTAGATGCTGTTATCAAAACAGCGTCTAATATACCTGTTAGGGGTTAAAAAAATCGCATCTCCAGCCTGCCAGCGAACGATCGCCGCTGGCAGGCTGGAGATCCACTCGCTTACCTTCCGATCCTGTGAACGCGCGCGCCTGTGTGCGCGCGTTCACAGGAAATCTCGGCTCACGCGAGATGACGCCTATTGGCATTAGTGTGACCTGGGAGCAGGTGGTTAAAGGGCTTCTGTCACCCCCCTAAAGTCAGCCGCATCCTCCTTTCATAAAGACGCCCCCTCCTCATGTGTCACGGCTGAGGATGGGGAAAACCCTCAGCCGTGCGATGCCAGAAGATGGAAGGTTGCTACTTGGCCAGAACCACAGAAATAGGGAGCAGGTCACCTCCTAAAGCTTCCCTAATCTGACCCTGACTCCTAGCTGCATGAGCCGCCCTTGAAGGTAGGAGGGCTCATGCTCAGGAACCTCGGATCCCTACTGACCCTCCGCCGATACCTGCGCTAGGAGCTGGGTAGACAGCCCGTTCCTCCTGGACACGGAGAAACAGGAGTCTAAAGTGGCCAAGCTACAAGGGGAACAAAAACAACTTACGGCAATGGCAGGTAAATGCAACAAACACCACACTCACCTGCCACAGACAACAAAGCCTGGAACCCATGTGCAAGTGCTGCTGTCCAGAATACAAACGAAGACAGCACACACCACACAGGAACCCAGGACCATAAGCTGCAATAACAATGAGACCACACACACACACCTTCATAACACCATGTAACGTAATTTATGACCACAAGGGTGGCCCTCACTGACAGATGGTATAAGCCAGGAGGATGACTTCAGCTAACCATGGCTGAAGTACCCCTCAGAGTCTGGCATCCAGCAGGAGCTAAATAGCCCCAAGTGGCCACACCCACACACACACCCAGTGTTCACAAACTAAGAAGGGAGTTAACCCTTCCTACACCAGGCAAGGGAAAAAGCCACTTAAAGGGGAAGTGTCCAAATAAACATCACACTGCAGCTGTTACCGCAGGCAACGACATGCGTGGCAACCATGTCCTGGGAGTCAGCCAGAAGACCGAGACACTGCCACCACATGTACACAATACCAAACGTTGCCACGGGCAGCCACAGTGAAGGGAAGTGTCACAGTGCACACCTACATAAACCTCGTGCACACCAGACATACAAAGTGCATACATACACACACACCCAACCAGGTGTAACCGCATGCACTTGACAGCAAGCTGCCTAGCAACAGCTCAAGCTGCTATACTGCCAAGTACCAAATCATGTTGCCAGCGGCAACCACACGTGAGGCAACATACCAGCAGCCCTCACCATGTGGTTGACAATAAAACCAAACCGCAGGCAACTGCATGCAGATCCTGAGTCACGACCATGACCACAGTCGTGACATCATGTTGATTGACAGGGCCAGCGAGCGCTCTCGTCCTCTGGCTGGCCCTGTCTGCTTTTTAAATCTCGCGCCTTCGCCGTACCGGTTTTCAGTCGGCGCAGGCGCACTGATAGGAGGACGCTCGCTCGGCCGCTCCTTCCTCAGTGCGCCTGCGCCGGGTGTAGATGTGACATCATCGGTGCAGGCGCATTGAGGAAGGAGTGGCCGAGCGAGCGTCCTCCTCTCAGTGTGCCTGCGCCGACTGAAGACCGTTACAGCCAGCCAGCCAGAGGACGAGCGCGTTTGCTGGCCCTGTCAATCAACATGAGGAGGGGGCGTCTTTATGAAAGGAGGATGCGGCTGCTACCAGCAAGTAGCCGCCCTACTTGCTGGTAGAGAGGTAATTTACATATTATAAAAGTCCATTTTTTGAACAAACTACTGAACGAAAATGAGTAAGAGCCCTATATATTGATAAATCGCAGCATAAGGATTTTAAGGAGCCAAAAAAAAATAATGACTTTAGGGGGTTGACAGAAGCCCTTTAACAAGAAAAATGCATGCTCTATTAGGTTCAGATCAGGTGACTGACTTGGCCATTCAAGAATATTCCACTTCTTTGCTTTAATAAACTCCTGGGTTGCTTTGGCCATATGTTTTGGGTCATTGTCCATCTGTATTATTAAAACGCCGACCAATCAGTTTGGCTGCATTTGAGCACAAAGTATGTCTCTGAAAACCCCAGAATTCATCTGGCTGCTTTTGTCCTGTGTCACATCATCAATGAACACTAGGGCCCCAGTGCCACTGGCAGCCATGCATGCCCAAGCCATCACACTGCCTTTGCCGTGTTTTACAGATGATGTGGTATGCTTTGGATCATGAGCTGTACCATGCCTTCACCATACTTTTTTCTTTCCATCATTCTGGTAGAGGTTGATCTTGGTTTTATCTGTCCAAAGAATGTTCTTCCAGAAGACTTTTTTAGCAAAGTCCAATCTAGCCTTCTTATTCTTGAGGCTTAGGAGTGGCTTGCACAGTGCAGTGAACCCTCTGTATTTACTTTCATGCAGTCTTCTCTTTATGGTAGATTTGGATATTGATATGCCTATATCCTTGAGAGTGGTGTTCACTTGGTTGGCTGTTGTGAAGGGTTTCTCTTCACCATGGTAATTATTCTGCAACCATCCACAACTGTTGTCTTCCGTGGGCATCCAGGTCTTTTTGCATGGTTGAGGTCACCAGTGCTTTCTTTCTTTCTCAGGATGTGCCAAACTGTAGATTTTGACACTCCTAATAATGTAGCAATTTAAAAAAAAAATTATCTGTTTTCACAGATGAAGGATGGCTTGCTTGACCTGCATCGGGATCTCCTTTGACCGCATGTTTACTTCTCAGCAAAATCTTCAAAATGCAAGCACCACACCTCAAATCAACTTCAGGCCTTTTATGTGCTTAATTGAGAATGAAATAATGAAGGAATCGCCCACACCTGCCTATGAAACTGTCTTTGAGTCAATTGTCCAATTACTTTTGGTCCCTTTAAAAACAGGGTGCCACAAGTAAAGGAGCTGAAACTCCTAAACCCTTTATCCAATTTTAATGTGGATACCCTCAAATGAAATCTAAAAGTCTGAACTTTATGTCCATTATATAACTATAACTTAAATATGTTTTAGTAAACAAGTAATAAAAACAAAATTTGTGTCAGTATCCAAATATATATGGACCTAACTGTACATGCAGTGTCCTCGTGCGTGAAAAAAAACTGAAGCTTTACAAACTACATGTCCTAGCAACTAGGGATGTCCCGATACCGGTATCGGGACTGATACCAGACATTTGCACGAGTACTTGTACTCGTGCAAATGTCGCCAATACCACTGCCGATACCTGATGGCCGTGCAGCGGCGGGTCCTGTGTCCCAGATGATCAACGGTGGGGACGGCGGCTGCGGGTCCCGTGTTGGCGGGTCCCGTGTCGGCTTCCATGCGGTGGCGGTGTTCCATGAAATTTCCCTACCCTCGTCACTTCCTGTTGTGACGCGGCCGCACCGGACATGACGTTCCCAGCTTTGGAAGGAGGTGTGCTGCGCCGCGCAGGCGCACAACGACGCGGTAGGGAAATTTCACACCAGAGTTGGGGAGAAGGGGCCACCTAATGCGCTCTCGCCTTACCTCTCAGCTGGTTCCAGATGATCGTGTCCCAACTGATCGGCGTGGGGACGGGACTTCTGTGCGGTGGCTCCCAAGTCCCATGTGGTTGTCTAGCACTGGGAGGAAGTTAAAGCCACTTCCTCCCAGTACTCTGGTGCATCTGCATGGGAAGGATTACAGCAGGCCAGGTGGGTATGGTGCATGAAATGGATGAGAAAGTCAGTTAATTTCTCTCCATTTCATGTTCAAACAGCGAATACAAAATAAGGTGGGGGGGAATGAGCATATAATAGTGATTTCCAACTAGTGTGCCTCCAGCTGTTGCAAAACTACACCTCCCAGCATGCTGGGAGTTGTAGTTTTGCAACAGCTGGAGGCACGCTGGTTGGGAAACACTGTTATATGCCCATTCTCTCCCTTCATATGTCCATTGCCCTCCTTATATGCCAGTGTTTCCCAACCAGTGTGCCACCAGCTTTTTGCAAAACTACATAAAACTGTTATAATTGGTATCGGTAATTGGTATCGGTGAGTACTTAAATAAAAGTATCGGTACTCGTACTCGGTCTTAAAAAAAATGGTATCGGGACATCCCTACTAGCAACCATCAGTGAAAAACACATTGCAACACACCTGGCCTGCATATGGATTACATCCGGATGCAATGCATTTTTAACTGAAGCCCCATTCACTTCTATGGGGCAAGAGCTGCATGAAAAACACTGAATATAGAACATGCTGCGATTCTCACGAAATGCAGAAATGATGTGTGAAAAAATGCTCATATACACAGACCCATTGAAATCAATAGGTCAGGATTCAGTGTAGGTGCTATACGTTCACGTCACACACTCTTTGTGTGAAAGAGACCTAAGAGGCAACAAAACCCCACCATCCGCTATGGAAAATACTCAAGGGAGTCTCCCTGTTGATAACTTGTGTGAGAGCAGTCAGCATTTGGAATGCAAAGAGGAGGTGGTATATGGGGATGCAGGGGACCCCATGCAGAGCTGTTTTGGTGGTGCCAGTAGGGGCATCAGTAGCAACAGTGGCAATCAGGTCAAATACAGAGCAGGGAATCGGAAGCATGCCAAGGAGCCCAGGATAACATATGACAATGTGCACAACCTGGGAGCCTGATCAGGGTGCCGAGGTGGAGATAACATCAGAGGAGTAGAGTGGTGGTAGCGGCAGCAATAAAGAGCAGAGGCAACGTATGGCCAAAACCTCCCAATAAAACTGGCAGGGCCAGATCTGTTTTTATTGTGATCAATTCGGTAACTGGTGATGCCACTGATACTGTGGGTGCAGGCTCAAATTGTGTTAGCTCTTTGCGAGCAACTCTCATATGGCAGTTTTTCTCAACAAGGCTGGCACACAAAGGCACATCCATTTGTAAGATCTGCAGGATTAAAATAAGCCATGGGTGTTCAAACACAAATCTAGGTATCATGGCATATGTAGCACATGAGATGGCATCACTGGATCCTGTGGAAAAATAAAACAGTACAGCGTCCTTGTCATCATCACAAGCTGCTTCTTCTTCTGCTCAGACTCCTCCTGCACCTTGTCCTCCTCTACTCCATCGTGAAGCATCCATAACATAATGTGTTGCCATGAGAAGACTAATTGCTGTTCACAGCAATTAGCTTGTGTGTAAGCTGAACTCCCATCTGGCCAAGTTGCTGGCAGTGCAGTTACTGTCATGCCATTCAGTTGTGGTAAATGTGGAGTAGTTCCAAGCCTTCACCAAAATGTAATTCTTCTATAAAATTAAATATTCAGAAAAACGGATCCGGCGCCTATTGACTTACAATGGTTTTAGTGTTAGATCCGCCTTGTTCATTTTGGAGATAATACAGCTGGATCCGTTCTGAATGGATGCAGAAGGTTGTATTATTGAACTGAAGCATTTTTACTGATCCCTTTCCTGATCCAGCAAAAACACAGATGTGAAACGCAATAGCCTAAGGTTGGTATTAGCAGATGTAGCTGACGATTGTCGGGACGGAAGTATTCCTTCTCAACAAAAGCCTGCTTGTCATTGGAGGAAACCACTGCTATTACATGTAACAATCTCCTCCACAGTATGGGGAAGAGCAATCGCTAATGCCATCACTCACTATTTTCCGGCAGCAGAGCATTATTAGACAGCATGATCAGCCGCCGGCAAACAATGATTTCTTAGCATGCATATAAACTGTGATTGCCTGATGAATGACCGTTTGCTCGTTCATTGGGAATCAGCAGCACTTTTAGGGCTGTATTACACCTGCAGATACGCTCGTTAGCGATGATCTGCCCATGCAATACAGACCTATGGAAGGGATTCCAACAAGCAATTTCTGGCAGGATAATGCTTGCCCACACACAGGAAGCGTTTTCCAGGAATGCTTCCACCAGATTGCAACACTTGCTTGGCCTGCCGAGTCACCAGGTTTTACTCCAAACAGAACATTTATGGGACCAGCTGAGATGCCAGCTTCTGCAACGTAAAAGTGTACAGGCTCTGCTGAAACATCTGTGCCATAGGATACCATATAGAACCTGTATGCCATTATGCCTAACCATATGTCAAATTGTATCCAGGCTAGAAGCAGTCCAACAGGGTACTAGAGCCTTCGTTTAATTGCAAAATTTACCAACATATCCTTTCTGGGTAATATTGTAATCACTTAGGCTACTTTCACACTAGGGTTTTTGCTGGATCCGGCAGAGCTCAGCAAAAACACCTCCATTACTGATAATACAACCATCTGCATCCGTTATGAACGGATCTGGTTGTATTATCTTTAACATAGCAATGACGGATTCGTCATGAACTCCATTGAAAGTCAATGGGGGACGGATACGTTTTCTATTGTGTCAGAGAAAATGAATCCGTCCCCATTGACTTGCATTGTGGGTCTTGCTCCGCATCCCATGACGGAAAGCCAAGCGCAGCATGCTGCGGTTTTATCTCCGGTATGAGAATGGAATGCATTTTGGAGCATTCCGTTCTGTTCAGTTATGTTTTGTCCCCATTGACAATGAATGGGGACAAACCTGAAGTGTTTTTTTCCGGTATTCAGATCCTTTGACGAATCTATGAGACAAAGAGTTATCTCATCATAGACAATGGGGGCATATTGTTAGGATATGCCCCCATTGTCTTATAGGTGCGGGCCCCATAGAAAATTAATGGAGGGCGGCTGCGCATGCGCAGTGCACCCTCCTTCACTTGCGGGGCTTCATTCTTGATATATGTGCGGGTCCCAGCGGGAAGGGGGGGGGGAGGGACATGGGGGCATATCCTAGCGATATGCCCCCATTGTCCATGATGAGAAAACCCCTTTAAGGCTAGTGTGAAAGTAGCCTTACCTACAGTATATCATTATTCCATTCACTACTATCCTGCCCTTGTAGATTGTAAACCCTTGCTGGCAGGGTCCTCTATCCATCTGTATAATTGTCATATACTATGTATCTATACCCCTTATCATATAAACAGCGCCATATTCTGCAAAGCTTTTAGGCAGTTGTAGAAAAGAAGCAGAAAAGTGAGAATGATTTAAAATTTTTTAATGTTAATAGATTATTTTTTGCCAATTAACAAAATGCAAAGTGAATGAACAAACGAGAAATTTAAATCAATATTTGGTCTGACCACCCTTCGTCTTCAAAAGAATATCCATTCTTCTAGATACACTTGTACACAGTTTGAAGGAACTCTGCAAGGAGATTGTTCCAAACATCTTGGGGAACTAACCAAAAATCTTGCTCAAATCCTTCTGTCTTTTCAAGTATTGAACTAAGATAAAGGAAGGTCATACAGCTAATCGCTAAACTAATATGCAAGGTCCAAATCACGGGAAAATGTGACGGAAAAGCCACTCCGGAAACAGTCCAAAACTGGTAAGAAATCCAGCACTGCGTCTCGATAAAACGATTCTTTATTGGTCAAGTCTTAAAAAGATCCATAAAGTGCAAATTCACATTACACATGTCATCCTTCATCATGCCATAAACTTACAATATGACATTTAACCCTTTCCTGACGAGGTGATTTTCAGTTTTTCAGTTTTCATTTTTTGCTCCCTGTCTTCCCAGAGGCAAACTTTTTTATTTTTCTGTTCACATAGCCATATGAGGTCTTGTTTTTTTGCGGGACAAGTTGTACTTTCTAATGCCACCATTCAATATTGCATAGGATGTAATGGAAAGTGGGGGAAAAAATTCCAAATGGGGTGGAATTGGAAGAAAATGCAATTTTGCCACAGTTTTATGTTTAGTTTTTTTTTTTATGGCGTTCACTATGTGGTAAAACTGACTTGTGCTCTTCATTCCCCAGGTCAGTATGAACCCGGAGATGCCACATAAATGTATTGCGTTTTGATATTGAAAAGACTTGGAAAAAAAATAAAAAAATGTCATCATTTTCTGACCCCTATAACTTTTTTGCAGTTATGTGTGTAGTGCTGTGTGAGGGCTAATTTTTTGGGGGTGATCTACAGTACAGACCAAAAGTTTGGACACACCTTCTCATTCAAAGAGTTTTCTTTATTTTGACTATGACTATGAAAATTGTAGATTCACACTGAAGGCATCAAAACTATGAATTAACACATGTGGAATTATATACATAACAAACAAGTGTGAAACAACTGAAAATATGTCATATTCTAGGTTTTTCAAAGTAGCCACCTTTTGCTTTGATTAGTGCTTTGCACACTCTTGGCATTCTCTTGATGAGCTTCAAGAGGTAGTCCCCTGAAATGGTTTTCACTTCACAGGTGTGCCCTGTCAGGTTTAATAAGTGGGATTTCTTGCCTTATAAATGGGGTTGGGACCATCAGTTGCGTTGAGGAGAAGTCAGGTGGATACACAGCTGATAGTCCTACTGAATAGACTGTTAGAATTTCTATTATGGCAAGAAAAAAGCAGCTAAGTAAAGAAAAACGAGTGGCCATCATTACTTTAAGAAATGAAGGTCAGTCAGTCAGCCCAAAAATTGAGAAAACTTTGAAAGTAAGGGCTATTTGACCATGAAGGAGAGTGATGGGGTGCTGCGTCAGATGACCTGGCCTCCACAGTCACAGGACCTGAACCCAAACGAGATGGTTTGGGGTGAGCTAGACCGCAGAGTGAAGGCAAAAGGGCCAACAAGTGCTAAGCATCTCTGGGAACTCCTTCAAGACTGTTGGAAGACCATTTTCAGGGGACTACCTCTTGAAGCTCATCAAGAGAATGCCAAGAGTGTGCAAAGCAGTAATCAAAGCAAAAGGTGGCTACTTTGAAGAACCTAGAATATGACATATTTTCAGTTGTTTCACACTTGTTTGTTATGTATATAATTCCACATGTGTTAATTCATAGTTTTCATGCCTTCATAGTCATGAAAATAAAGAAAACTCTTTGAACGAGAAGGTGTGTCCAAACTTTTGGTCTGTACTGTATAATTTTCCTTAATACAATTCTGAGGTGTGGATGACTTTTTGATAACTTTTTATTTATTTTTTTGTGGTAGAAGCAACCCAAAAATGGCAAATCAGCCATTTTGACACTTTTCTTGTTTCACTTTTTCCGTATGCGATTAATATTTTTATATTTTGATAGTATGGGTGTTTTAGAAAGCGGTGATACCCATGATGTGTATTTGTTACTTTTTTTTATTTTATTTTTATTTTCATTTTGGGCAAGGGGGGGGTGATTTGAATTTTTATATTTTTAACTATAATAAGCAATCATTGGATTGCTTCTCTCATAGACTCCAATGCATTAGCATTGGAGTCTATGATGATTTTACTGTGTTTCTATGCAGCCCTGTTATGGAGAACCAGCGCTGCGGATATTCCATTATTCCAGATTTATTGAATAAAGGACACACGGCAACACATTTCGATGTCACATCTTCCTTAGGCAATAAAACATACATAAATGACACTTGACAGGCTATATATAGCTAAAAGAAAATAGCAACCAACAGGAAGTGACCTCTGACCTTCCAACCAAACAGACAAATAATGCACATAAATTCCTAAAAATTAATAAATAGTTGAATACTTATATAAAATGCTAATTAAAAGGAGAAGGAGTACATTGATGACAATAACAGTACAGTCTAAATTGCCGATTCTACCTTATCATTAAGACCTTCCGGTTATAGGCAACTCATTTTATAAATCCAGAAAGATACTCGCTGTCTCAACTTCAAAAATCTATTAGGCTGGGTTCAGACCTGAGCGTCTTTGATATGCGCGTTTAACGCGCGTTTTTGACGAGCGTTTTTTGCAATAGTAAACGCGCGTTTGACGCGCGTTTGTGTGATTGACTGCAATGTCCTATGGCCACAAACGCGCGTCAAAACGCCCCAAAGAAGCTCAAGTACTTGTTTGAGCGTAGGGCGTTTTACAGCGCGTTTTTCAGCGCTGTAAAACGCTCAAGTGAGAACCAGGGCCATAGGGAAGCATTGGTTTTCATGTGTTGAGCGTTTTACAGCGCGTTTGAACGCGCTGTAAAACGCTCAAGTGTGAACCCAGCCTTAGGGGTGGCTGCAGGAATCTGTTTAATTGGTGTAACTGCAATAGTCTGAAAACTACAATCATGTTCCACAGCACAGTGTCTTGATACACTGTGTTTTAGAAAACATTTTATAAGCATAGGTCCAACGTGCAAAAATCTATTGCAGGGCCTGGATTTTGCACCCTATATGCTGTAAACTGCACTGGCACTGGCACTGAAGCAAATAGATGATATAATCTGAGCCACAATTCAGAAAAACCTTATTGGCTACAGTGGAAATAAAATAAGTAGTTCTATGAGATATATTCATACAACAAAGGCATTGTGGAGTACCACATCTAAAAGAACCCTTAGGCCTCATGTACACGACTATGTATTTTGCAGTCCGCAAAAAATACCTATGACATCCGTGTGCATTCCGTATTTTGTGGAATGAAACAGCTGGCCCCTAATAGAACAGTACTATCCTTGTCCATAAAGCGGAGAATAATAGGACATGTTCTATTTTTTTGCGGAACGGAAAAACTGACATACGGAAACGGAATGCACACGGAGTAACTTCCGTTTTTTTTGCGGACCCATTAAAATGAATGGTTCCGTATACAGTGCGCAAAAAAACGGAACGGACACGGAAAGAAAATACATTTGTGTGCATGAGCCCTTAATATGGGGGAAAAAAACACTGTATTGTTACAAGGCTCCTTCAGTCTACTCAGAGACAAAATATTACCAAGAGTGGTAGATCTCCTAAAAGTGAGACATGGTTTGCTAAGCAAGCTATTCGTAAGATCATTTAGCAGTAAAAGCCAGTTTCGCTGAAGTATATTGCTAATCTCTTTATGTCCACAGTTAAAAATAGTAATGAAGTTATGCCGAAAGGAATCATGTACTAACGGAGGCCTTTCTTTTGGCATTAAACAATCTGCCTGTGTGAGAAGAGATACCTGCTTACGAGCCCCTAAAATAATATTTCAGGGTAGTTTTTGGCCCTAAATTTTTCCGTAAGGATGTCCGCTTGCTGCAAAAATACTTTTGTGATGAGAGCAATCTTTCCTCACTTTATGTTTATACTGGCTGAATGGAATGTTCCCCAGCCAGCCTCTTAGAAAATGGCACCTATCAGCTACAGTATCTCACAAAAGTGAGTACGCCCTTCACATTTTGTAAATATATTATTACATCTTTTCATGGAACAACAAGGAAGATATGACCCTTTGATACAATGTAAAGTAGTCAGTGTACAGCTTGTATAATAGTGTAAATTTGGTGTGCCCTCAAAATAACTCAACACACAGCCATTAATGTCTAAACCGCTTGCAACAAAAGTGAGTACACCTCTGAGTGAAAATGGCCAAATTCTGCCCAATTAGCCATTTTCACTTCCCTGATGTCATGTGACTCCTTAGTGTTACAAGGTCTCATGTGTGAATGGGGAGCAGGTGTGTTAAATTTGGTGTTATCGCTCTCACACACTAGTCACTGGAAGTACAATATGGCAAAGAATTCTCTGAGGATCTGAAAAAAACAATTGTTGCTTTACACAAAGATGACCTAGGACAGTGATGGCGAACCTTTTGCAGACTGAGTGCTCAAACTGTTACCCAAAACGCACATATTTATCGAATAGTGCCAACATGGCAATTTAACCTGAATACTACAGTCCAATATAATATACTATATCTATACTATTACTTTATCATTTAGCTATAATAGCCTGCCTACATTCAATGCGCTGCCCGTGCCGTTCACAGCGTGCCCTGCACTGATGAATGGCAGGAAAATTCTAAGGCATATCGGTACACCATAGAATTTTTCCAGGGCGTGGGTGCCCACAGAGAAGGCTCTGAGTGCCGCCTCTGGCACCCGTGCCATAGCTTTGCCACCACTGACCTAGGATATAAGAAGAATGCCAACACCCTAAAACTGAGCTGCATAACGGTGGCCAAGACCATACTGTAGTTTAACAATACAGGTTCCACTCAGAACAGGCCTCACCATGGTCGACCAAAGAAGATGAGTGCACGCGCTCAACTTTAAAGGGGGTTGTCTCACTTCAGCAAATAGCATTTATTATGTAGAGGAAATTAAAACATGCCACTTACTAATGTATTGTAATTGTCCATATTGCCTCCTTTGCTGGCTTGATTCATTTTTCCATCACATTATACTCTACTTGTTTCCATGCTTACAACCACCCTGCAATCCATCTGTGGTGGTCGTGCTTGCACACTATAGGAAAAAGCGTCGGCCTCTCTGGTGGCCGGGGCTGTGGGAGCTCACATAGGCTAGTGCTTTTTCCTATAGTGTGCAAGCACGACCCCCGCTGATGGATAGCCGGGTGGTCGTAACCATGGAAACGAGCAGTGTATAATGTAAGCAAGTGTCTTGGATAAACTTTCTCTACATAATAAATTCTATTTGCTGAAGTGACACAACTTCTTTAAACATAGTAGACCACTTCTAAAAGTAGCATGTCTGCAAAATGTCACAGAAATGTCACAAGAAAATTGGTTTGTCATGCAACATTTTTAGACCAAAAACCTAAGGTATCTAGTTTAATAAATGACCTGCTGTATGTACAGGTGAAACTGGAAAAATTTGAATATCGTGCAAAGTTAATTTATTTCAGTAATGCAACTTAAAATGTGAAACTAACATACGAGATAGACTCATTACGCAAAGCGAGATATTTCAAGCCTTTATTTGTTATAATTTGGATGATTATGGCTTACAGCTTATGAAACCCCAAAGTCACAATTTCAGGTCCCCTTTGCTCAGGGGGTATGGATTAATTAGCTGACTAGAGTGTCACACTTTGAGCCTAGAATATTGAACCTTTTCACACAATTCTAATTTTAAGCTGCATTAATGCAACTCCTTTTAAGTTGCATTACTGAAATAAATGAACTTTTGCACGATATTCAAATTTTTCGAGTCTCACCTGTATATACACATTTAACCCTTTCCAGACAAAGCCAGTTTTCACCTTCCTAACAGAGCCTAATATTGAAAATCTGACATGTCACTTTATGTGGTAATAACTATGGAATGCTTTAACTTATTTTGAGATTGCTTTTTGTGATATATGTTTTACTTGAAATCTGAAAAAAAAAAAAAAACTATATAGAAAATGTAAATTTTTAACATTTTTATTTTTTTGCTTTTAAGCCAGGTAGTCATATTACACAAAATAGTTACTAATTAACATTTACCATATGTCTACTTTATGTTGGCATCTTATGCTTTTTAGGACATTAGAAAGCTTAGAATTTTAGCAGCAATTTTTCAAATTTCTAGAACATTTCTAAAACGGATTTGACTTTTAGGCTGGGTTCACACCTGAGCGTTTTACAGCGCGTTCCTACACACTGTAAAACGCTCAACAGGCAAGAACCAATGATTCCCTAAGGGAATGGTTGTCACCTGAGCGTTTTACAGCACGTACGTACGCGCTGTAAAACGCCCTACGCCCCAAGAAGTGCAGGAGCTTCTTTGGAGCGTAGTGTCGCGCGTTCCCGTACATAGACTTCCGGGAATGTGCGACAATGGGCGTTCGCTTGCACAGGAGCCGCGTATGTGAGATGCCCGAAATAATCACGCATACAGAGCGCTCCTTCGTACGCTCAGGTCTGAACCCAGCGTCAGGGGTTTACTTAATAAAAAACACCCATTTTATAAACAATGCCCTCAAATTATTCAAAATACATTTTGGAAACTTTATTAACCCTTTAGGTGATCTACAGAAACACCTTATAGGCTTCTGTAAATGGCAGGCCCAGAGGCCTTTGTAAAGCTTCCAAGTGCCAAAGCAACCACTAGGACCCTGCAAACACATCTCAGGGATCTGATAGGTTGAGATAAGTCTTGAGCAAATCGAAGTATTCGAAGTGGAATTTGATCTGAAGTTTAGGAAAAATTTGATATTCTATGAATCCGAATTTCTTCACACTTCATAGTAATGAATTGTTGTTGTTTTTTTTAAATGGCTGCTGCACATGTTACAAAGAAAAAGTAAGAAGCCCAGAAAGGCAATATGACCCATAATGCCGTGCAGCCAGCCAATCCGCAGGTAGCCATCCCCTTTGATGTCACAGCCCAATAAATGCCTCATCCCACACAGTCCCCTCCATTTCACTGTGAGCTAAGATTAGGGAGAGACGTGACAAGTGCTTATGCGCAAAGGGACACTTTATACATAGAATTACTGTGCCTCAGTATTAATAGGTGGTCTAATATATTGTCATGTGAATCGTGTTGAACTGCTGACACATTCCCAGTTAATGTTGCTGTATACATAGAATTATTGTGCCTCAGTATTAAAGGGCAGTCTAATATACCGCTGTGAGCGTCTTGTTGAACTGCTGCCACATTCCCAGTTAATTTGTTCATTAATACATAGAATTAATGTGTATTATAGGGCGGTCTAATATATTGCTGTGTTTATCTGTGTTTTATCTTGTTTATCTGCCACATTCCTAATTAATCCCTTACATTAGGTTACTTTCACACTAGCGTTTTTCTTTTCCGGTGTTGAGTTCCGTCACAGGAGCTTAATACCGGAAAAAAACGGATCAGTTTTATCCTAATGCATTCTGAATGGAGAGCATTCCGTTCAGGATGCATCAGTTCAGTCCCTCTTACGTTTTTTGGCCTGAGAAAATACCGCAGCATGCTGCAGTTTTCTCTCCAGCCAAAAATCCTGAATACTTGCCGGAATGCCGGATCCGGCATTCATTTCCATTGAAATTTATCAGTGCCGGCATTAAAACGGATCCGGCAGACCTTTAATAAAGCAAAAAATATATACCGGATCCGTTTTTCCGGATGACAACGGAGAGATGGATCCGGTATTTCAATGCATTTTTCAGACGGAAGAAGAAGGGGAGTTGTAGCAGCTGAAACAACAGGCCAGAGCTGCTACGGTCATCCGATGGTCGTGTTTTGACCAACAATCCAGCTGTACTAGAATGGTTGACTTGCCCTTGAACAACATCTCCAGTGATACGTACAGCCAGGAATTGGTGGGTTCGTCTGATACCACGCTTAGTTGGCATAGCCTTGTAACTGCCTCTTTGCCCTCACCTGTCCTGAACCTACCTCTTGCTTTTGCTGCTCCTTCTATTAGCCAAGTAACTATAGCTGCCTCTTCAGCTCTGCTTTTCAGCTTTGTGAAGGCAGTCAACAGTTACAGGCCAGCACAGACTTGGAGGAGAGAGAACACTGTGCCACTCGTTTAGTGTTACAGCCTGATGCAGCAACCGCTGCATGTCACACTGGCCCGCACCCCTTCTCCAGCAGTCAGGGCTCGACAACATCAGCAGAAGGAAACTGTCATTCCTTTCCATCGACTTCAATGTTGTCTATTGTTCCTGATGCTCCTACTACTCCTGGTCAATTGTTTCAACAGCAATCGATCACCGAGGAGATTGCAAAAAGACAACAGTATGCATGCACTCATCCAATGGCACAGAAGCTGAACATGCACCTGGCCAAGTGACTGGTACTACAGTACTTCCCTTTCCATGTAGTTGACTCTGCACATTTCAGAGAACTGATGGCTTGCGCCCACCCAAGGTGGAGAGTCCCAAACCGACATTACTTTTCCAAAAAAGCTGTACCAGCCCTGCACACAGTCCTTGGACCTCTCAGTGTCTGGTAGAGTTCTCGCCAGCACTAACTGTGGTCAAGGACAATATATATCAACAGCCCACTGGGTAAATGTGATTCCGGACCAGGTACACCAGCAAATTGGCCAGGTGATGGCAATGCCGCCTCTGTGTTGTAATGCTGGGATTTCTGCGTCAATGTCCTCCTCTGCCTCCACCTCGTCCTCACCCTCTCCTCTAGGCACAGTTCACAGTGGTCCTAGAGCATATCACCTATGCAAAGCTAGGCATTTTCATGTGGTTCTGCAGCTTGTCAGCCTTGGTGAACATAGGCACACAAGGGAGGAACTGCATGGCGTCATCAATAAAGAAATAGAACACTGGTTATCTCCTCGCCAACTGTAGATAGGAAACATGGTTACTGATAACGGGAAGAATATTTTGTCTGCACTGCGTCAGGGATTGCTGACCCATGCGCTCTGCATGGCACACTTCTTCAATCTTATTGTCAACAGGTTCTTCAAATCTTCCACTGAACTGCAAGAGCTGTTAAAAATGTCTAGGAAACTGCATGCATTTCAGCCACTCTTACCGTGAGTGTCCTCATTTAGCTGTAAAGGCAAAATGCTATTCCCCAACATCACCTGATATGCAACGTTTTCACCCGCTGGAACTCGACGCTCCATATATTAGACCGCCTGTTCGAGCAGAGGAAGACGGTAACGATTTCTTAATGCAGCAGATGGAGAGGTCTACTCCCCAGTGTAACTTCCATGTTAGCCAGTGGCAGCAATTGCGTGACACGTGCCGTTTGCTCAGACTCTTTGAGGAGGCCACTTTATTTGTCTGTCGGTAGAACTACGGGATAAATGATTCCACTCCTTCATATCCTGGAGGGGATGCTGACAAATCTGATTTTTGAGGGTACAGAAGACGTGGCACCTTGATTTCATGGAAACCTAAGCCCTGAGGAGGATGAACTGGCAGAGAAGGAGGAGGAGGACATAAAGGCCCAAGGATATTATACACAACTAGGTGGTTTATCTGCCCAAGTAGCAGGAGAGGAGCAGAAGGTGCAGGAGGAGCTGGAGGGCGATTAAGATGATGCAGACAGACCGTGGCAGTATGCAGTGGAGATTGAGGCAGGGAGGCCCTCCAAGTCCCTTGCACCAATTGCCAGCCAGATGCATGCTGTCATGTTTGTGTAGTGACAGCCGCATTGTCAGGATTTGGCAAAGGGATGACTGCTGGTATTCCACATTGTTAGACCATTGCTACCAGTCAAAAATCAGGGCATTTTTTAGACCTTCTAAGAGGGATAAAAAAATGGACTACTTTGGAGTCATACTGTGTAGTCAGTTGGTCACTGCCTATTAAAACCATCACCCCTCCTCAGGAAGGTCTAACTGGGGTGGCCCTCTGTGCTCATACTCCACTGCCATGACTAGGTCGGAGGGGTAGGAGCAGCACCAGCTCCATATGTAGCAACTTCAGTCTGGAGTCTATGATGAGCAGTTTTCTTCAGCCACCTACTGGATAAACCACTCAGAAGCAGCAGGACATGCGGCAGAACCTCAACCAGCCAGTAGCATACTTAGACTGCACCCTGTCACCCATGATCCACAATCTCCTGGACCACTTGGCATGCAAACTTGAAAGGGTGACCACAACTGGCCAACTTTGCTTTGGCCATGCTTTCCTGCCCAGCTTGTAGTGTGGCATAAGAGAAGGGGGTTCAGTGTGGTGGGGGGCATAGTTACCCCTAAGAGAACTCGCCTTTCCTCCCTAAATTTTGAGACTAACCTTCATAAATATGAATCAGACGTGGATTAACGAGGATTTGCAGACGCCGGTGCCTGATGCAACAGAAGAGATCATTCTACCACTAATGATTATACTGCAGTGTGCTGCCACACTGGTATATTCAGCAAAATGGGCTGTTACTTCTAGCCATGTCCTGCTGACAGGATTCTGATGCTGCCACCCACCGCTGCCTCTACTGCCATTCCTACAATTGGGCTTTCTGGCCTACGTATATGTACATGTTTAAAAGGGATATGCATGCCACTGGGCCTTGCTATCACACTGCTGTTTCTGAGTCCTGCTACAACCATCTTGTGCTGTATGCCACTGGTGTTGCCCCCCTCTCCACTCTGTCATGGGGGCGACTATTGTCATGTCACTGATGCTACCCCCACTCTGTTATGGGGCCACTCTTGTCTCTGTTACGGCCACTACTGTGGGACCCAATCCACACTGTTTTATGGTGCCACTATTGTTCCTGTTTGTCCATGTTGACATCACCGTTTATCTTTCCATTCTTCTTATCCGTCAGAAGAACAGAAACATAAAAAAAAAAAGGATCTTGTATTTTGAGCATCCATTAGGCCTCTTTCACACAGTCACACAATATTTGATCAGTATTTGCAAGCTAAAAGCAGGAGTGGGTCCAAAACACAGAGGAGAAGCAAATATTTCCATTACATTTTATATCTGTTTTGGACCCACTCCTGTTTTTGGCTTACAAATACTGATGAAATACTGGTGCAAATTACTGACCAAATACTGACCGTGTGAAAGAGGCCATTTAAGTCCTGCATGCAGGACTTTTTTTCCTTGTTAAAAAAAACTGATTTCCGATATAAATGACCAAAACAAATGCAAATTGAGCATACAGCCTCTTTCACACATTCAGTATTTTAAAACAGTATTTGTAAGACAAAGGCCTCTTGCACACAAACGTATTTTCTTTCTATGTCCTTTTTGCGGACTGTATGCGGAACCATTAAGTTCAATGGCTCCGCAAAAAAAAATGGAAGGTACTCAGTGTGCATTCCATTTCCGTATGTCCGTATTTCTGTTCCGCAAAAAAATAGAACATGTCCTATTATTGTCCGCATTACAGACAAGAATAGTACTGTTCTATGAAGGGCCAGCTGTTCTGTTCCACAAAATACGGAATGCACACGGATGTCATCCGTATTTTTTGCAGATCCGTTTTTTGCGGACCGCAAAATTCATACAGTCGTGTGCAAGAGGCCAAAAGCAGGAGTGGGTCCAAAACACAGAAGAGATGCAAATATTTCTATTACATTTTGTCTCTGTTTTGAACCCACTCTTGCTTTTGGAGTAAAATTACTGATCAAATACTAACTATCTGAAAGAGGCTTTTTTGGATGCTCAAAATACAGGCTTCCTTTTTTTAGTTTTCTGTTCTTCTGGTGGAACAGAAAAATTGCGATGTGGACACACCCTTACTGCCACTGCCCCTCTACCCACTATGTCATGGGGCCACTATTGTCCGTGTTACTGCCACTGCTGTTGGCCTCCATCCCCACTCTGAGGCCACTACTGTCACTGGTACTACCATGGCTGCCACTCTCCCCACTCTGACGGATCAGAACAGAAAAATAATGATGTGAACACACCCTTACTGCCACTTCTACTGCCCCCCTATCCACTATGTCATGGGGCCACGATTGTCACTGTTACTGCCACTACTGCAGCTGCCACCCTCCCCACTCTCTCATGGGGCTACTATTGTCACTGTTACTGCCATTGCTGCCATCCTTCCCACTCTGTCATGGGGCAGGCCACTATTGTCACTTTTGCTGCCACCCTCCCCACTCTGTCATGGGGCCACTACTTAAATGTTGGGGCACTGTATGGTTAAGTCCATGGCGATAAAGTAGATCTGATGGTAACATTGACCTGTAAAATTGACGCACAGTAAATGTACAGCTAACAGAAGGGAATAAAAAGCATGCGTTTGGACAGCCACAACATGTATTAAAAGAAAAAAAATTTCTACACTACTTTATTGAAACTGCCTTCATTTCTTTATTTTGTTCCACTAAGGAGCCATTTAAACACATCTCCTGCAAGGGCGGGCACAGGTTTTTGGCTTTACTGAAGGCTGCTGTATGCCTTTCTTTTTGTTTAACAGAGGAGATTAACTCTGAATCTAGGTGCACTGCACAGTGATGTAGACGGCAATAAATTACACCTGCCTGTAATACTGATGGCACAGTACCTACAGAACTGATTAACTATGAATGTGGGTGCACTAGAAAGCAATGCACATGCAATACACTCTCCCTGCAGTTTAAGTTCCAAGCCTTCACACTGAGATTTAGCCACCAAGTGGGATGAATATGATTAGGCAGAGTGGCCTGGATATCCATGATTTATCACAATTCATGACAAATGAATTTGTAACGTTGAATTTCTTGTCGAAGTTCAGCAAATCAGCCAAATCAAATTTTTCCACCTTGTTCATCTCTAGTTGAGAGCATCTCCCACCCTCTGTAAACCCCTTAGATGCCATGGCCAGCATTGACTGCAGCATCTAAGGAGTTTTCAGCAGTGCCAATGGATGCAACAGAGACCTGGCTGTCAGGAACACAAGTTCCTGTGCCTGCTCGATCAGTGCCCGGAAGGTGGGAAGTCATTAAACATATATCTACACTATTATATATATATATATATATATATATATATATACACTGCGTGCAGAATTATTAGGCAAATGAGTATTTTGACCACATCATCCTCTTTATGCATGTTGTCTTACTCCAAGCTGTATAGGCTCGAAAGCCTACTACCAATTAAGCATATTAGGTGATGTGCATCTCTGTAATGAGAAGGGGTGTGGTCTAATGACATCAACACCCTATATTAGGTGTGCATAATTATTAGGCAACTTCCTTTCCTTTGGCAAAATGGGTCAAAAGAAGGACTTGACAGGCTCAGAAAAGTCAAAAATAGTGATATATCTTGCAGAGGGATGCAGCACTCTTAAAATTGCAAAGCTTCTGAAGCGTGATCATCGAACAATCAAGCGTTTCATTCAAAATAGTCAACAGGGTCGCAAGAAGCGTGTGGAAAAACCAAGGCGCAAAATAACTGCCCATGAACTGAGAAAAGTCAAGCGTGCAGCTGCCAAGATGCCACTTGCCACCAGTTTGGCCATATTTCAGAGCTGCAACATCACTGGAGTGCCCAAAAGCACAAGGTGTGCAATACTCAGAGACATGGCCAAGGTAAGAAAGGCTGAAAGACGACCACCACTGAACAAGACACACAAGCTGAAACGTCAAGACTGGGCCAAGAAATATCTCAAGACTGATTTTTCTAAGGTTTTATGGACTGATGAAATCAGAGTGAGTCTTGATGGGCCAGTGGCTGGATTGGTAAAGGGCAGAGAGCTCCAGTCCGACTCAGACGCCAGCAAGGTGGAGGTGGAGTACTGGTTTGGGCTGGTATCATCAAAGATGAGCTTGTGGGGCCTTTTCGGGTTGAGGATGGAGTCAAGCTCAACTCCCAGTCCTACTGCCAGTTTCTGGAAGACACCTTCTTCAAGCAGTGGTACAGGAAGAAGTCTGCATCCTTCAAGAAAAACATGATTTTCATGCAGGACAATGCTCCATCACACGCGTCCAAGTACTCCACAGCGTGGCTGGCAAGAAAGGGTATAAAAGAAGAAAATCTAATGACATGGCCTCCTTGTTCACCTGATCTGAACCCCATTGAGAACCTGTGGTCCATCATCAAATGTGAGATTTACAAGGAGGGAAAACAGTACACCTCTCTGAACAGTGTCTGGGAGGCTGTGGTTGCTGCTGCACGCAATGTTGATGGTGAACAGATCAAAACACTGACAGAATCCATGGATGGCAGGCCTTTGAGTGTCCTTGCAAAGAAAGGTGGCTATATTGGTCACTGATTTGTTTTTGTTTTGTTTTTGAATGTCAGAAATGTATATTTGTGAATGTTGAGATGTTATATTGGTTTCACTGGTAAAAATAAATAATTGAAATGGGTATATATTTGTTTTTTGTTAAGTTGCCTAATAATTATGCACAGTAATAGTCACCTGCACACACAGATATCCCCCTAAAATAGCTAAAGCTAAAAACAAACTAAAAACTACTTCCAAAAATATTCAGTTTTGATATTAATGAGTTTTTTGGGTTCATTGAGAACATGGTTGTTGTTCAATAATAAAATTAATCCTTAAAAATACAACTTGCCTAATAATTCTGCACTCCCTGTATATATATATATTGGTAAGGTTGATTAGTCAGCCAGCATTTGTGGGAGGGGCGGAGGCTCTTCATATACGAGCCACACCCTCACTCACAGGCGTGGGTTCTCAGGTGCACAGCTGCTGCTGGGTGTCATTAGCAAACTAGCTTCTCTGGTGGTAGGATTCTTTCTTTGCAGCATGGAGCTCGTTATTTTGCTCTCTGCTACCGTAGCATACACGCGCCATACTATGTAAGTAGGTTGGGCCGGGGCCGTCTCTCCTGGCCAGTCGGACCCAACTTTGCTAGTGATCGGGAGGCTTCGCCTCAGAATCTGCTACCTCAGGTTTGCTCATTGGGGCTAAATACTTCTATTTCTTTTCAACTTAGTTTGTTGGTAATAGGAGTTAGTTCCTATAAATCTTACAAGTTTTACTTCGCTTTGTTCGTCTCGTATGAAAAGTTACTTCAGCCGGTTTGCTGTAAAGGAAGAGTTACCCGGGCTGCACGTGACGTCATGTTTGGAGATCGGACTCAGCTGTTATTGTTTAGGCCTCTTGCTGTAGCTGTTCCTTGCCACGTGTCTCCCGCTCCCCCCGCTACCACCATCTTTAGACTTCACGTATTTCACTGCTCCGTGTACTTAAAAACCCTGAGGCACTTTTATGTTCTGCGGTTATCCTCCACTCACAACCAGAGCTGCGTTCATGCGTGGATTGTTATACCATGTTTGCTCTGCTCACTGTGAGAGCTGTGTTTACACGTCCGCTGTCACAACATGTTCATACTAGGCTTGTTTCAGAGCTGCATTCACGTTCACTGTTACATCATGTTTATGCTCCACTCACATTTAGAGCTGCTATTCTACCAATTTCATTCTCGGCCACACCCAGAGGTGCATTCGCACTACGCTGTCAAATCATTTTTTGCACTCCACCTACGACCAGAGTTGCATTCATACGTCTATCGGTATATCATGTTTGCTCTACTCGCACCCAGAGCTGCGTTCACACGTCCTATGCTACTACAGGTTCTTTCCAGGCCCATTTCAAGAACTGCATTCATGTTGCTGTTACATCTATATTATGCTCCGTTCACAACCAGAGCTGCTGTTATACCAAATTTCATGCTCTGCTTATACCCAGAGTTGTGTTCACACTTCTACTGCTACACCAGGTTGTATACCCCAATCACCAAAGCCGCTTTCCATGTCTGCTGTCACATCAAGTTAATATTCCGTTCACATCCAAAGCTGCGTCCGCATGTCTGCTTTTACATCTTGTCCTATACTCCATTCACTACTAGAGCTGCGTTCACGTGTCTGCTTTCGCATCACATCAATACTCTGCTAACTTTCAGATTGCATTTATACGTCTGCTTTATACCATGCTTTTCATGCGCTACCCATGCTCAGAGCTGCGCCTATACCATGTTTTTTAGGTTCCACTCACATCCAAAGCTGCATTCACCCATTTGTTGTTACATCATGTGTTGTACTCTGCTCCCACTCAAAGCTGCATTCACCTGCTCATTGCTACATCATGGTTTTACTCAATCTCACTGGGGCAGTCTGCACCCACGGCTCTGGTACCGACAAACATAACTGCGTTCTTTTCAGGCTTACGTTCCTTTCCTCGGTGGTCTGTTACATTCCATAGGCCTACTTTTCTGTTCACCTCTTTAACTACCGCCCGACCGCCTAACGCAGGGATGCGTCCTGCGGGCGGCCGGGTTATTCCTCCTAGACGCATATACGCGTTATCTCGCGAGACGCGAGATTTCCTGTGAACGCGCGCTCACAGGAGCGCGAGGTAAACAAGTTGATCTACAGCCTGCCAGCGGCGATCATTCGCTGGCAGGCTGTAGATGCGATTTTTTTTTAACATCAGAAAGGTATATTAGACGCTGTTTTGTTAACAGTGTCTGATATACCTGCTACCTGGTCCTCTGGTGGTCCCTTTTGCTTGGATCGACCACCAGAGGACACAGAACTATATAGAAAATGCCTTTTCTTGTCTGCAATTGCGGACAAGAATAGGACATGTTCTATATTTTTGCGGAACGGAAGTGCGGACCGGGAAGTGCAGATCCGCAATTCCGGATCCGAGCGGGACAAAGTCTGTCTCCATAGAAATGAATGGTTCCGCAAAATGCGGAACAGAATTGCGGACGTGTGAATGGGGCCTAGGGGTCCCTCATCACCGCCAGTTAGTTAGCCACTTGTTAGGTAGTTAGCGCCCACCGCACCGCAGTCACTGATTAGTCGCTGATTAGCGTCATCACTGTCGCTAATCAGCACTAGTACTATATAGTATCTGTAAGTGATCAAGACTGATCGCAATCAGATCTATATCAGTACATTAGGGTCACCTTAGGCTCTACAAAAAACACAGTGTTCGCCCAATCAGACCTGATCTTGTGCGCACACTTGCGTTCAGTCCGCCCCACCTCAGTGAAATAAATGGTTTTTTTCTGATCACTGCAAAAACACCGTACAATCGCTGCGGCGCTATAAAGATGACTTTTGAGCTTTTTGGATCTTTATTAGCGATCGCAGCTTTTTTTTTTTTTGCACATTTTTTGGCAGAGATTTTTTCATCCACATTGATCGATGCGAATGAAGAAATCTGTGCCGTTCATTTTTTCTTTCAGCCCAGAGGCTGAACGAAAAAAAAATATCTCATTACCCGTATGCTCAATATAAGGCCTCATGCACACGACCGTGCCGTTTTTTGCGGTCCGCAAATGAGCAAAAAACGGAAGATGCCCGTGTTGACTTCCGAAATTTGCGGAACGGAACGCCGGCAATATAAATGCCTATTCTTGTCCGCAAAGTGCGGACAAAAATAGGAAATGTTATATTTTTTTAGCGGGGCCGCCGAACGGAGCCACGGATGCGGACAGCACACGGAGTGCTATTCGCATCTTTTGCGGCCCCATTGAAATGAATGGGTCCGCATCCGAGCCGCCGTTTTAGACCCAAACAACGGTCGTGTGCATGAGGCCTAAGGAGAATAGCAGAAACTCCTAATGCTGGCCATACATGTAATGATTTCGGAGACCCTCAAATGCCAGGGCAGTACAAACACCCCACAAATCACCCCATTTTGGAAAGAAGACACCCCAAGGTATTCGCTGAGGGGCATATTGAGTCCATGAAAGATTGAACTTTTTGTCACAAGTTAGCGGAAAGGGAGACTTTGTGAGAAAAAGCAAAAAAAAAATCTACTTCTGCTAACTTGTGCCAAAAAAAAAATAAAATAAGAACTCGCCATGCATCTCACGGAATACCTTGGAGTGTCTTCTTTCTAAAATGGGGTCACATGTGGGGTATTTATACTGCCCTGGCATTTTAGGGGCCCTAAAGCGTGAGAAGAAGTCTGGAATCCAAATGCCTAAAAATGCCCTCCTAAAAGGTACTCGTTGGACTTTCGGCCCCTTTGCGCATCTTGGCTGCAAAAAAGTGTCACACGTGGTATCACCGTACTCAGGAGAAGTAGGGCAATGTGTTTTGGGGTGTCTTTTTACATATACCCATGCTGGGTGAGAGAAATATCTCTGTAAATTGACAACTTTGTATAAAAAAAATGGGAAAAGTTGTTATTTACAGCATGGCTATATGTAAAAATACACCCCAAAACACATTGCCCTACTTCTTCTGAGTACGGCGATACCACATGTGCGGCCCCCCCTCCCTCTATTGTATTATTTTCATTGGTGGCACAGTGTGCGGCCTCCCCTCTCCCTCCCCCGATCATTGGTGGCAGTGGAGAGTTCCGATCAGAGTCCCAGTTTAATCGCTGGGGTCCGATCGGTAACCATGGCAACCAGGACGCTACTGCAGTCCTGGTTGCCATGGTTACTTAGCAATATTAGAAGCATCATACTTACCTGCTGCGCTGTCTGTGACCGGCCGGGAGCTCCTCCTACTGGTAAGTGACAGGTCTGTGCGGCGCATTGCTTAATGATCTGTCACTTACCAGTAGGAGGAGCTCACGGCCGGTCACAGACAGCGCAGCAGGTAAGTATGATGCTTCTAATATTGCTAAGTAACCATGGCAACCAGGACTGCAGTAGCGTCCTGGTTGCCATGGTTACCGATCGGAGCCCCAGCGATTAAACTGGGACTCCGATCAGAACTCTCCGCTGCCACCAATGATCGGGGGGGGAATGGGGAGGCCTCACACTGTGCCACCAACGAAAATAATACAATAGAGCGAGGGAAGGGGGCCGCACTGGCCACCAATGAAATTAAAACTGGGGAGGGAGGGGGGTCTGCCCCCTGCTGCCTGGCAGCCCCTGATCTCTTACAAGGGGCTATGATATGCACAATTAACCCATTAGGTGCAGCACCTGAGGGGTTAATTGTGCGGATCACAGCCCCCTGTAAGAGATCGGGTGCTGCCAGGCAGCAGGGGGCAGTCATGTACACAGTTCGTAGTATATTCTAACTAGAAGCGTCCCCATCACTATGGGAATGCCTCTGTGTTAGAATATACTGTCGGATATGAGTTTTCACAAAGTGAAAACTCAGCTCTGAAAAAGCTTTTATGCAGACGGATCTTCGGATCCGTGTGTATAAAAGTAACCTACGGCAACGGATCACGGACGCGGATGCCAATCTTGTGTGCATCCGTGTTCTTTCACGGACCCATTGACTTGAATGGGTCCGTGAACCGTTGTCCGTCAAAAAAATAGGACAGGAAACACTGATCACGGATGCGGCTGCAAAACGGTGCAGTTTCCGATTTTTCCACGGACCCATTGAAAGTCAATGGGTCCGCGAAAAAAAACGGAAAACGGCACAACGGCCACGGATGCACACAACGGTCGTCTGCATGAGGCCTTATATTGAGCATACAGGTAATGAGATTTTTTTTCCGTTCAGCCTCTGGGCTGAAAGAAAAAATGAACGGCACAGATTTCTTCATTCGCATCGATCAATGTGGATGAAAAAATCTCTGCCAAAAAATGTGCAAAAAAAAAGAGGGGAAAGGCGTCTGCCAGGACATAGGAGCTCCGCCCAACATCCAAACCCACTTAGCTCGTATGCCCTGGCAAACCCGATTTCTCCATTCACATCAATCGATGTGGATGAATAAATCATTGCCAGAATTTTTTTTTTATAAAAAATGTTTGCCAAAGCATATGAACACCGCCCCTCAGCTCATAAGCCTCAGCAAACGTATCTTTTTTACTGCAGAGGAGAAATCTCGTCTTGCAGCGCCGCATACACCGACTTTGTGTAATCTGACAGCAGCGCAATGCTTCTGTCAGAATGCACATCAGTGCTGCAGCTGGTTGATCGCTTGGTCCACCTAGAAGGTAAAAAAAAAAAAAAAAAACAGACCGCAACGCAATAAATTTATTAACATCAACTTTTATAAACTTTATAACATTTGAAACAGAACGTTAACTTTTTTTCTTTTCTAATTTTTCTTTTTTTTTTTACCTTTAGAGCAGTGGTCCCCAACCTTTTTTGCACCAAGGACCGGTTTCATGCAAGACAATTTTCCCAGGGACCGGGGGCTCTGGGGCGGGGCTTAGGGGGTGGGCAGGGCTGACTGATTCACGCACATAACAAAACACAAGGTGCATATTAAAATATATAACACTATATAATGACTATATAAACTTACTATGGTCTCTGCTGCACTGGTCTCTGCTGCACTGTACCGTATTTTTCGCCCTATAAGATGCACCTAGTTTTAGAGGAGAACAATAAGAAAAAAATATTTTTCATTACACCTCAGGTCAGACCAACAATCAGACCCCCAATGTTAATCAGACCTCAGATCAGACCCCCAATGGCTCAGATCAACCCCCCCAATGTCAGCCATAAACCCCCCCAATGTCAGCCATAAGCCCCCCAATGTCAGCCATAAGCCCCCCATTAGCCCCTCAGGTCAGCCATAAGCCCCCCATTAGCCCCTCAGGTCAGCCATAAGCCCCCCATTAGCCCCTCAGGTCAGCCATAAGCCCCCCATTAGCCCCTCAGGTCAGCCATAAGCCTCCCATTAGCCCCTCAGGTCAGCCATAAGCCCCTCATGTCAGCCATAAGCCCCCATTAGCCCCTCATGTCAGCCATAAGCCCCCATTAGCCCCTCATGTCAGCCATAAGCCCCCCATTAGCCCCTCAATGTCAGCCATAAGCCCCCCATTAGCCCTTCATGTCAGCCATAAGCCCATCATTAGCCCCTCATGTCAGCCATAAGCCCCCATTAGCCCCTCATGTCAGCCATAAGCCCCCATTAGCCCCTCATGTCAGCCATAAGCCCCCATTAGCCCCTCATGTCAGCCATAAGCCCCCCATTAGCCCTTCATGTCAGCCATAAGCCCCCCATTAGCCCCTCATGTCAGCCATAAGCCCCCCATTAGCCCCTCATGTCAGCCATAAGCCCATCATTAGCCCCTCATGTCAGCCATAAGCCCCCATTAGCCCCTCATGTCAGCCATAAGCCCCCATTAGCCCCTCATGTCAGCCATAAGCCCCCCATGTCAGCCATAAGCCCCCCCATTAGCCCCTCATGTCAGCCATAAGCCCCCATTAGCCCCTCATGTCAGCCCCATGTCCCTCATGTCAGCCATCAGCCCCCAGTGCAAATAAAATAAAAAAAAACACTTACCTCTCCTGCTCCTGGTCACCATCGCAATCCTCTTCATTCTGCTGTCGGCTGGCTGTGTATAGCGGCGCACAGCGTGAGGTCACAGAGAGACCTCACGCTGTGCGCAGCCATGCACAGCCGATAGCCGAGCCGAGGAAGTGGTGAGTACATTTCCTTCACCGCTCCCTGGTCCTTCTGTACTAATGAAGCGCTTCCATAATGGAAGCGCTTCATTAGTACAGAGTTAAAGACTGCCCTGATCGCCGCGGCCCGGCTAACAATCCTCCACGGCCCGGTCCCGGGCCGCGGCCCGGCGGTTGGGGACCGCTGCTTTAGAGGACAAACCTCTCCTTCCCCATGGAACAATGTGCAAAGCACAAATCGCCCAGAGATGTGGCGAAGTACATTATGCACTTTGTCCCAGGTGAAAGGAGAGGTTTGTAGCAGCTGTGTGTGAAAGGGCCTTAAGACCCCTGTGTGCCTGTCCTGTGTCATGCAATCCCTACACTAATAGTGTACCTGTGTGTGGTACTTGCGGAAACACTCCCCTATGCATAGGGCAGGCTGGTCAGGACAAAAAACGGTGGTGTCACGCCTTATTCCAGCCCTGCTACAGACATGACATCTTTTTCTTGGGGAACGCTGAGTTGGGGTACCAGGATAGACACTCGGGAAGTGTCTGTCATGTAGCCGGCTAACTACATCAGGGACTTGGGGCACGGACCCTCCTGGATACAGGAGTTCCGAAATGATCTCTTCCTGGAATTTTAGGAAGGATCCTGTTCTCCCGGCCTTACTGTAGAGAACAAAACTATTACAGACAGCCAATTGAATTAAATAAACAGACACCTTTTTATACCACCGTCTGGTGCGGCGGGACACTAAATAGGGAGCCAACATCTGGTCATTGAAGTTCACCCCTCCCATGTGAAGGTTATAGTCGTGGACAGAGAGGGGTTTCTCAATGACTCCAGTTGCCCTTTCAATTTGTACTGTCGTGTCTGCGTGAATGGTGGACAGAAGGTAAACGTCCCTCTTGTCCCTCCACTTCACCGCAAGCAGTTCTTGGTCACACAAGGCAGCCCTCTCCCCCCGTGCAAGTCGGGTATTAACGAGCCATTGGGGGAAGCCCCGGCGACTAGGTCACGCGGTGCCACAGCATTGAATTCCGACTATATGTAAGTGCCGAAAGAGGGCCACGGTTGTGTAAAAATTGTCCACGTATAAGTGGTACCCCATGTGGAGTAAGGGTGACACCAAGTCCCAGACAATCTTGCCACTGCACCCCAGGTAGTCAGGACATCCAACCGGCTCCAGTTTTCAGTCTTTTCCCTGATAGACCCTAAAACGATATGTATAGCCTGTGGCCCTTTCACAGAGCTTATACAGTTTGACCCCATACCGGGCGCGCTTGCTGGGGATGTACTGTTTGATGCCAAGGCGCCCGGTAAAATGTACAAGGGACTCGTTTATGCAGATGTTCTGATTGGGGGTATACACATCTGCAAACCTGGATGACAAATGGTCTATGAGGGGCCGAATTTTGTGGAGCCGGTCATAAGCAGGGTGGCCTCTTGGATGACAGGTTTTATTGTCAATAAAATGCATAAAGCGCATGATGTCCTCAAAACGTGCCCTGGACATAGCAGCAGAGAACATGGGCATGTAATGTATTGGGTCTTTAGACCAATAGGACCGCAATACATTTTTTATAGTTAGACCCATGCTGAGGATAAGGCCCAAAAATATTTTAAATTTGGAAACTGTGACTGGTTTCCACCAGAAAGGCTGGGCATAGAAGCTTTCCGGATTGGCGGTTATATACTGTGTGGCATAGCGGTTGGTTTCTGCCACAACTAAGTCATAGAGATCCGCGGTGAAGAACAGCTCAAAAAACTCGAGGGCTGATCCTAAATGAGCTGTCTCCAACCGAACTCCAGACTGGGCAGTGAAAGGGGGCAATACGGGTGCGGCGGAAGCAGGGGAGTGAAAATTTGGGTTTGCCAGCACCTCTGGGAGACTAAGGGCTCTACGGGCCTGTGAACGTGGTGGCTGCGACGGGGGAGTTACTGCACGTGCCACCGTACCAGCTTGAACTGCCCTTCTGGTGCTCGCCACTTCACCAGGGAATACGGCAATGCTGGTAGAAGGTCCAGGATGTGCTGCGCTGCTGGTGTATGCCGCACCATAAAAAAGATCAGTGCTAGCACCACTCTGCTGCAAATGAGGCTCATCACACTGACATGGGATCGGGTACGCCTGACCATAGCAGGGACCTCAACCTCGTCATCTTCACTAGCGGATACAGTGCCACTGCTTTCTACAGGTTCATATTTTGAACCACTGGATTCAGCGGGTGAGGCGTCCCCATCACTTTCATCCATCAGGGCCAGAATCCTGCAGGCCTCTTCAGCGGAATACCCCTTTGACATTTTGGGCTAACTAAATTTAGGGGGTATTCCTCTGAGACTACCCAGGAAAAAGAGCACACCTACCTAGTAAAAAGGAGTGCTTGTGAAGTAAAGCTGCGATCGCTAATAAAGATCCAGAAAGCTCAAAAGTGATCTTTATAGCGCCGCAGCTATTTTACGGTGTTTTTGCAGTGATCAGAAAAAAATAAAAATTATGTCACTGCGGTGGAGCGGACTGAACACAAGTGTGCGCACAAGATCAGGCCTGATCGGGCGAACACTGCGTTTTTTTGTAGAGCCTAAGGTGACCCTAATGTACTGATATAGATCTGATTGCGATCAGTCTTGATCACTTACAGATACTATATAGTACTAGTGCTGATTAGCGACAGCGATGACGCTAATCAGCGACTAATCAGTGACTGCGGTGCGGTGGGCTGGGCGCTAACTACCTAACAAGTAGCTAAGTAACTGGCGGTGATAAGGGACCCTTACAGGGGGGTGATCAATGACAGGGGGGTGATCAGGGATTCTAATATGGGGTGATCAGGGGTTAATAAGTGACAAGGGGGGGTGTAATGTGTGTGTGTGTGGTGATTGGTGCTACTTACAGAGCTGCCTGTGTCCTCTGGTGGTCGATCCAAGCAAAAGGGACCACCAGAGGAGCAGGTAGCAGGTATATCAGACGCTATTTACAAAATAGCGTCTGACATACCCATTTCATTGGTTATTTTAAAAATCTACAGCCTGCCAGCCAATGATCGCTGCTGGCAGGCTGTAGTTGAACTTGTGAACTGCGCGATCCTGTGAACGCGCGCTCCTGTGAGCGCGCGTTCACAGGAAATCTCGGGTCTCACGAGATGACTCCAATAGGCGTCGCCGAGCCCTGAGAGCGCTGCCGTCCGGACGCCTATCAGCGTTACGTGTGCGGCAAGCGGTTAATTCTGTTTCTTTAAAATGACAACATGTAAGTTGAAAAACAACATTTTATTCTTATATTACATTGGACCACTAATTAAAAATCATGAGGATATACAGTAACTTTAGTACATTTCCATTTATTTCTGAAGATATTGTACAGTCTATGAAAAAAATTAAGGGGTGTAAGAAGACACCTGTATTATAGAAAGTGCACACTAGTCAAGTTACACCTCTTGCCGGAGGAAAGAGGTTAGGTCAAGAATTTGGCGGAGGTGCCATTTCAATTTTAGCTTCAGCCAGCATGAAGGCAATGTGCTTCCCTTCCGCTGGCCACAAAGTACTGAGGAAGGGGGGCCCAAGATGAACTATTGCACCAGGGCCCATGAGCCTTTATCTACATCCCTATCCGGGAGAGAATTACACTATGTACAGTTGGAACTGTGTCTTCTATAACTGAATGTACTACAACTCCCATTTTCCACTAAAGTAAAAAAGATGTTTGTTCTACTACATCTGGGCTAGATACTGACTCTTGCACCATACGCCGGCCATTGTACTCCACATACCCTGCAGCCCAGAACCAGGGTGTGCCCCAAGAGAAGAAAGGGTTCGGTGGGAGGACAGTCACTATTAGAGATGAGCGAATTTCATATTTTGAAATTCGTTTGCGCTTCGTTTGGTGGTAAAAGCAGAAATGCGTTATGGATTCCGTTACCACGGACCATAACGCAATTCCATGACGGAATGCATAACGGAATGCCTTTAGAGGAGTCCTCTCCTGCATAACGGAAATGGGACTTCTATTATGACGGAATAAATAACGGAATGCCTCTAAAGGAATTCCGTTAGGCATTCCGTCATAGAATTGTGTTATGGTCCGTGGTAACTGAATCCATAACGCAATTCTGCTTTTGCCACCAAACGAAGTGGTAATTAATTTTATAACATGAAATTCGCTCATCTCTA
Organism: Bufo bufo; assembly: GCF_905171765.1. Taxonomy (NCBI): domain Eukaryota; kingdom Metazoa; phylum Chordata; class Amphibia; order Anura; family Bufonidae; genus Bufo; species Bufo bufo. Next base: position 500,832,814 of record NC_053390.1, read on the forward strand.
TTCACTATGATAAACCCTTGCAGCTAGAGGCACTACCACCCTCGTCCTCTCCCAGGCCGTGGCATTGGCATATGAAACATCAGTCTTAACCCCTTAAGGACATAGGGCGTACCGGTACGCCCTATTTCCCGAGTCATTAAGGACCCAGGACGTACCGGTACGTCCTAACTTTAAATAGGCATTCCGGCGCCCCAGGGGTTAATCTGTACAGGATGCCGGCTGAAATCATTCAGTCGGCATCCTGTCACAACGCCAGGGGGGGTCATGTGACCCCCCCCCCCCCCGTGTCGGCGATCGCAGCAAACCGCAGGTCAATTCAGACCTGCGGTTTGCTGCGCTTTTTGCAGTTTCTGATCCCCGCGGTCCCTGACCGTGCGCCCGTACAGCAGTTTACGACCACATATGGGGTGTTTCTGTAAACTACAGAATCAGGGCCATAAATAATGAGTTTTGTTTGGCTGTTAACCCTTGCTTTGTAACTGGAAAAAAATATTAAAATGGAAAATCTGCCAAAAATGTGAAATTTTGAAATTGTGTCTCTATTTTCCATTAAATCTTGTGCAACACCTAAAGGGTTAACAAAGTTTGTAAAATCAGTTTTGAATACGTTGAGGGGTGTAGTTTCTTAGATGGGGTCACTTTTATGGAGTTTCTACTCCAGGGGTGCATCAGGGGGGCTTCAAATGGGACATGGTGTCAAAAAAACAGTCCAGCAAAATTAGCCCTCCAAAAACCAAACGGCGCACCTTTCACTCTACGCCCCGCTGTGTGGCCGTACAGTAGTTTACAGCCACATATTGGGTGTTTCTGTAAACGGCAGAGTCAGGGCAATAAAGATACAGTCTTGTTTGGCTGTTAACCCTTGCTTTGTTAGTGGAAAAAATGGGTTAAAATGAAAAATTAGACAAAAAAATGAAATTCTCAAATTTCCTCCCCATTTGCCAATAACTCTTGTGCAACACCTAAAGGGTTAACAATGTAAGCAAAATCAGTTTTGAATACCTTGAGGGGTATAGTTTCTTAGATGGGGTCATTTTTGGGTGGTTTCTTTTATGTAAGCCTCGCAAAGTGACTTCAGACCTGAACTGGTCCCTAAAAATTGAGTTTTTGTAAATTTCGGAAAAATTTCAAGATTTGCTTCTAAACTTCTAAGCCTTATAACATCCCCAAAAAATAAAATATCATTCCCAAAATAATTCAAGCATGAAGTAGACATATGGGGAATGTAAAGTCATCACAATTTTTTGGGGTATTACTATGTATTACAGAAGTAGAGAAACCGAAACTTTGAAATTTGCAAATTTTTCCAAATTTTTGGTAAATTAGGTATTTTTTTGTGCAAAAAAAATAATTTTTTTGACTTCATTTTACCATTGTCATGAAGTACAATATGTGACGAAAAAACAATCTCAGAATGGCCTGGATAAGTCAAAGCGTTTTAAAGTTATTAGCACTTAAAGTGACACTGGTCAGATTTCCAAAAAATGGCCTGGTCCTTAAGGTGAAAATGAGCCCGGTCCTTAACCACTTAAGGACCACAGGTTTATACCCCCCTAAAGACCAGGCCCTTTTTTACAAATCGGCACTCCACAACTTTAGCGGTTTATTGCTCGGTCATGCAACTTACCACCCAAATGAATTTTACCTCCTTTTCTTCTCACTTAGGCCTCATGCACACGACAGTATTTTTTTGCGGTCCGCAAAAAGCTGTTCCGTTGTTCCGTGATCCGTTTCCGTTTTTGTTTCCGTGTGTCTTCCTTGATTTTTGGAGGATCACCAGACATGAAAAGTGAAAAAAAAAAAATCTAAATCAAGTTTGCCTTGCAAATGATAGGAAAAAAACGAACGCGGACGCGCGGACAATCTTGTGTGCCTCATTGACTTGAATGGGTCCGCGAACCGTTGTCCGTGATAAAAATAGGACAGGTCCTATTTTTTTGAAGGACTGGAAACACGGATCACGGACGCGGATGACAAACGGTGCATTATCCGAGTTTTCAACGGACCCATTGAAAGTCAATGGGTCCGCAGAAAATCACGGAAAACGGAACAACGGACACGGAACACAACAACGGTCGTGTGCATGAGGCCTAATAGAGCTTTCATTTGGTGGTATTTCATTGCTGCTGACATTTTTACTTTTTTTGTTATTAATCGAAATTTAACGATTTTTTTGCAAAAAAATGTCATTTTTCACTTTCAGTTGTAAAATTTTGCAAAAAAAACCACATCCATATATAAATTTTGCTCAAAATTTATTGTTCTACATGTCTTTGATAAAAAAAAAATGTTTGGGTAAAAAAAAAAAATGGTTTGGGTAAAAGTTATAGCGTTTACAAACTATGGTACAAAAATGTGAATTTCCGCTTTTTGAAGCAGCTCTGACTTTCTGAGCACCTGTCATGTTTCCTGAGGTTCTACAATGCCCAGACAGTACAAACACCCCACAAATGAACCCATTTCGGAAAGTAGACACCCTAAGGTATTCGCTGATGGGCATAGTGAGTTCATAGAACTTTTTATTTTTTGTCACAAGTTAGTGGAAAATGATGATTTTTTTTTTTTATTTTTTTTTTCTTACAAAGTCTCATATTCCACTAACTTGTGACAAAAAATAAAAACTTCTATGAACTCACTATGCCCATCAGCGAATACCTTGGGGTGTCTTCTTTCCAAAATGGGGTCACTTGTGGGGTAGTTATACTGCCCTGGCATTCTAGGGGCCCAAATGTGTGGTAAGTAGTTTGAAATCAAAATGTGTAAAAAATGACCGGCGAAATCCGAAAGGTGCTCTTTGGAATGTGGGCCCCTTTGCCCACCTAGGCTGCAAAAAAGTGCCACACATGTGGTATCACCGTACTCAGGAGAAGTTGGGGAATGTGTTTTGGGGTGTCATTTTACATATACCCATGCTGGGTGAGATAAATATCTTGGTCAAATGCCAACTTTGTATAAAAAAATGGGAAAAGTTGTCTTTTGCCAAGATATTTCTCTCACCCAGCATGGGTATATGTAAAATGACACCCCAAAACACATTCCCCAACTTCTCCTGAGTACGGAGATACCACATGTGTGACACTTTTTTGCAGCCTAGGTGGGCAAAGGGGCCCATATTCCAAAGAGCACCTTTCGGATGTCACCGGTCATTTTTTACACATTTTGATTTCAAACTTCTTACCACACATTTGGGCCCCTAAAATGCCAGGGCAGTATAACTACCCCACAAGTGACCCCATTTTGGAAAGAAGACACCCCCAGGTATTTCGTGATGGGCATAGTGAGTTCATGGAAGTTTTTATTTTTTGTCACAAGTTAGTGGAATATGAGACTTTGTAAGGGAAAAAAATAAAATAAAAAATATCATCATTTTCCGCTAACTTGTGACAAAAAATACAAAATTCTAGGAACTCGCCATGCCCCTCACGGAATACCTTGGGGTGTCTTCTTTCCAAAATGGGGTCACTTGTGGGGTAGTTATACTGCCCTGGCATTTTCCAGGGGCCCTAATGTGTGGTAAGTAGGTAAATGACCTGTGAAATCCGAAAGGTGCTCTTTGGAATGTGGGCCCCTTTGCCCACCTAGGCTGCAAAAAAGTGCCACACATGTGGTATCGCCGTACTCAGGAGAAGTTGCGGAATGTGTTTTGGGGTGTCATTTTACATATACCCATGCTGGGTGAGATAAATATCTTGGTCAAATGCCAACTTTGTATAAAAAAATTGGAAAAGTTGTCTTTTGCCAAGATATTTCTCTCACCCAGCATGGGTATATGTAAAATGACACCCCAAAACACATTCCCCAATTTCTCCTGAGTACGGAGATACCACATGTGTGACACTTTTTTGCAGCCTAGGCGCGCAAAGGGGCCCACATTCCAAAGAGCACCTTTCGGATTTCACCGGCCATTTTTTACAGATTTTGATTTCAAACCACTTCTCACGCATTCGGCCCCTAAAATGCCAGGGCAGTATAACTACCCCACAAGTGACCCTATTTTGGAAAGAAGACACCCCAAGGTATTTCGTGATGGGCATAGTGAGTTCATGGAAGTTTTTATTTTTTGTCACAAGTTAGTGGAATATGAGACTTTGTAAGGAAAAAAATAAATAAAAAATAAATCATCATTTTCCGCTAACTTGTAAAAAAAAATATAAAATTCTAGGAACTCGCCATGCCCCTCCCCTCACGGAATACCTTGGGGTGTCTTCTTTCCAAAATGGGGTCACTTGTGGGGTAGTTATACTGCCCTGGCATTTTCCAGGGGCCCTAATGTGTGGTAAGTAGGTAAATGACCTGTGAAATCCTAAAGGTGCTCTTTGGAATGTGGGCCCCTTTGCCCACCTAGGCTGCAAAAAAGTGTCACACATGTGGTATCGCCGTATTCAGGAGAAGTTGGGCAATGTGTTTTGGGGTGTCTTTTTACATATACTCATGCTGGGTGAGAGAAATATCTCGGCAAAAGACAACTTTCCCCATTTTTTTATACAAAGTTGGCATTTGACCAAGATATTTATCTCACCTAGCATGGGTATATGTAAAATGACACCCCAAAACACATTGCCCAACTTCTCCTGAGAACGGCGATACCAGATGTGTGGCACTTTTTTGCAGCCTAGATGCGCAAAGGGGCCCACATTCCTTTTATGAGGGCATTTTTAGACATTTGGATCCCAGACTTCTTTTCACGCTTTAGGGCCCCTAAAATGCCAAGGCAGTATAAATACCCCACATGTGACCCCATTTTGGAAAGAAGACACCCCAAGGTATTTAATGAGGGGCATGGCGAGTTCATCGAAATTTTTTTTTTTGGCACAAGTTAGCGGAAATTGATTTTATTTATTTTTTTCTCACAAAGTCTCCCTTTCCGCTAACTTGGGACAAAAATTTCAATCTTTCATGGACTCAATATGCCCCTCACGGAATACCTTGGGGTGTCTTCTTTCCGAAATGGGGTCACATGTGGGGTATTTATACTGCCCTGGCATTCTAGGGGCCCTAAAGCGTGAGAAGAAGTCTGGAATATAAATGTCTAAACATTTTTACGCATTTGGATTCCGTGAGGGGTAGGGTGATTTCATGTGAGATTTTATTTTTTGACACAAGTTAGTAAAATATGAGACTTTGTAAGAAAAAAATAATAATTTCCGCTAACTTGGGCCCAAAAAATATCTGAATGGAGCCTTACAGAGGGGTGATCAATGACAGGGGGGTGATCAATGACAGGGGGGTGATCAGGGAGTCTATATGGGGTGATCACCCCCCTGTGATTGATCACCCCCCTATAAGGCTCCATTCAGATGTCCGTATGTGTTTTGCGGATCCGATCCATGTATCCGTAAAAATCATACGGACATCTGAATGCAGCCTGACAGGGGGGGTGATCAATGACAGGGGGGGTGATCAATGACAGGGGGGTGATCAGGGAGTCTATATGGGGTGATCACCCCCCCTGGAAGGCTCCAGGGAAACGCCTGTATGTGTTTTGCGGATCCGATCCATCTATCAGTGGATCCGTAAAAATCATGCGGACGTCTGAATGGAGCTTTACAGGGGGGTGATCAATGACAGGGGGGTAATCAATGACAGGGGAGTGATCAGGGAGTCTATATGGGGTGATCACCACAGTCATTGATCACGCCCCTGTAAGGCTCCATTCAGACGTCCGTATGCGTTTTGCGGATCCGATCCATCTATCAGTGGATCCGTAAAAATCATGCGGACATCTGAATGGAGCTTTACAGGGGGGTGATCAATGACAGGGGGGTAATCAATGACAGGGGGGTGATCAGGGAGTCTATATGGGGTGATCACCACAGTCATTGATCACGCCCCTGTAAGGCTCCATTCAGACGTTCGTATGCGTTTTGCGGATCCGATCCATCTATCAGTGGATCCGTAAAAATCATGCGGACATCTGAATGGAGCTTTACAGGGGGGTAATCAATGACAGGGGGGTGATCAGGGAGTCTATATGGGGTGATCAAGGGTGAATAAGGGGTTAATAAGTGACAGGGGGGGGGGTGTAGTGTAGTGGTGCTTGGTGCAACATATTACTGAGCTACCTGTGTCCTCTGGTGGTCGATCCAAACAAAGGGGACCACCAGAGGACCAGGTAGCAGGTATATTAGACGCTGTTATCAAAACAGTGTCTAATATGCCAGCGAACGATCGCCGCTGGCAGGCTGGAGATCCACTCTCTTACCTTCCGTTCCTGTGAGCGCGCGCGCCTGTGTGCGCGCGTTCACAGGAAATCTCGGCTCACGAGAGATGACGCCAATCGGTGTTAGCGTAGCCTGGGAGCGCCGCAGAGATGACGCCTTTCGGCGTTAGCTTAGCGGTAAGTGGTTAAGGGGTTAAAGGGTTTCTACCACCACATTTTGACCTAATTAGCTGTCAGACACTAGCGATCTGCTAGTGTCTGCTCTACCTAACCATGCTATTGTAATTCCTTTCTCTGCAGCGGTTACCCTAAAAAACGTAGTTTTATTGGTATGCAAATTAGCAGGCATCCTAAAACTGCGGCCCTCCAGATGTTGTAAAACTACAATTCCCACCATGCCCTGCTGATGGCTGTAGGTTGTCTGGGCATGCTGGGAGTTATAGTTTTACAACATCTGGAGGGCCGCAGTTTGAGGATGCCTGCACTAAAACTAATATTTTTTGAAAAAAAAATTTTGTTTCCGTGTTTACAAAGTCTGAGAGACATAGTTTTTTATGTTCTCTAGGGGACTGTTGGAGATTATAAAAATTTAGTACTCCATGGAAGTGTGATACTCCCTGAAGCAATCGATAACGCAGAGGCCCGGATGATCGGTGCACGTGTCGCACTGAGTGGTGGTGTCCTTCCGTATCCCCCTCTTGTGACACACTCTGCATCTTTTTTGGGTTTGTCCCTTCTTTCCAGTATGGGGGACCACACCTGGAAAATGTTGGCCAGGGACGATCCAGGCGCCTCCCATATACCGGCCTGCTCTTTCCCGGTCCGAAAAGATCAGGTCCTTGAGGACTGCCTCATAGAATTGGAGGAATGTCCCTGTGCTGCCAGCGCTTCGGGATAGTACAAAGGAGTTGTACATGGCAACCTGTACCAAGTAGAACGCAACTTTTTTGTACCATGCCCAGGTTTTGCGCATGGCGTTAAATGGCTTGAGGACTTGATCAGAGAGATCAACTCTTCCCATATACCGATTGTAGTCGACGATACAATCAGGCTTGAGGACCGTTGCCGCGGTACCTCGCACAGGGACAGGGGTGATGCCATTACCGTGGATTGTGGACAGCATAAGGACATCCCTCTTGTCCTTATACCTGACCAGCAACAGGTTTCCACTGGTAAGGGCACGGGTCTCACCCCTGGGGATAGGTACCTGGAGGGGGTGGGCAGGGAGGCCGCGTTGATTTTTCCGCACGGTCCCACAAGCGAACGTGGATCTGACGGCAAGGACCTGAATAAGGGAATGTTAGTATAAAAGTTGTCCACGTACAAGTGGTAACCCTTATCTAGCAGTGGGTACATAAGGTCCCACACGAGTTTCCCGCTAACACCCAGAGTGGGGGGACATTCTCGGGGTTGAATACGGGAATCTCGCCCCTCGTACACACGAAATTTGTAAGTGTACCCTGAGGCACTCTCACAAATTTTGTATAGCTTCACGCCATACCTCGCCCGCTTAGTGGGAATTTATTGGCGGAAACTGAGTCTCCTCTTGAACGCAACGAGAGACTCATCAACCGCGACCTCCCTTCCAGGTACGTAGGCCTGCTCAAATTTGGCCCCAAAGTGATCGATGACCGGCCGTATCTTATACAGACGGTCATAGGCAGGATCACCTCGGGGGGGGGGGGGGGCATGCTGCATTATCGGAATATTGCAGACATTTCCGGATGGCCTCAAACCGGGAGCGTGTCATGGCCATACTGTAGAGTGGAGTCTGGTAGAGGATGTCCCCACTCCAGTATTGCCTGACACTGGGTTTTTCCACTAGACCCATATGCAGCACGAGGCCCCAAAATGTCCTCATCTCGGCTGCACTGACCAGCGTCCAGCCACCGGGTCTAGCCAAAAATGAGCCCAGGTGCTGAGCAACGAACTGTTGGGCGTACAGGTTCGCCTGCTGCACCATCAGATTCACAAATGGGCTACTGAAAAAAAAACAAAAAAAAGGCCATTTCAGTAAACCCCACTGTGGGAACCTGGATTCCTGGTTTGCCAGCAAAATCCGGAAAGTCCACTGGGGGACACAAGCTAAGTTCATCGGCAGGGGGCTCCGGTGGGCTTATTTGCTGGGCCGGGAAACCAGTACGAACCCCAGGGTGGCTCGTACTAGGTGGGCCACAGGATCCCTAGCATGTGGGGCCCCTGGCTCCGCCGCCTTGGGGGCTCATCGTCATCAGATGATGATGAGGAGGATGCGGATGACAAAAGGAACGTGGGGTCATCCTCAACCTCACTGGGGCTCTCGGAGTCGGAGGCAATCTGGGCGTATGCCTCCTCCACCGAGAACATCCGGCGGGCCATGGGTATGTGTGTGCATGTGTGTGTAAACCTTTATTGTTTGTGTGTGTGTGTGTGTGTGTGTGTGTGTGTGTGTGTGTGTGTGTGTGTGTGTGTGTGTGGGCACGGGTGTTAGTGTACTAAAAAGTCTAAGCAAAAAAATGGGCAACTGTTAGGAAAAAAAAAAAAGTTCAAACTTGCTGATCAGCGGTGGGGCGGGGTCTAGGGTCTGAAAGCTGAAACAAAAAAGTTTAGATAAAAGTGCTTTTTTTTTTTTCTAACTAACTTTTCCCTTCCCCTACCTGGAGGGCAATGGGTGCAGGAGGGTGATGGATGACGATTAGGGGGACTTAGGAGCTGGTGCTGGACGGTGCTGCAGGGTGCTGGTGCAGAACAGGAAGAGGAGGGGAGAGAGGAGCGCAGGAAGTTTGAATCTCGCGCCTCTCTCCCCTGCACCAATCAGCACCCTGGACAGCAGCATTCAGCACCAGGGCCAGCACCGCCTCTTTCAAATCTTCGTACTGCGATTGGTGGTGTATAATCACGCCACCGATCGCAGTCTTTTTCCATAGCATCATCACGACGGCATACAAGGAGATTGACCCCTGACCTTTGTAGGGGCAGGGACAGAGAAAGGTTAAATACCCCCCTCCCACCACCACCAGTGTTTCCTGTCCCTACAGAGGACAGGGCAGAGAAAGGTCTCCCTGTATGCAGGGAGATGAAGCTAAGGAATTTGAATCCTCTTTTTTTGTTTTCAGTTTACCTTGGAAAATCGCCGGCATCCTGCATGGCATCCCCCTGCCCTCCTACAGTCCAGTACTAACGCTGGGCAGGGGGTGTGGGGTATTGTCTCGTCCTGGTTAATCCGGGGCCTGTTCACTCGGCGTCAACTCCCTCCTGGCCTACTGAGGCTTCAGCTGGGATGCGCGCCGGCGCCCGTGGCGCATAGTTATGACGTCACGGCCGGCGTTCCGGAAGTGACGTGGAAGCCGTTCGGCGTCCGGCCTGGCTTAAGGCAGAGGCCTGGACTCTAGTAGATGCTTCTGAGGATCGGTTCCCACAGCTAGCGGAGCCCTTACCTTTCGGGAAAAGGACGAAGCATCCGACTACAATGTCTGGGACAGAGCGGTCCCCTAGAGAGCCTGAACCGACGCTGCCACCATCTGTAAGTCCCCTTCGGGGGTATTATTGTTTGGTCAGGGAGTCTATTGATCCCCCTCTCCTGCTGTAAGAAAAAGGGGGGGGGAAGGAAGAGTTTGTTCTCCCAGTCCAACTGTGGGTCTTATCTCTCTTCTTGGTACAAGGAGCTCTCCTCAGCCCCCCCCCCCCCCTCTTTTTTAGTTTTTGTCCATTCCCTTATAGCTACCTTCTCCTTCCTTTTAGGTGTCTAAAGAAACCCCAAAAAAGATCAAGATATCCCTCAAATGTATCTCATGTAGTGGCAGACTTCCTGACAACCAGCCCAAGAAACTGTGCAAAAATTGTATATCAAATATTGTACTGGACGAAGCACCCTCTCTAAAGGAGGAATTAAAATCTATGATACAGGAGGAGATCCGTTCATCTTTAGCCCACCTGTCTACTAATCCCCCCGATTTGCCGCAACCTAAGAAAAAGCGGGTTAGATCACCGTCCCTTTCTGACTCTTAGGCTATAGCGGACGAGAGTGTCCACTCCGCCAGGTCATGGGAAGAGGGGGAAAGAGTCTCTGATTCGGGCTCAGTGAATAGTGGTCGTAGATACTATTTTTCTGCTGAAGATATGTCCGACCTATTAAGAGCGGTCAGATCTACTATGGGAGTGGAGGAAGTACAACGTACCCATTCTGTACAGGAAGAGATGTTTGGGGGATTGAGAGTTAAAAAAACTCGTGTGTTTCCCATAAACGAGAGTATTAAAGATATGGTCCTTGAAGAATGGGCAGATCCGGAAAGACGGCTGGGAGTCTCGGCTTCGTCTAAAAATAGATTACTATTTGATCCTGAGGAGTCCAAAATTTTCAATGAGATCCCCAAAATTGATGTTCAAGTTGCTAAAGTGAACAAAAAAACATCCCTTCCATTTGAGGATGCCTCCCAACTCAAGGATTCTATGGATCGTAAAGCTGACAGTCTTCTCAGGAAGTCTTGGGTGGCTGCCATATTTAATATTAAAACCAATATTGCAGCTGCCTCAGTCGCTAGATCCATGTATCTCTGGTTGGGAGAATTAGAAGACCATATAAAAAATAAAACATCTAGAGAAGAAATCCTCAATTCTCTCCCTCTTTTGAAATCTGCCACGGCCTTCCTGGCGGATGCCTCGGCCGAGTCGGTCCGATTCTCCGCCAGAGATGCGGCACTTTCCAATTCAGCCAGACGAGCACTTTGGATGAAGTGCTGGTCTGGGGACAAGACGTCTAAATTGAAACTCTGCTCTATAGCCTTTTCTGGAGAATATGTTTTCGGCCTGGTCCTAGATAAGATTTTAGAGAAGGCCGCGGACAAAAAGAAGGGGTTTCCGGAAGATCGTCCCTTCAGGCACCGATTTCCTATTCGCTCCTCCTCGAATCAAGAGAAAAGCTACAGGGGGAAAGGGAAGTCGGGGCGCTGGAGTTATCCAAAAGGGGGAAGAGGAAGAGCTCAATTCTCCTCCCACCATAAATCCTCCGATAAGCAATGACGCCGGAGTGGGGGGAAGACTCTCAGAATTCCTGGGGACATGGGAATCTATTTCCCAAAATCCCTGGATCTCCAAAGTAGTCGGTACAGGCTATCAAATAGAGTGGTCTTCAAAACCCCAAAAACAAATTTTCACTGACACGGTTCCAACGTTTGGCAGGGAGTCTAGAAACTTTATCAGATGAATTTAATCTCCCCAGTTCCACCTCCAGAAAGAGGCAGGGGTTACTATTCAACGTTATTTCTAATCAAGAAAAAAGAAGGCAAGTTTCGAACTATCATAAACCTGAAGCCATTAAACAAGTTTATTCTTTACTGAAAATTCAGGATGGAAACCCTTGCATCTACAATTCCACTTTTAAGCAAAGACGTCTTCATGTGTACAGTAGACCTGCGAGACGCTTACTACCACATTCCCATTCACGCCGATTCACAGAGTTTTCTCCGATTTGCAATCCAGGATATATCAGGGAAAATTCACCACTACCAGTTCAGAGCCCTCCCCTTCGGGATTTCATCAGCCCCGAGAATATTTACCAAGGTAGTGGTAGAGATAGTCGCCTTCGTCCGGAGGAAGGGACTTATGGTAATTCCCTACTTGGACGACTTTCTTCTGATCAGCGAAGACTTCAATCAAATCAACTCAAATCTGAGATATTTTCTCTCCATCCTAAATGACCTCGGGTGGATTGTGAACGAAGAAAACTCCGTCCTCACCCCCTTGAGGAAAGTTCATTTTTTAGGCATGATTCTGGACTCCTGAAAGCAAGCGGTATTCCTACCCCTAGACAAAATATTGGTTCTTCAACAAAAAATTAAATCCTTTCAGAAAAGAAGATTTTGCTCCATCAGAGAGGCAATGAGTATGCTAGGTCTGTTAACATCCTGTATTCCGGCAGTTCCCTGGTGTCAAATTCACTTCAGACCTCTTCAGTCCTGGATCCTGAGTGTCTGGAACAGGTGCCAATCCTCTCTAGATCGTCAAGTGATCCCACCAACCCGGGTACTGCAGACTCTAAATTGGTGGAAAAACCACGAAAACTTATCCCGGGGGACTCCCTGGCAGAAAACTCCCCTATTACAAGTAGTAACAGACGCAAGTCTGTCCGGCTGGGGCGCAAAGGTGGGGGATCATCTATTTCAGGGCACTTGGCCACAATCAATCAGATGCCAGTCATCAAATTTCAGGGAATTGAGAGCAGTCTGGGAAGCATTGAAGGTAGCAGAGAGAATGCTGTGTCATCATCACATAAAAGTGCTATCAGACAACACTACGGCCATTGGCTACCTTTCCCATCAAGGGGGAACACGGTCAACAACACTTCAAGCGCTGACAACGAAAATCTTTTCATGGGCGGAGCAGAAGGTGGCCTCTATATCTGCAGTTCATCTGAAAGGAACACTGAATAGGGAAGCGGATTTTCTCAGCCGCCACAGAATCGATCATACGGAATGGTCCCTAAGCCCAGAAACATTCAGGTTAGTGGTAGGAAAGTGGGGGATGCCCGACGTGGACCTATTTGCCACCAGGGCAAACTCAAAGGTGGAGACATTCTGTTCTTTAAACCCCAGGGACAGACCTCATGCCTTGGACGCCTTCGCCATCCGTTGGCATTGGAAACTATGCTATGCCTTCCCTCCACTTCTCTTAATTCTGAAAGTGATACAGAAAATTCGCCAGGATAAGGCCACGGTAATTGTGATCGCTCCCCTATGGCCGAAGAGAAGTTGGTTCACATCTCTCCAGAAATACTCCCTCCAGGATCCTTGGCCCCTTCCTATGCGGGGGGATCTACTCCAGCAGGGTCCGCTTCAGCACCCAAACCCACAGTTTTCTGAAATTAGCAGCATGGATCCTGAGTTCCAAACCCTGAGACTTCAGGGCTTGTCAGATAAAGTTATTACTACCTTGAAAGCCTCCAGAAAGAATATAACTTCAGCAATCTACCTTAAAATCTGGAAGCGCTTCTGTTCCTGGAGTGGCGACAAGTCTCCACACTTGCATAGACCCAACATTCAAAGAATTCTGGATTTCCTGCAACAGGGTCTTGACCTGGGGCTTAGACCCTCTACCCTGAAGGTCCAAATCTCAGCCCTAAGTTGTTTTTTTGACCACGATATAGCTAGTCATCGTTGGATCAAAAGATTCATTAGGGCAGCTACCAGGCTCCGCCCAACAATCACCTCCTGTGTCCCTTCCTGGGATTTGAATATCGTTCTTACGGGTCTCACTCTACCACCTTATGAGCCCATTTCCGATTGTTTAATAAAATTATTGTCCCTAAAGACTGCCTTCCTAATTGCAATAACTTCGGCCCGCAGACTAGGCGAGTTGCAAGCTCTATCCATCAGGGAACCCTACCTCCGCGTTCTAGATGATAGGATCATTCTCCGAATAGACCCCGGTTTTCTCCCTAAAGTTGTATCCAGTTTTCATCAGAGCCAGGAAATTACCCTACCTTCCTTTTGTCAACACCCCTCTAATGACAAATAATCCTCCTTCCATTCTCTGGACGTTAGACGGGCAGTCCTAAACTATATTGCTGTGACTGAAAAGTTTAGAAAATCCGACAACTTGCTAGTTCTCTTTGGAGGAAGGTTTAAGGGCCAAAAAGCCTCCCGATCCTCTATAGCTAGATGGCTCAAAGAAACTATTTGTCTGTGTTATCAAATACAAAATCTTCCGTGTCCAGTCAACATTAGGGCCCATTCCACTAGGGCCAGGTCTTCCTCTCAGGCAGAGAGAGCTGGGGCATCCCTGGAAGAAATCTGTCGTGATGCCACTTGGTCCAGCATTAATACATTTATAAAGCACTACCGCCTGGATCTTTCCAGATCCTCTGATCTGTCCTTCAGACGGAAAGTCCTCCAGGCTGTAGCCCCCCCTTAACTGATATATTTTTTATATCTCCTTGTATGCCGTCGTGATGATGCTATGGAAAAACCGGAATTAGTCTTACCGGTAATTCTGTTTCCATGAGATCATCACGACGGCACGTTATTTTTACTTTGGAGGGTCTCCAGAAGGTATGAAGCAATACCTTTTTTCACTGTTTGTCACCACCGGGTTACTCTGTATGATTTTGGAAACACTGGTGTTGGTGGTGGGAGGGGGGTATTTAACCTTTCTCTGTTCCTGCCCCTACAGAGGTCAGGGGTCAATCTCCTTGTATGCCGTCGTGATGATCTCAGGGAAACAGAATTACCGGTAAAACTAATTCCGCTTTTTCCGGTTCATCGGGTCACCAGAGACTCGAATGGACCGGAAACGCAGCAAACCACAGGTCTGAATTGACCTGCGGTTTTCTGCGATCACCGATACGGGGGGGGTCGTCGTCAAATCACCCCCCTGGCGTTGTTACAGGATGCCGGCTGAATGATTTCAGCCGGCATCCTGTTCCGATTAACCCCCGCGGCGCCGGAATCGCGATTTAAAGCCATGCCGTACCGGTACGTCATGTGTCCTTAAGGACTCGGGAAACATGCCGTACCGGTACGTCATGTGTCCTTAAGGGGTAAAAAAAAAAAAAAAATTATAAAAGTTCAAATCACCCCTTAAAATAAACTTAACTTAAATACTTGACCAATAAAAAAAATAAACATCATGGGCATCGCCGGGTGCGAAAATTCCCATATAATTAAAATATAACAATATTAATGGCATATGGCAAATAGCGTAACAGAAAAAAAAAAAAAAAAAAAATGCGAATTCGCCATTTTTTGTTACTTCAACTACCCAAACATTTTTTTTTTATAAAAAGTGATCAAAAGGTCGCACACACTTCAAATTGGTATCACTGAAAAGTACACATCGTACCGCAAAAAATTAGCCCTCACACAGCCCTGTACACATAACTACAAAAAAGTTATAGGTTACAAAAAAAAAATCCTCAAAGGTTTTAATTTTTTTCAGTATTAAAATGCAAGAAAAATTATACAAGTGTGGTATCTTTGTAACTGTGCTGATCTGGAGAAAGAAGATAACAGGTAAATTTTAGCGCATAGTGTACGGTGTAATTTTTTTTTTTATAAAAAACTTTATCAGAATTGCGTTTTTCCCCCCCCAATTCTACCCCATTTGGGAGTGAAAAACAAAAACGCAAAAAAGGATAATCTCAGGGTCCTTAAAGGGTTAAGGATAGATTCATTGGATTCAGGTTCCCACCTCATTTAGTAATATAAAAAAAAAAAAAACAGGACAGAAAAGGAAAAACTGAAAATATACCTTCTCGCTTGGAACAGGTTTTTTTGTGTGACTGCGGCAATTGTTTACTGGGGTTACTGGTGCCACCGGAGAGGGCGGCCAGCATGCGGGCTCAATAAAGACACAAGTGGAAGGCAGGACAGTTTTCCCTTTTCGGGATTGTTGGAAGATAGGAAGGATGCTGGAGACAACTCGTATGCTGGGGAGGGGTTACCAGGGGAGGACATTAGTGTTCTTACGCCTTCCCTATCTTTCATGTGAGGAAACCTAGGTCTGACATGACAGGGCAGTAGCGGAGACTCCACAGCCGGGCACTACACGTTACCTGCTGGCAGTGAATGACAGCCCGCCGCTGAACGGAGCCGTGAGGTGAGGCGCGGGAGACGGCGCCACTGACTCCTCAACTTGTGTCCGAGAGCGCATGGAGCGGCTTCTGGGGAGACTGGACGGCTAATGGTGTCTTGGGTCTAAGCAAGTTATCGCCACCTCCTAGCACTGTACCGAGAACTTCTCAGAGGAGAGCTTTCAGCCTGTGAGTATCTGCTCCTTTACTTCCAGCCTGCTTCCCTCAGGTTGTGCTCTGTGAGGTGTCGGGGCCATACCTGCCGCCCGCACTGCTCTACTGAGCTAAATAATACTGGTATAATGACATGGCGGGCAGGTGTCAGGAACCACTTACATAGTCTATCCATGAAGATTTTGGGGGAGCTGCCTCACATGGACTTTGTGCGTGGCTTGACAGCCCCATACAGTGTGGTAATGCCTTTATATCTGATGTGGGAGAGGAGGGTAGCATGCCCTTCCTATAAGGAAGCTACCCCTATACAGGTCTGTCGGGCTAGGGGGCGCTGTGGTCAACCTGCGCTATGGACCCCCATCTAGAGGCCTACAGAAGTTCTAGTCCAGACAAGGACTGCCCGTTACACCTATAGAGAACATATGATACGAAAACTATGAGAACGCCTGCGGCTTTTTGTATCGTGCACTTTAGGCTGCGTTCACACTATGCTTGAATTGTCTGTCGGAGGTACAAGATGGGAAGATTTCCCGCCTCTCAGTTGCCGCTGTATGAGCACACAGTGGCATCCTATGGGCTCCCATGTGGTATACAGATGCTTTTGGAATAGCACTATTCTGTAGTGTACAGATTTATAGCAGACCAACCAAGGCCAAAAGGATACTCTTTTCAGCCCGTGTCAGGTGAATGGGTCCTGTGGATACATTTGACTATTCACCGGTGGGAATTTATTAACCCCCCCCCCCCATTCCATTTCCATAAGAAAGTTGCAAACCAAGGGTGTAGATTCTAGTACAGGTGCGCAGACTGTCAGAGGATGTGCCTCATCATAAATGACCCACAGGCAGTGCAGGAGATATCAAAGGTCCAGACGTTACAAATCACTGCTCTTTTATAAATTCCCCTATGTGTGCAGTGTAATCACAGCTTTTAGGCCTCATGCACACGGCCGTGCCGTTTTTTGCAGTCTGCAAACCGCGGATCCGCAAAAAATGGAAGCCACCCCTGTTGCCTTCCGCAATTTACGGAACGGGCGCCGGCAATATAAATGCCTATTCTTGTCTGCAAAGCGCGGACAAGAATAGGACAGGTTATATTTTTTTAACGGGGCCGCGGAACGGAGCCACGGATGCGGACAGCACACGGAGTGCTGTCCGCATATTTTGCGGCCCCATTGAAGTGAATGGGTCCGGCGGCTCGGATGTGGACCCAAACAAAGGTCGTGTGCATGAGGCCTAATTCACATGTCCGTGTTCGGTCAGTGATTTCCATCAGTGATTTTGAGCCCAAACCAGGTGCGGCTCTAAACACAGAACAGGTACAGATCTTTCCCATACACCTTATGTCTGTGGAGGCTCCAGTCCTGGTTTTGGCTCTACAATCTCTGATGGAAATCACTGACGTGTGAGTAATGCCTTATAAATGTGGTGAAATACTTTGACCGCAAATTCTGTTCATGGTAGTTGTTAGGAAGGTCACTGGTTGCTAAAGTTATTGGAACCTGATTAGCCTCATTTTTTTAAACAGTTTAATAGTGATGAGCGAACTTCGGGTTTGAGTTTATGGTGAATTCCATTACCACGGACCATAACAATTCCATGACGGATCCGTTATGCTGGCCATAGCCTTCTATTATGAGGGAATGTAAAGGCATTCCGTTACGTATTACGTTATGGAATTGCGTTTTGGTCCGTGGTAACGGAATCCGTAACGCAATTCAGCACATACCCGAACTAACAAAACTGAAGTTCAGTCATCACTACTGTCTTACACAGAAGGGGCCCTAATCGTCCAAATATAGTCCATGTTATCAGGGCAGTTTGATAAAGGCAAGAGGAGCTCTGTGTGGTCTGGACACTTCTCACAAATGAGGCCTAGTAGCTTCAGGATTTCATTCAGTTGCAAGTTACAATATTAACTGGTTCTGGGACGACCATTGTAAGTTGAAACGATTGTAACTTGAGTCCATAACTCTATGGAAAGCCAGTAATTGGTTCCAAAGCACAAAACTTAAAACAGACAGCAATAGCTGCTGGAAGCGACTTTGTATGGTGGGACCAGGAGCTTCTTCAGGGTCTTGTATAGTACATAGATGTACCAGAAAAAAATAAAATGAAGCCTTCGCTCACCTGGTGTCCAAATGAGCAGCTCATCCTGACGGGGGCAGTACAGAACATGTAGTACCACAGACGAGCCACTAAAGGGGTTTTACCAATAAAATGGCCATATTGATCGGAGTCGTTTCAACTTACTATGGCCCAGAAAAGACCATTGTATGTTAAACATATTGTATCTGACCTGAGGCCATTGTATTTTGAGGGACACTGTATATTATATTTTGGAATTAAGGCAGCTGTATTTCAGAACTCTTATACAATTATGTTAGGCAGTGGGTGTGGAACCTCGTGTCAACCAAACAGATTTGACTTGGGGCTAGTCCTAAGGGCATTATCCTGGAAGTCCTCCGGTTTTCACCCTTTAACCCCTATACAGGGATCTGGACTTTAGTAGTTTCTATTTGGTTGATTGAACCCATTTGGAATTCTTTCCTGCTTCCCAATACATCATATACAATATTAAATGGTGTAAAACTTGTCCTGTAAAAAACAAGCCCATATATGTGAATGGAAAAATAAGTTATGGGTCTGGAAAGGCAGTAAGTAAAAAAATAAAAATGGAAAATCGGAAGGTATTGAAGTAGTTAAATGGGTTCTCCAGCATTCATATTTTGATGAGGATAGGTCATCAATATCAGATTGGTGGGGGTCGGACTTCAAGCGCCACCGGCGATCAGCTGAGGCCATGGATTTCTCGTGAGCGATGCAGCCTCTTCCTAGGCCATGTCTTGTCATGTTCCTAGGTCTAGGACCAGCAAAGAGCCCTAGGGGTGGAAACTTTGCAGGAAGAAAGATGCAGAAGCAAACCAGTGGACAAGACATGTACAGAAGAAACCCTGGAGGCTACAGACGGGGGGGTCACAAGACTGGCATCGCGATCTGAAGATAGGGGGACAGTGTGTGTGAGTGTGTGTGTGTGTGTGTGTGTATATGTATGTATATATATATATATATATATATATATATATATATATATATACAGTACAGACCAAAAGTTTGGACACACCTTCTCATTCAAAGAGTTTTCTTTATTTTCATGACTATGAAAATTGTAGATTCACACTGAAGGCATCAAAACTATGAATTAACACATGTGGAATTATATACATAACAAACAAGTGTGAAACAACTGAAAATATGTAATATTCTAGGTTCTTCAAAGTAGCCACCTTTTGCTTTGATTACTGCTTTGCATACTCTTGGCATTCTCTTGATGAGCTTCAAGAGGTAGTCCCCTGAAATGGTTTTCACTTCACAGCTGTGCCCTGTCATGTTTAATAAGTGGGATTTCTTGCCTTATAAATGGGGTTGGGACCATCAGTTGCGTTGAGGAGAAGTCAGGTGGATACACAGCTGATAGTCCTACTGAATAGACTGTTAGCTGCTTTTTTCTTGCCATAATACAAATTCTAACAGTCTATTCAGTAGGACTATCAGCTGTGTATCCACCTGACTTCTCCTCAACGCAACTGATGGTCCCAACCCCATTTATAAGGCAAGAAATCCCACTTATTAAACATGACAGGGCACAGCTGTGAAGTGAAAACCATTTCAGGGGACTACCTCTTGAAGCTCATCAAGAGAATGCCAAGAGTGTGCAAAGCAGTAATCAAAGCAAAAGGTGGCTACTTTGAAGAACCTAGAATATGACATATTTTCAGTTGTTTCACACTTGTTTGTTATGTATATAATTCCACATGTGTTAAAGAGGACCTTTCACCGATTCTTACCCTATGAACTAACTATACAGATATGTAGAGCGGCGCCCGGGGATCTCTCTGCACTTACTATTATCCCCGGGCGCCGCTCCGTTCTCCTGCTATGCCCTCCGGTATCTCCGCTCACTAAGTTATAGTAGGCGGAGATACCAGTCCCTAAGTTATGGTAGGCGGAGTCTGCCCTAGCGCTGGCCAATTGCAGCGCAGAGCTCACAGCCTGGGAGGTTATTTTCTCCCAGGCTGTGAGCTCTGCAATGCGATTGGCCAGCGCTAGGGCAGACTCCGCCTACCATAACTTAGGGAACGGAGATACCGGAGGGCATAGCAGGAGAACGGAGCGGTGCCCGGGGATAATAGTAAGTGCAGAGAGATCCCCGGGCGCCGCTCTACATGTCTGTATAGTTAGTTCATAGGGTAAGAATCGGTGAAAGGTCCTCTAGTTTTGATGCCTTCATAGTCATGAAAATAAAGAAAACTCTTTGAATGAGAAGGTGTGTCCAAACTTTTGGTCTGTACTGTGTGTGTGTATGTATGTATGTATGTATGTATAGATAGATAGATAGATATATATATAGAGATATATCTATATCTCTATATCTATATATATATATATATATATATATATATATATATATATATATATATATATATATATAGATAGATATAGATATAGAGATATAGATATATCTCTATATATATATCTATCTATCTCTATCTATCAAGGAATGTGGGCAGCACCACTGTCTGAAAGGTACAGACAGAGTGCCAGCGGCTGAGTCGGCGATCCACCTCCAAATAATATAAAATAAATGAAATCCGCAGCACATCGAGGTAGTGAACAAGTGAAAGAAGCTTTAATCACCAAGCATGCGACGTTTCAATCCTCTCAATGGGATTTTTCTCAAGCAGTGACATTGCTTGAGAAAAATCCCATTGAGAGGATTGAAACGTCGCATGCTTGGTGATTAAAGCTTCTTTCACTTGTTCACTACCTCGATGTGCTGCGGATTTCATTTATTATATATATATATTTACACACACACACACACCCCCTTGAAGCACTCTTCCATCACATTACTAGGATACATTATCATGTAATGACAGGTAGGGGCCACTGTGCCGGAGCTGTGCTGCAGTTTACAGCATAGCTGGAGGCATGGAGCACCACGATGTGGAAGGTGGCGCAGCGTAATATCGGCATTAGTGAGCTTCAGGTTTACACTCCGAACTGATGAAAAAAAAACACCCCTGTTCGCAGCCTGCTGTCAAAATGAATGTGGTAATTACTTCATTATCACTACTGGGCAGTAGTTCAGAAATGGCATAATGGGCGTATTGTAAGCAGGCATTTATGCAGACAGTGGCAAAGGAGTCAACAGTCAGCACAGAAAGCTGGCCCTACATATGTAGTCTGGTTCCCTGCAGCGCTCGCTGATGCTGTATATAGGTTTCTATGACTTGGAGTACAGTGTATCTGGCTGAAAGTTTGCTGTGTGGAAACGCTGGGGATTTTCCGCAGATTTCATCTTCTGCATTGCGAATTAACACGCTGCAGATTTAGGCCCCTTGCAGATGAGCGATACGGATTAGGTCCAGATGCGTTGTGAATGCGTTCAGTGGAAAATGCGTGATTTCGCAAGCAAGGGCATTCAGTTTAGTATGCGTTCTCTTTCAGTTTTTATCAGGCGGGTGCAATGCGATTTAATGCATTCTTCACGCGGGTGATAAAAAACGGACTGTTTCACAAACAACATCTCTTAGCAACAATCCATGAAAAACGCATTGCATCCGCACTTGCTTGCGGATGCGATGCGATTTTCACGCAGCCCCAATCACTTCTATGGGGCCAGCTTTGCATGAAAATCGCAGATTATAGAAGATGCTGCTATTTTTACGCAACGCACAAGTGATGAGCGAAAACCAACGCATATGTACACAGACCCATTGAAATGAATGGCTCCGGATTCAGTGCAGGCCCAATGCATTCGCACCACGCATTTCACCCGCGCGTAATGCTCTCTTGTGTGAAAGGGGCCTTAAATTGCGCACCATGTCAAGCTATGTGCATATGGCAATGTGTAACTCTTTGCTGCGTGTGGATGATTTAAAAAAAAAAATTAAATATTTAGTCAACTTTGCTGCACCAGTAAGGCTAGGGCTATATGTGTCGGCGACAATATCGCTCAACATTTTTATAATAGTCAATGGTGTCGCACTTCAA
The DNA here is from genome assembly GCF_905171765.1 of Bufo bufo. Classification (NCBI taxonomy): domain Eukaryota; kingdom Metazoa; phylum Chordata; class Amphibia; order Anura; family Bufonidae; genus Bufo; species Bufo bufo. The sequence goes on from NC_053390.1 coordinate 500,854,748, forward strand.
CATGCCGCAACTGCGACATGTCAGTAACACAAAAATCCAACTTCGATTATCATTATAAAAAATGTTGCGTGACTTTTCTGTGACACACAGTCACCGTGTAGCCCTAGCCTAAATGCTGTGGATTTTCTGCACACTGCTCTGCTGCAGAAAACCGCCAGGAGGAAATTTATCATGAGGGGAATATTTGCATTCTGTGTTGGAGAACTTTATACCACATTTATCAAATGTCACACTGCAGCGGAGTAATAGTATAATCCACTGTATCTCCGCTGGTAGTCTTATCCAGCATTCAAGATACAGGTAGCGTAAATATAATCCCTTTTTTCCAAGAACTGGCTGACACACAGTTTGGGAGTCAACAACAACTTTTATTGTAATGTAACCGTTTATATACAAGTCCCCATGCAAGGGGTTTCCATAATGGCATTCCAAGGGTTTTCCCCTGGTGGACTCTGTGGAAAACTTAACCTGCAATGCTATTCCCTTATGGTTCGTTACTTGTAAGGCTACTTTCACACTGGCGTTTCTGGGTCCGCTTGCGAGATCTGTTTCAGGGCTCTCACAAGCGGCCCAAAACGGATCAGTTAAGCCCCAATGCATTCTGAATGGATAAGGATCCGTTCAAAATGCATCAATTTGGCTGCGTTTGGTCTCCATTGCGTTTTTTTAGACTGTCACTAAAACACAGCTTGCAGCGTTTGGGTGACCATCTGATTATGCGGAGCCAAACAGATCCGTCTAAACTTACAATGTAAGTCAATGGGGACGGATCAGTTTTTCAATGACACAATATGGTGCAATTGAAAACTGATTCTTCCCCCATGGACTTTCAATGTAAGTCAAGACGGATCCGTTTTGACTTAGACTTTTTTTTTAATGAATAATGCAAACTGATCAGTTATTAACGGATACAAGCGTTTGCATTATTCGTGCAGATCCGTCTGTGCAGATACAAGACGGATCCGCACCAAACGTGAGTGTGAAAGTAGCCCAAGATAAAAAGTAATCAGTGATCTGCTGAGAATTCGTCTGGTTGTTCAGTAGAAACGCAATTGCTACAACGTCAATTGGGTTATCCCTCAGGCTGAGGGGAGGCGATGTGTGGCCTGTAACCAGTTTGTGATTTGAGAATGTATGTATAATTTTCTGGGGGTATTGTTCCATAGAACACAATAGATACAATGTTAATGAGGTTATCTCCCAGGCTGAGGGGAGGGGATGTGTGGCATACAACATCTGTTCGTGAAACTAGCATAGGAATGCCCTCAGTCTTGTAGAGTGTAAAATTAACACATAAACCCAGACTTTGATATACTGAAGTGGCTAGGTTTGCCACACACATGTTACTTAAAGATCACCTTTTATCAGTTTTGATATAGGCTAATTATGGTATTATCTTGTAGGGCGGCCCCCACTGATGCCATGGGTGTTGTTTTTTTTATTTTTTTTCCAAAAGCCCCCCCCCCCCCCCCCCCCCCCGGACCACTCACAGCCAGGGAGAAGGAATCCAGGGAGAAGGAGACACCCACAGCAGAAGAGTGTATCTCCTCCCCATTGCCAGTATAATGCTCATTATAATACAGCGCGCCAAATTATCTGAGGAAGGGCCCACAGCGGACGAAGGGGGGGCTTTTAAAAAAAATAAACACACATGGCATCAGTGGGGGCCACCCTACAAGGTAATACCATAATTAGCCTATGTCAAAACTGATGAAAGGTCCTCTTTAACTAATTTGCATTATCCTTAAACCTAACACTTTTTTATCTAGAAAAGTTACTCCAGTTTTCCTACTCCATCCTCCTACTGAAGTGAGATTGAGACTTTAAAAAAAAAAGTCTTAATGATAAATCTGGGATGAAACTCATTAACATAGCTAACCACGACCACTTACCCACCCACATTTCAAAACTGGAGTGAATTGTGTGTCATGAGTCCAAAAAGTCACAAAAGTGCCTGATTTTATGACTTTTTGAAGCCAGAATTCTGGAGCGCAGGCATGATCAAACCGGGCCTCAGTGTTTACACTATGCATGTACGTGTCCTAAAAATTAGAGTAAATCCTTCTAGGAGAGACTGTGAAGACCTGTACCTACAGAATATACATACACATATATATTTCTATACACACACATATGTATCAATCAGAACAGTAGAAAAAATCCAGTGGCAGGCTCAGGATAAAATCCAATTTCTTTATGGATTTTATAGTGAAGAAATAGGCTGACCAGACAGGCAAGGTCTATGCGTTTCGACTCATGGTCATGATTAAGACGTAGAGTTGAAATCCGTAGACCTTGCCTATCTGGTCAGCCTATGGATTTTATAATGAAGAAATAAAGAAATTGGATTTTATCCTGAGCCTGCTGCTGGATTTTTTCCTACTGTTCTGATTGATTCCTGGTCCAGGATCCGTGCACGGCAAAGGAGGACAGTGGGTGAAGCTGAAATTCCTTTTTTTTCATATATTACACACATCATTTGCAAAAGTTTAAGACCACCTGTTATTTTATTTAAAGTTACATATTTCACAAACACTAATTCTGAGATAGTTCAACAAATGACATTACATATTAAGACTAGAGATGAGCGAATTTCATATTTTGAAATTCGTTTGGTGGTAAAAGCAGAATTGCGTTATGGATTCTGTTACCACGGACCATAACACAATTCTATAACGGAATGCCTTTAGAGGCATTCAATTATTCATTCCGTCATAATAGAAGTCTACGGCCTGCATAACGGAAACGGGACAGATCCGTTATGCAGACCATAGACTTCTATTATGACCGAATGCCTCTAAAGGCATTCCGTCATGGAATTGCGTTATAGTTCGTGGTAACGGAATCCAAAAAGCAATTCTGCTTTTACCACCAAACGAATTTCATAACATGAAATTCGCTCATCCCTAATTAAGAACTACTGTCTTTGAGCACATAAACTGTCTGAAATCAGTCCTTTGTGTGGCCACCTTTTGCTTTTTATAACGCTCTACCATGAAATGCCTTTTATTGCAGTAAGTTTGAGAATTTGTTGTATTTCTGTAACCTTGTCCTTCAGTTTGGTCCACAAAGTCTCTATGGGGTTTGGGTCAGGACTGTTACTCAGCCAATCAAGCACATTGATGTTTCTCTGCAGGTAGTCCTTTATTGGCTGTAATCTGTGGCCTGGAGCTTCATCATGTATAAGGAGTGTGCATCTGTGCACTTCCATATGACTTATAGGGGTATTCCCATCACAGACAATGGGGGCATATCTCTAGGATATGCCCCCATTGTCTGATAGATGCGAGTCCCACCTCTGGGACCCGCACCTACGCCGAGAGCGGTGGCTGGAGGACCCCAGGTTTCCCATACAAGTGAATAGGAGTGCACCGCGCTTGCAGGACCACCGCTCCCAGCAGGTGGCAGGCCAACATAAGAAATTAGCAATTCTAAACAATAAATGGATGTAAAAAATCCACGATTGTGTAGACTCAAATCTGAGCTTCAAAATCACAACAAAAAAAGTAAAAATAAACTGTTAAAGGGCTTCTGTCACCCCACTAAACTGATTTTTATATTTTTTTTTTGTGCACTTATAATCCCTATCATGCGATATTGCTATACCTTATGTTATTAATAATTTTAGTTCAGTAGATTTTGCAAAAAACGTACTTTTATGATATGCTAATTACCTTTCTACCAGCAAGTAGGGCGTCTACTTGCTGGTAGCAGCCGCAGAAAACCGCCCCCTCCTCTTGTTGATTGACAGGGCCAGCCGCGATCTCCTCCTCCGGCCACCCCTGTCAGCATTTCAAAAATCACCCGCCTGTGTTGATTCGGCGCAGGCGCTCTGAGATAAGGAGGCTCGGCTCCTCGGCACTCCCTCAGTGCGCCTGCGCCGATGACGTCACCGAAAGAGAAGACTGCTGCAAAAAAGTGTCACACATGTGTTATTGCTGTACTCAGGAGAAGTTGGGCAATGTGTTTTGGGGTGTCATTTTACATATACCCATGCTGGGTGAGAGAAATTTCTTGGTCAAATGCAAACTTTGTATAAAAAAAATGGGAAAAGTTGTCTTTTGCCAAGATATTTCTCTCACCCAGCATGGGTATATGTAAAATGACACCCCAAAACACATTGCCCAACTTCTCCTGAGTACGGCAATACCACATGTGACACTTTTTTTGCAGCCTAGGTGGGCAAAGGGGCCCACATTCCAAAGAGCACCTTTCGGATTTCACCGGCCATTTTTTACAGATTTTGATTTCAAACTACTTACCACACATTAGGGCCCCTAGAATGCCAGGGCAGTATAACTACCCCACAAGTGACCCCATTTTGGAAAGAAGACACCCCAAGGTATTCGCTGATGGGCATAGTGAGTTCATGGAAGTTTTTCTTTTTTGTGACAAGTTAGTGGAATATGAGACTTTGTAAGAAAAAAAAAAAAAATCATCATTTTCCGCTAACTTGTGATAAAAAATTCTAGGAACTCTCCATGCCCCTCACGGAATACCTTGGGGTGTCTTCTTTCCAAAATGGGGTCACTTGTGGGGTAGTTATACTGCCCTGGCATTCTAGGGGCCCTAATGTGTGGTAAGTAGTTTGAAATCAAAAGCTGTAAGAAATGGCCAGTGAAATCCGAAAGGTGCTCTTTGGAATGTGGGCCCCTTTGCCCACCTAGGCTGCAAAAAAGTGTCACACATGTGGTATCTCCGTACTCAGGAGAAGTTGGGCAATGTGTTTTGGGGTGTCATTTTACATATACCCATGCTGGGTGAGAGAAATATCTTCGCAAAAGACAACTTTTCCCTTTTTTTTTTTTTTTATACAAAGTTGGCATTTGACCGAGATATTTCTCTCACCCAGCATGGGTATATGTAAAATGACACCCCAAAACACATTCCCCAACTTCTCCTGAGTACGGCGATACCACATGTGTGACACTTTTTTGCAGCCTAAATGCGCAAAGGGGCCCACATTCCTTTTAGGGGGGCATTTTTAGACATTTGGATCCCAGACTTCTTCTCACTCTTTAGGGCCCCTAAAATGCCAGGGCAGTATAAATACCCTACATGTGACCCCATTTTGGAAAGAACACACCCCAAGGTATTCAATGAGGGGCATGGCGAGTTCATAGAAATTTTATTTTTTTTGCCACAAGTTAGCGGAATTTTTTTTTATTTTTTATTTATTTTTTTGTTTTTTTTTCTCTCACAAAGTCTCCCTTTCCGCTAACTTGGGACAAAAATTTAAATCTTTTATGGACTCAATATGCCCCTCACGGAATACCTTGGGGTGTCTTCTTTCCAAAATGGGGTCATTTGTGGGGTGTTTGTACTGCCCTGGCATTTGAGGGTCTCCGCAATCATTACATGTATGGCCATCATTAGGAGTTTCTGCTATTCTCCTTATATTGAGCATACGGGTAATGAGATTTTTTTTTTCTGGGCTGAATGAAATAATGAACGGCACAGATTTCTTCATTCGCATCGATCAATGTGGATAAAAAAAATCTCTGCCAAAAAAAGAAAAAGGAGGGGAAAGGCGTCTGCCAGGACATAGGAGCTCCGCCCAACATCCATACCCACTTAGCTCGTATGCCCTGGCAAACCCGATTTCTCCATTCACATCAATCGATGTGGATGAATAAATCATTGCCGGGATTTTTTTATTTTTTATATACAAAGTGTTTGCCAAAGTATATGAACACCGCCGCCTCCTCAGCTCATATGCCTCGGCAAACGTATCTTTTACTGCAGAGGAGAAATCTCGTCTTGCAGCGCCGCATACACTGACTTTTGTGTAATCTGACAGCAGCGCAATGCTTCTGTCAGAATGCACATCAGTGCTGCAGCTAGTCGATCGGTTGGTCCACCTGGAAGATAAAAAAAACAAAACAAAAAAGAAAAAACCAGGCCGCAACGCAATACATTTATTAACTTTATAATAACTTTTGAACAGAACATATAAACTTTTGAACTAAATGTTAACTTTTTTGCTTACCGGTGATTTTTTTTTTTTTTTTTTTACCTTTTATAGGACAAACCTCTCCTTTCCCATGGGACAATGTGCAAAGCGCATATTGCCCAAAGATGTGGCGAAGTACATTATGCACTTTATCCCAGGTGAAAGGAGAGGTTTGCAGTAGTTGTGAGTGAAAGGGCCTTAAGACCCCTGTGTGCCTGTCCTGTGTCACGCAATCCCTACACTATTAGTGTACCTGTGTGTGGTACTTGCGGAAACACTCCCCTATGCATAGGGCAGGCTGGTCAGGACAAAAAACGGTGGTGTCACGCCTTATTCCAGCCCTGCTACAGACATGACATCTTTTTCTTGGGGAACGCTGAGTTGGGGTACCAGGATAGACACTCGGGAAGTGTCTGTCATGTAGCCGGCTAACTACATCAGGGACTTGGGGCACGGACCCTCCTGGATACAGGAGTTCCGAAATGATCTCTTCCTGGAATTTTAGGAAGGATCCTGTTCTCCCGGCCTTACTGTAGAGAACAAAACTATTACAGACAGCCAATTGAATTAAATAAACAGACACCTTTTTATACCACCGTCTGGTGCGGCGGGACACTAAATAGGGAGCCAACATCTGGTCATTGAAGTCCACCCCTCCCATGTGAAGGTTATAGTCGTGGACAGAGGGGTTTCTCAATGACTCCAGTTGCCCTTTCAATTTGTACTGTCGTGTCTGCGTGAATGGTGGACAGAAGGTAAACGTCCCTCTTGTCCCTCCACTTCACTTCAAGCAGTTCTTGGTCACACAAGGCAGCCCTCTCCCCCCGTGCAAGTCGGGTATTAACGAGCCATTGGGGGAAGCCCCGGCGACTAGGTCGCGCGGTGCCACAGCATTGAATTCCGACTATATGTAAGTGCCGAAAGAGGGCCACGGTTGTGTAAAAATTGTCCACGTATAAGTGGTACCCCATGTGGAGTAAGGGTGACACCAAGTCCCAGACAATCTTGCCACTGCACCCCAGGTAGTCAGGACATCCAACCGGCTCCAGTTTTCAGTCTTTTCCCTGATAGATCCTAAAACGATATGTATAGCCTGTGGCCCTTTCACAGAGCTTATACAGTTTGACCCCATACCGGGCGCGCTTGCTGGGGATGTACTGTTTGATGCCAAGGCGCCCGGTAAAATGTACAAGGGACTCGTTTATCCAGATGTTCTGATTGGGGGTATACACATCTGCAAACCTGGATGACAAATGGTCTATGAGGGGCCGAATTTTGTGGAGCCGGTCATATGCAGGGTGGCCTCTAGGATGACAGGTTTTATTGTGTGCCTGTCCTGTGAGATGCAATCCCTATGCTAAGTGTATCTGTGTCTGGTACTTCCGGAAACACTCTCCAAAGCATAGGGCAGGGTGGTCAGGGCAGTCAGGACAGAAATAGCGGGTGTCACGCCTTATTCCACTCCTGCTACGGACACGACATCTTTTTCGGGGTGACGGTTGGGTTGAGGTACCAGGAACGACACTGGGGAAATGTCGCTCGTGTAGACGGCTAACTACACTGGTGTTTGGGGCCACGGAACCTCCTGGATACAGGAGGTTCGCGATGATCTCTTCCTGAAATTTGAGGAAGGATCCCGTTCTCCCAGCCTTACTGTAGAGAACAAAAGTATTGTACATCGCCAATTGAATCAAATATACAGACACCTTATACCAGCGTCTGGTGCGTCGGAAAACTAAATAGGGAGCCAACATCTGGTCATTGAAGTCCACCCCTCCCATGAGCGCATTATAGTCGTGGACTGAGAGGGGCTTTTCAATGGCACGGGTTGCCCTTTCAATTTGTATTGTCGTGTCTGCGTGAATGGAGGAGAGCATGTAAACGTCACGCTTGTCTCTTCATTTCACCGCGAGCAGTTCTTCGTTACACAAGGCAGCCCTCTCCCCCCTTGCAAGACGGGTAGTAACGAGCCGTTAGGGGAAGCCCCGGCGACTAGGTCGCACGGTGCCACAGCAGCCAATCTGTTCTAGGAACAAATGCCTGAAGAGGGGCACACTTGTGTAGAAATTGTCCACATAAAGATGGTACCCCTTGCCAAATAAGGGTGACACCAAGTCCCAGACTGTCTTCCCACTGCTCCCCAGGTAGTCGGGGCAACCGACCGGCTCCAGGGTCTGATCTTTTCCCTCATAGATCCGAAATTTGTGGGTATAGCCTGTGGCCCTTTCATAGAGCTTGTACAATTTGACCCCATACCGGGCGCGCTTGCTTGGGATGTATTGTTTGAAGCCAAGGCGTCCGGTAAAATGTATTAGGGACTCGTCTACGCAGATGTTTTGCTCAGGGGTATACAAATCTGCAAATTTCTGGTTGAAGTGGTCTATGAGGGGCCGAATTTTGTGGAGCTGGTCAAAAGCTGGGTGGCATCTGGGACGGGAGGTGCTGTTGTCGCTAAAGTGCAGGAAACGCAGGATGGTCTCAAGACTTGCCCTGGACATAGCAGCAGAGAACATGGGCATGTGATGAATCGTGTTCGTGGACCAATGTGACCGCAATTCATGCTTTTTGGTTAGACCCATGTTCAGGAGAAGGCCCAGAAAAATTTTAATTTCGGAAACTTGGACTGGTTTCCACCGGAAAGGCTGGGCATAAAAGCTTCCCGGGTTGGCGGCTATAAATTGAGTGGCATACCGATTTGTTTCTGCCACGACTAAGTCCAAGAGCTCCGCAGTCAAGAACAGCTCAAAAAATCCCAGGGCCGAACCGATCTGAGCTGTCTCAACCCGAACTCCAGACTGGGCGGTGAAAGGGGGAACTACAGGTGCGGCTGAAGTTGGTGACTGCCAATCAGGGTTTGCCAGCACCTCAGGGACTCTAGGGTCTCTACGGGCCTGTCTGTGCGGTGGCTGCGACGGGGTGACTACTGCACGTGCCACCGTACCAGCTTCAACTGCCCTTCTGGTGCTCGCCACTTCACCATGTTGTATGGCAGTGCTGGTACTAGGTCCAGGGAGGGCTGCGCTGCTGGTGTATGCCTCACCACGTGATCCGACAGCGCCAGCCCCACTCTGCTGCCCTTGAATCGGATCCTGCACAACCTGTTGTCTAGCGACACTGGGCCGGGTACGCCTGGTGCTATCAGGGACCTCAACCTCCTCGTCCGAACTTTGGGTCAGACTGCCACTGCTTTCTACAGGTTCATATTCTGACCCGCTAGATTCATCAGATGAGGGTTCCCATTCCTCATCCGACTGGGTCAGAATCCTGTAGGCCTCTTCAGAAGAATACCCCCTGTTTGACATTTGGACTACTAAATTTAGAGGTATTCCCTGAGACTACCCAAGAAAAAAAGCAAGCCTGTCTTACAAATGGGAGGCTAGCGAAGTACCGGAGGCCGCTGCGATTGATAAAAAATATCGAAACTGATTTTTTTATCGCCGCAGCGCTTGGAAAGTGATTGTGCAGTGATAAAAAAAAAATTATATTTTTTTGTCACTGCGGCGGGGCGGGCGTGGGTGAACGCACGTGTGGGCGACCGATCAGGCCTGATCGGGCAAACACTGCGTTTTGGGTGGAGGGCGAGCTAAGGTGACACTAATACTATTATAGATCTGACTGATCAGTTTTGATCACTTACAGATACTATAAAAGTACAAATGCTGATTAGCGATACGCGAATCAGCGAGTGTGGTGGGCTGGGCGCTAACTGACGCTAAAATACCTAACCAAGGGACCTAAACTATCCTAAAACCTGACAGTTTACACTGATCACTTTTTTCCTTTCACTAGGTGATTGACAGGGGTGATCAAGGGGTTAATTCGGGTGATGGGGGTGATCACTGTGATGTCTGCTCCTCTGCTGGAACCAACCGACGAAAAGGACCAGCAGAGGAGCAGACAAGCCATTTAACACATCATATTTACAAATATAATGTTATCTGGCTTTTGATTAGATTTTTTTTTTTTTTTAAATCATCAGCTTGCCAGCCACGATCATTGGCTGGCAAGCTGATGACGCGACCCCCCTTTAACTTTTGCCGTCCCGCGATGTGCATGCGCGGGCCGGCTTTGAGCGAAATCTCGCGTCTTGCGAGATGACGCGTATATGCGTGATTCTGCGCAGGGCTGCCGCCTCCGGATGGCGGTCCGGAGGTGGTTAAGGACTCAGCCCTATTTCACCTTAAGGACTTGGCCATTTTTTGCAAATCTGACCAGTGTCACTTTAAGTGCTGATAACTTTAAAACACTTTGACTTATCCAGGCCATTCTGAGATTGTTTTTTCGTCACATATTGTACTTCATGACACTGGTAAAATGAAGTAAAAAAAAATAATCCTTTTTATTTATAAAAAAATACCAAATTTACCAAATTTTTTTTAAAAATTGCAAATTTCCAAGTTTCAATTTCTCTACTTCAATAAAACATAGTAATACCTCCAAAAATAGTTATTACTTTACATTCCCCATATGTCTACTTCATGTTTGGATCATTTTAGGAATGATATTTTATTTTTTGGGGATGTTACAAGGCTTAGAAGTTTAGAAGCAAATCTTGAAATCATTAAGAAATTTTCAAAAACCCAATTTTTAGGGACCAGTTCAGGTCTGAAGTCACTTTGCGAGGCTTACATAATAGAAACCACCCAAAAATGACCCCATTCTATAAACTACACCCCTCAAGGTATTCAAAACTTATTTTACAAACTTTGTTAATCCTTTTAGGTGTTCCACGAGAATTAATGGAAAATAGAGATACAATTTCAAAATTTCACTTTTTTCGCTGATTTTCCATTTAAATTTTTTTTCCAGTTACAAAGCAAGGGTTAACAGCCAAACCAAACTCAGTATTTATGGCCCTGATTCTGTAGTTTACAGAAACACCCCATATGTGGTCGTAAACCGCTGTACGGGCACACGGCAGGGCGCAGAAGGAAAGGAATCCCATCCGGTTTTTGGAAGGCAGGTTTTGCTGGACTGTTTTTTTTTTGTTTTGGTTTTTTTTGACACCATGTCCCATTTGAAGCCCCCTGATGCACCCCTAGAGTAGAAACTCCAAAAAAGTGACCCGATCTAAGAAACTACACCTCTCAAGGTATTCAAATCAGATTTTACAAATGTCGTTAACCCTTTAGGTGTTCCACAAGAGTTATTGGCAAATGGAGGTGAAATTTCAGAATTTCAATTTTTTTGGGCAAATTTTCCATTTTAATCCTTTTTTTCCTAGTAACAAAGCAAGGGTTAACAGCCAAACAAAACTCAATATTTATGGCCCTGATTCTGTAGTTTACAGAAACACCCCATATGTAGTCGTAAACAGCTGTACGGGCACACGGCAGGGCGCAGATGGAAAGGAATGCCATACGGTTTTTGAAAGGCAGATTTTGCTAAACTGGTTTTTTTGACACCATGTCCCATCTGAAGCCCCCCTGATGCACCCCTAGAGTAGAAACTCAAAAAAATGGCCCCATTTTAGAAACTACAGGATAGGGTGGCAGTATTGTTGGTACTAGTTTAGGGTACATATGATTTTTGGTTGCTCTATATTACACTTTTTGTGAGGCAAGTTAACAAGAAATAGCTGTTTTGGCACCGTTTTTTATTTTTTGTTATTTACAACATTCATCTGAGGGGTTAGGTCGTAATATTTTTATAGAGCCGGTCGATACGGACGCGGCGATACCGAATATGTATACTTTTTGTTTATTTATGTAAGTTTTACACATTGATTTCATTTTTGAAGCAAAAAAAAATCATGTTTTAGTGTTTCCATAGTCTGAGAGCCATAGTTTTTTTAGTTTTTGGGTGATTATCTTACTTAGGGTCTCATTTTTTGCGGGATGAGATGACAGTATGATTGGCACTACTTCGGGTTGCATTTGACTTTTTGATTGCTTGCTATTACACTTTTTGTGATGTAAGGTGATAAATTGTTTATCACAGTTTTTATTTTTTACAGTGTTCATCTGAGGGGTTAGGTCATGTGATATTTTTATAGTGCCGGTCGATACGAACGCGGCGATACCAAATATGTATACTTTTTATTTATTTATGTAAGTTTTACACTAGAACAGCTTTTTTCAACCAAAAAAAGATGTTTTAGTGTCTCCATAATCTGAGCCATAGTTTTTTTAATTTTTGGGCGATTGTCAGAGGTAGGGGCTCATTTTCTGCGGGATGAGGTGACTGTTAGATTGGTACTTTTTTAGTGGGCAAACGCCTTTTTGATCGCTTGCTGTTGTACTTTTTGTGATGTAAGGTGACAAAAAATGGTTTATTTAGCACAGTTTTTATTTTTTACGGTGTTCATCTGAGGGGTTAGGTCATGTGATATGTTTATAGAGCAGGTCGATATGGACGCGGCGATACCCAATATGTATACTTTTTGTTTTTTTCCCCCCATATATTTTTTTTTTTTACCTATTTTTATTTTTTTTAACTTTATTTGGGGAAAATGACGTTTTTGTTTATTTTTTACTTGAAACTTTAATTTTTTGGGGCGGAAAACTTTTTTTTTTTAAACTTTTTTTTTCACTTTATTTTTTGTCCCACTTTGGGACTTGAACTTTGGGGGGTATATTCCTTTACAATGCATTCCAATACTTCTGTATTGGAATGCATTGGCTGTATGAGTAATACTGTGTGTATTACTCATACAGCTTCCTGCCTGTGAGATCCAGGGGGCTGGATCTCACAGGCTCGTCACCGGAAGGCAGCGCAAATTCTTCCTTAGGCATCGCGCTGCCTTCCATGCCATCGGGTCCCCCCCCCCCAGCCGCATGGGGACCCGATGGCACCGCCGACACCCGCCGCAACCGCAGGTAAAAGCCGTAAACCGCAGTTCTGAATTGACCTGCGGTTTGCGGCGATCGCCCCCCCCCGGGCGTTGTGACAGGATGCCCGCTGAATGATTTCAGCGGACATCCTGTTCGAATTAACCCCTCGCGGCACTGCAATCGCGATTTAAACTTAGGACGTACCGGTACGCCCTAAGTCCTTAAGGGGTTAAGGACCAGTTCAGGTCTGAAGTCACTTTGTGAGGCTTATATAATAGAAACCACACAAAAATGCCGCTATTTTAGAAACTACACCCCTCAAGGTATTCAAAACTGATTTTACAAACTTTCTTAACCCTTTGTTGTTCCACAAGAATTGGAAAATGTAGAAGAAATTTCAGAATTTCACATTTTTGCCAGCTTTATTAATCTATTCTGTAGTTTACAGAAACACCCCATATGTGGTTGTAAACTGCTGTACGGGCACACGGCAGGGCGCAGAAGTAAACCACTTCACAGGGGTAATTTTAATTTGCCATGTTACATTTGAAGACCCCCTGATGCACCCCTAGAGTAGAAACTCCAAAAAAGTTACCCCATTTTGGAAAATACACCCCTCAAGATATTCAAAACTGATTTTACAAACTTTGGTAACCCTTTAGGTGTTCCACAAGAATTAAAGAAAAATGTTTATGAAATTTCTGAATTTCACTTTTTGGCAGATTTTCGATTTTAATCCATTTTTTCTAGTAACCAAGCAAGGGTTAACAGCCAAACTATACTCAATATTTATTGCCCTGATTCTGTAGTTTGCAGAAACGCCCCATATGTGTTCGTAAACTGCTGTACGGACACACAGCAGGGCGCAGAAGGAAAATAACGCCATATGGTTTTTGGAGGGCAGATTTCACTGGGATAATTTTAAGTTGCCATGTAACATTTGAAGACCCCCTGATGCACCCCTAGAGTAGAAACTTCAAAAAATGTAACCCATTTTGGAAACTACGGGATAAGGTGGCAGTTTTGTTGGTACTATTTTAGGGTACATTTGATTTTTGGCTGCTCTATATATTACAATATTTGTGATTCAAGGTAACACAAATAGCATTTTTAGCACCGTTTTTTTTTTTTTTTTGTTATTTACAGCGTTCATCTGACAGGTTAGATCATGTGGTATTTTTATAGAGCAGGTTGTTACAGATGCGACAATACCAAATATGACAACTTTTTTTTGTTTGTTTCAGTTTTGCATAATAAAGCATTTAAAAAAAAAAAAAAAAAAAAACTTTTTTTTAGTTTCTCCATATTCTGAAAGCCTTAAGTCACGTCCACCAGCGCCGTACATGTATGGCACAGGTCTTTAAGGGGTTAAAGTCTTTATTTATCCTTCATCTTGCTGTGTGGCCTCTGGACCGTCACAGTATGTTGTTGATGATCTTGTGTACACAGACTCTTTCTACAGTAACATATTGGAGAAAGTTCAACCATTGTATTCAGTATGAAAAAATAATAAAAGTACACCTTAGACTATTAGGGTATGTACTTACTGTCTGATTTCACGCTACTCGGAGTCATCAGTCACGTACTGACTGCATATAATCATGTTGTCAGCTACATATCTGTGCTTGCTGTCACTATGCAACCCTTCAAAACATTCCATACTATTGATGTCATGCATAATGGTGCGTAGTTTATTGTACGATCCACATACACTATATGAATGGAAGCAGAACATCTGAAGAGACAAATTATAATCACTAGCCTTATCTTTGACACACAGGGGTTTGATGCCCTGTTTTTGTACTTTTTGGAGCAATTAGACAATACATAATTAATAACTACAAAATCCAATAAAGTGTTTTTAAAACTGTATCCTTCCTTAACCATGAGCCGAAATCCTGCATTATATAAGGAGTGTACTTTTTCAAATTGTGACCAAACTGTATACAGTCTCTTTAAAATCTCTTGGACTTAGAGCACAGGCTGCGCAGAGGGTGTATAACGTGTAGTGTGTAAAGGTCTCACTATTACTCACATAAAATAGAAAATGGTTATTGTTGTGGAAACATGGCAGTGTGCAAATACTTATTTTTCAGATAATGATCTATGGGAAAAATGATGCAGCTCATACCAGTGAAACCCATCTATAGATGTGCAGTGTTTCAGGCGTTTTGCCCCTCATCAATACATTGTTGATTGGCTGGATGAGATACAAACAATGGCTACCATTGCTGCATCTAAGGCTAGTTTCAAACCTGCGGTGTTTCGACAAAACATTATACACTACCTGTGGTTTGGTTCCTGACCTAATATAATGCCGTTAACAGACCGGGCTTATATCTAACGAGGAACTGGTGGCAATCTACCGGGCTGGCAGAGCTCTGTTTCACTGGGGCAGTGAAAAGTCTCTCTCAGCTTGTCAGGTTTGTGAACGAGTGTTGTCGCGCCCGAAGGTAGCGTGGTTCACCCTGTCTCACTCTCTGTGCCTCCCTGTGCCTGTGTGGAGAGGAGGTGTCTGTGTAAACTGTGCCAAGCTAACCTTACGTACTTCCAGGCAGGGTGTAACGTTACATCTTGGTAACCAGTAACAAAACCGTACTGCGTGATCCCGATGTACAGTGACATCAGGCGGGGCTGCAAGGTGCAGTATTGTCACATATTGGTTCATTCACATGACTGCATTTTTGTCTGCTTCATTTCAATGGTGCTGCAAAAGATGCAGACAGCACACTGTGTGCTGTCCAAATCCGTATGTCTATTCTGCAGATCTGCAAAACAAATAGAACTAGTCCTATTCTTGTCCTTTTACCGGACAAGAATAGGCATTTCTAACAAAGGGTGGTAAGTGCTGATGGGCAAAATGCGTCTGGTATCCATGTTTTGCATATCTGCAATTTGCAGACTGCAAAACTGATACGGTTGTGTGAATTAAGCTACTTTCACACTCTCGTTTGGTGCAGATCCGTTCAGATAATAAAACCATCTGCATCCGTTCAGAACGGATCAGTTTGTATTGTCTTTAACATAGCCAAGACGAATCCGTCTTGAACACCATTGAAAGTCAATGGGGGACGGATCCGTTTTCTATTCCAGATTGTGTCAGTAAAAACGGATCCATCCTCATTGACTTACATTGTGTGCCAGGACAGATCAGTTTGGCTCAGTTTCGTCAGACGCACACCAAAACTAAATGGAGACGGAACGGAGGCAAACTGATCCTTTTCCATTCAGAATCCGTTTTGGACCGCTTGTGAGAGCCCTGAACGGATCTCGCAAACGGAAACCAAAATGCCAATGTGAAAGTAGCCTTACACTGCAATTTCTTTTTTTTTTTTTTTTTGCAAAAACTCATGCAGCAGATCCACACATAATCATGACATAGGCCACTTTCACACAGTCAGTGTTTAATCGGTGACTTCCATCATTGATTGTGAGCCAAAACCAGGTATGGCTCAAAAATTTGGACTGCTTTTTGATGTGTTTTTTTTTTTTTATATATAGTTTTTATTCAGTTTTTCGCAAACCATACTCATTAGTAACTGTAATACAATAATTTATGTATCTGTTTTTACATGATCAGGCTATAATGACATGTTAACAATCTTTAGTCAATAAATGTATAATATCAATATTTTGCAATATAAGCCATCCCCATCCCCCATTTCCCAAATTATGCTATCTCATCAACACTTGAACAAAAATAGATAATTATTCAATACAGCCTCAGTTTATCTAGTGTTCCTGCCACTTTCCTTTTCAAATACCATTCCGAATGTATAAAGGCTTCATCACCACCTCCAATTCTGCACCCGAATAGACTGCCTTAAAGGGGTTGTCCGAGTTATTTTTTTGTTCTTTCTATGTTCCTAACTGGGCAAATGTAACAGCTTTCCAATTACCTCACTTTATCTCCAGTGGCTGGTTTCTCAGATTTCACTGAGGGTCACATGACCTGTGATGTCAGCTTCTCTCCCTGCTTTGATAAAGGTCGTTTACAAGCCTGTAAACAAAACGTCACTGTGCTGGCCACGCCCCCTTTCACTCTGCTCTCTGCTAGGATTGTTAACCCCTTCAGCTGCACAGACTCAGGGCTGAAGTGTTTACTGTGTAGCTGCAGGCATGAGGAGACAAATGCTGGGCACAGGAGCTGACAGAGAAGTTCTGCAAAGCATTACAGGTAGGGGGAAGATCCTGTGTGTATTAGCAGTGTCATTATACAGCTGGGACATGTAGTTCTACACTTACAAGTTGCTGTTTTCTCCCAGCACTCAGGGCAGCTCTTGTATCCACTCCCTTAGCAGTGTCATTATACAGCTGGGACTTGTAGTCCTACACATACAACAAGCTGCAGAGTCTCCCAGCAGGCAGACATGTCACTCAGGGCAGCTCTTGTATCCACTCCCTTAGCAGTGTCATTATACAGCTGGGACTTGTAGTCCTACACATACAACAAGCTGCAGTCTCTCAGCAGGCAGACATGTCACTCAGGGCAGCTCTTGTATCCACTCCCTTAGCAGTGCAGGGGGAGGGGCAGACATGTCACTCAGGGCAGCACTTGTATCCACTCCCTTAGCAGTGTCATTATACAGCTGGGACTTGTAGTCCTACACATACAACATGCTGCTGAGTCTCCCAGCAGGCAGACATGTCACTCAGGGCAGCTCTTGTATCCACTCCCTTAGCAGTGTCATTATACAGCTGGGACTTGTAGTCCTACACATACAACATGCTGCAGAGTCTCCCAGCAGGCAGACATGTCACTCAGGGCAGCACTTGTATCCACTCCCTTAGCAGTAGGGATCGACCGATTATCGGTTTGGCCGATATTATCGGCCGATATTGAGGATTTTGAACGTTATCGGCATCTATTTTGCCGATATACCGATAACGTATGGGGAACACAGAACGCGCTGCTCTCAGCGCGTTCTGTGTTCCCTCCGCAGCACAGGGGAGAAGGAAGCAGTGTCTCCTCCCCCTGTGCTGCTGCTGCCGCCAATGACAGAAGAGAAGACAAGAGGAGGGGAGGGGCTGTGGCCGCTGCGCCACCAATGAAGATAAGCCTTTCATTCATTCATATACAGGATGCGGGAGCTGGCTGCAGAATCACATAGCCGGCTCCCGGTCTCTATGAGCGATAGCTGCGATCCGCGGTAGTTAACTCCTCAGGTGCCGCGGATCGCAGCTACCGCTCATAGAGGTCGGGAGCCGGCTATGTGATTCTGCAGCCAGCTCCCGCCTCCTGTATATGAATGATTGAGAGACTTATCTTCATTGGTGGCGCAGTGCGCCCCCCCCCCCAAGCCCCCCAGTATTAATCATTGGTGGCGCAGTGCGCCCCCACCCCAATCCCGGCCAATAGTAAAAACATTGGTGGCGCAGTGCGCCCCCCCCCCCACCCCCACCCAGTATTAATCATTGGTGGCAGTGGCCACAGGATCCCCTCTCCCCTGCTCCTCCGATCGGAGCCCCAGCTGTGTAAGCCTGGGGCTCCGATCGGTTACCATGGCAGCCAGGACGCTATTGAAGCCCTGGCTGCCATGTTCAGCTCCATGCTGCTGTGTGCACTATGCACAGAGCAGCAGGGACAGTGTGAGCTCCTAATCACCCTGATAGAGATCTATCAGGGGGAATAGGACAAGGGTTCTAGTCCCTAAGGGGGCTAAAAGTTAGTAAAAAAAAAAAAAACACAAAAATATTAAGTATAAATGAAAAAGACTTATAAAAAAAAATACACATTAACAATAAACATATTAATTTTCAGCAGATTTGTGTAGGAATTTTGTTTTTTTTTTTCTCAAAAATGAAAATTCCCAGAATATCGGTATAAATTATCGGCTATCGGCCTGAAAGTTCACAAATTATCGGTATCTGCCCTAAAAAATCAATATCGGTCGATCCCTACTTAGCAGTGTCATTATACAGCTGGGACTTGTAGTCCTACACATACAACATGCTGCAGAGTCTCCCAGCAGGCAGACATGTCACTCAGGGCAGCTCTTGTATCCACTCCCTTAGCAGTGCAGGGGGAGGGGCAGACATGTCACTCAGGGCAGCACTTGTATTCACTCCCTTAGCAGTGCAGGGGGAGGGGCAGAGATTGTTTTTATTGCATGTAAACAAAGGGTCAGAAAAGAACCAGGGAAATGAGGAAATATATATATATATATATATATATTATAATTTTTTATTTTTTTTTGCATAAAACTTGCTTAGCTTAGTTATATATCAGATATTCAGTGCTATATTATTTTTTTTCATAACTCGGATAACCCCTTTAACCACCTCCGGACCGCTGTACGCAGGTTCGCGTTCCGGAGGTGGCAGCGCTGCGCACAATCACGCATATACGCGTCATCTCGCGAGACGCGAGATTTCGCTCAAAGCCGGCCCGCGCATGCGCATCGCGGGCCGGCAAAATTCTAAGAACAAGTTCGTCACCAGCCTGCCAGCCAAGATCATTGGCTGGCAGGCTGGCGATTTTCAAAAAATCCAATCAAAAGTCCTATAACAGATCATATTAGTAAATATGATCTGTTATATGGCTTGTCTGCTCCTGTGCTGGTCCTTTTCGTCGGTTGGATCCAGCACAGGAGCAGACTGAACTGTGAGTACACCAAACACTACACCTTAGCCCCAGATCACCCCCCTGCACCCCAATTAACCCTTTGATCACCCCTTTGATCGCCCCTGTCAATCACTAGTGAAAGGAAAAAAAGTGATCAGTGTAAACTGTCACTTTTTTTTTTTTCACTGGTATTGGCTGTTAGGTTTTAGGGATAGTTTAGGCCCCTTGGTTAGGTAGTTAGCGTCAGTTAGCGCCCACCCCACCGCACCGCAGTCACTTTTATTCGCTGAATAGCGTATCGCTAATCAGCATTTGTACTTTTATAGTATCTGTAAGTGATCAAAACTGATCACGGTCAGATCTATAATAGTATTAGTGTCACCTTAGCTCGCCCTCCACCCAAAACGCAGTGTTTGCCCGATCAGGCCTGATCGGTCGCCCACACGTGCGTTCACCCACGCCCGCCCCACCGCAGTGACAAAAAATATATATTTTTTGATCACTGCACATTCATTTTACACGCACTGCGGCGATAAAAAAATCAGTTTTGATATTTTTTTATCAACCGCAGCGGCCTCCGGTACTTCGCTAGCCTCCCCTTTGTAAGACAGGCTTGCTTTTTTTCTTGGGTAGTCTCAGGGAATACCCCTAAATTTAGTAGTCCAAATGTCAAACAGGGGGTATTCTTCTGAAGAGGCCTACAGGATTCTGACCCAGTCGGATGAGGAGTGGGAACCCTCATCTGACGAATCTAGCGGGTCAGAATATGAACCTGTAGAAAGCAGTGGCTCTCTGACCCAAAGTTCGGACGAGGAGGTTGAGGTCCCTGGCAGCACCAGGCGTACCCGGCCCCGTGTCGCTAGACCACAGGTTATGCAGGATCCGCTTCAAGAGCAGCAGAGTGGGGCTGTCGCTGCCGGATCACGTGGTGAGGCATACACCAGCAGCGCAGCCCTCCCTGGACCTAGTACCAGCACTGCCGTACAACATGGTGACGTGGCGAGCACCAGAAGGGCAGTTGAAGCTGGTACGGTGGCACGTGCACTAGTTACCCCGTCGCAGCCACCGCACAGACAGGCCCGTAGAGCCCCTAGAATCCCTGAGGTGCTGGCAAACCCTGATTGGCAGTCACCAACTTCAGCCACACCTGTAGTTCCCCCTTTCACCGCCCAGTCTGGAGTTCGGGTTGAGACAGCTCAAATCGGTTCGGCCCTGGGATTTTTTGAGCTGTTCTTGACTGCGGAGCTCTTGGACTTAGTCGTGGCAGAGACAAACCGGTATGCCACACAATTTATATCCGCCAACCCGGGATGCTTTTATGCCCAGCTTTTCCGGTGGAAACCAGTCCAAGTTTCCGAACTTAAATTTTTTTTGGGCCTTCTCCTCAACATGGGCCTGACAAAAAAGCATGAATTGCGGTCATATTGGTCCACGCACCCGATTCATCACATGCCCATGTTCTCTGCTGCTATGTCCAGGGCACGATTTGAGGCCATCCTCCGTTTCCTGCATTTTAGCGACAACACCACCTCCCGTCCCAGAGGCCATCCAGCTTTTGACCGGCTCCACAAAATTTGGCCCCTCATAGACCATTTCAACCAGAAATTTGCAGATTTGTATACCCCCGAGCAAAACATCTGCGTAGACGAGTCCCTAATACATTTTACCGGGCGCCTTGGCTTCAAACAGTACATCCCAAGCAAGCGTGCCCGGTATGGGGTCAAATTGTATAAGCTCTGTGAAAGGGCCACAGGCTATACCCACAAATTTCAGATCTATGAGGGAAAAGATCAGACCCTGGAGCCGGTCGGTTGCCCTGACTACCTGGGGAGCAGTGGGAAGACAGTCTGGGACTTGGTGTCACCCTTATTCGGCAAGGGGTACCATCTTTATGTGGACAATTTTTACACAAGTGTGGCCCTCTTTAGGCATTTGTTTCTAGAACGGATTTGCGCCTGTGGCACCGCGCGAACTAGTTGCGTGGGCTTCCCCCAACGGCTTGTAACCACCCGTCTTGCAAGGTGGGAGAGGGCTGCCTTGTGTAGCGAAGAACTGCTCGCGGTGAAATGGAGAGACAAGCGTGACGTTTACATGCTCTCCTCCATTCACGCAGACACGACAATCCAAATTGAGCGAGCAACCCGTGTCATTGAAAAGCCCCTCTGTGTCCACGACTATAATGCGCTCATGGGAGGGGTGGACTTCAATGACCAGATGTTGTCTCCGTATTTAGTTTCCCGCAGAACCAGACGCTGGTATAAGAAGGTGTCTGTATATTTAATTCAATTGGCGCTGTACAATAGTTTTGTTCTCTACAGTAAGGCTGGGAGAACACGATCTTTCCTCAAATTCCAGGAAGAGATCATCGAGAACCTCCTTTACCCAGGAGGTTCCGTGGCCCCATCCACCAGTGTAGTTAGCCGTCTACACGAGCGACATTTCCCCAGTGTCGTTCCTGGTACCTCAACCCAACCGTCACCCCGAAAAAGATGTCGTGTCTGTAGCAGGAGTGGAATAAGGCGTGACACCCGCTATTACTGTCCTGACCACCCTGCCCTATGCTTTGGTGAGTGTTTCCGGAAGTACCACACACAGGTACACCTAGCATAGGGATTGCATCTCACAGGACAGGCACACAGGGCTATTAGGGCCCTTTTACTCTCAGCTGCTGCAAACCTCTCCTTTCACCTGGGATAAAGTGCATAACGTACTTCGCCACATCTTTGGGCGATTTGCGCTTTGCACATTGTCCCATGGGGAAGGAGAGGTTTGTTCTATAAAGGTAAAAAAAACTAAACAAAAAAAAAATTACCGGTAAGTAAAAAAGTAAAAAAAAAGTTAATATGTTCTGTTCTAAAGTTAATAAAGTTATTGCTTTGCGGCCTGGTTTTTTCTTTTTTGTTTTGTTTTTTTTACCTTCCAGGTGGACCAACCGATCGACCAGCTGCAGCACTGATGTGCATTTGGACAGAAGCATTGCGCTGCTGTCAGATTACACGCAAGTCGGTGTATGCGGCGCTGCAAGACGAGATTTCTCCTCTGCAGTAAAAGATATGTTTGCCGAGGCATATGAGCTGAGGAGGTGGCGGTGTTCATATACTTTGGCAAACACTTTGTATATATATATATATAAAAAAAAAAATCCCGGCAATGATTTATTCATCCACATCGATTGATGTGAATGGAGAAATCTGGTTTGCCAGGGCATACGAGCTGAAGTGGGTATGGATGTTGGGCGGAGCTCCTATGTCCTGGCAGACGCCTTTCCCCTCCTTTTTCTTTTTTTGGCAGAGATTTTTTCATCCACATTGATCGATGCGAATGAAGAAATCTGTGCCGTTCATTTTTTTCTTTCAGCCCAGAGGCTGAACAGAAAAAAAAAATCTCATTACCCGTATGCTCAATATAAGGAGAATAGCAGAAACTCTTAATGCTGGGCATACATGTAATGATTGCGGAGACCCTCAAATGCCAGGGCAGTACAAACACTCCACAAATAACACCATTTTGGAAAGAAGACACCCCAAGGTATTCGCTGAGGGGCATATTGAGTCCATGAAAGATTGAAATTTTTGTCCCAAGTTAGCGGAAAGGGAGACTTTGTGAGAACAAAATCAAAAAAATCAATTTACGCTAACTTGTGCCCAAATTTTTTTTTTTCAATGAACTCGCCATGCCCCTCATTGAATACCTTGGGGTGTCTTCTTTCCAAAATGGGGTCACATGTGGGGTATTTATACTGCCCTGGCATTTTAGGGGCCCCAAAGCGTGAGAAGAAGTCTGGTATTCAAATGTCTAAAAATGCCCTCCTAAAAGGAATTTGGGCACCTTTGCCCACCTAGGCTGCAAAAAAGTGTCACACATCTGGTATTTCTGTATTCAGGAGAAGTTGAGGAATGTGTTTTGGGGTGTCTTTTTACATATACCCATGCTGGGTGAGATAAATATCTTGGTCAAATGCCAACTTTGTATAAAAAAATGGAAAAAGTTGTCTTTTGCCAAGATATTTCTCTCACCCAGCATGGGTATATGTAAAATGACACCCCAAAACACATTCCCCACCTTCTCCTGAGTACGGAGATACCAGATGTGTGACACTTTTTTGCAGCCTAGGTGGGCAAAGGGGCCCATATTCCAAAGAGCACCTTTCGGATTTCACAGGTCATTTTTTACAGAATTTGATTTCAAACTCCTTACCACACATTTGGGCCCCTAGAATGCCAGGGCAGTATAACTACCCCACAAGTGACCCCATTTTGGAAAGAAGACACCCCAAGGTATTCCGTGAGGGGCATGGCGAGTTCCTAGAATTTTTTATTTTTTGTCACAAGTTAGTGGAAAATGATGATTTTCTTTTTTGATTTTTTTTTTTTTCATACAAAGTCTCATATTCCACTAACTTGTGACAAAAAATAAAAACTTCCATGAACTCACTATGCCCATCAGCGAATACCACCAAATGAAAGCTCTATTAGTGAGAAGAAAAGGAGGTAAAATTCATTTGGGTGGTAAGTTGCATGACCGAGCAATAAACGGTGAAAGTAGTGTAGGTCAGAAGTGTAAAAAGTGGCCTGGTCTTTCAGGGTGTTTAAGCACTGGGGGCTGAGGTGGTTAATAAAGTTTTCCCATCTGACAAAAAAAGTGGAAATCTGTTTTCCTTTATTTTGTTCTGCCTCAACTCTCTCCATATCAAAACATTTTTTTTAGGTGATTGAACACCTCTGTCATGGATGGGAGTCGTGGCTGAAGCCATTCCTTAAAGAGACATCTCTTGGCTGCTAGTAACGTTATATGGACTGCCGGAGGGAAATAAGTCCCTTTCATGGAAGCATGGAATAGAATGAGATCAGGTGACAATGGTATGTTCACCTTCAGGTGGTTTTTAATTTGGGTTTTAATTTGCTTCCAAAATTTTTGTGTCTCCGGACAGGACCATATTCCGTGTAGCTTGCTTTTGATGTTAATAAAAAAAAATAACAGAAATAGGTTGAAGGAATAAAAATTGCATTTATTCCCAAAAATACTTTGATTTAGAGATGGCCTTGCGGTTCGCCTGGCGGTCGTTTTTTTCGCGGCCAACTTTGCGTGTTCGCGATTCGCCGAACATGCGAACATATGGAGATATTCGCGCCCGCCATATTCTTTTACATTGTGAAGAACTTTGACCCATGACATCCATCAGGTGGTACAGGACAGCCAATTGAGACGTTTCAGCACATGGACATAACCTCTACCTTATAAAAACATTTTGATTTTACATTCAGTGTTTTGCCAGTGTAGGGAGAGGTTGCTGTGTGGAGCTGGGACAGGCTATTAGGGACACCAAACGCTAGCTAATAGGGCCACAAAAGTCCTTTTAAGGACTGGTATAGGTGTGCTATCGATAGGTGTGATACACAGAGGGGTGCGATCTACTTATAATATACTTTAATAATGAGTCAAATATATATAATATTTGTGCACTTCTAGTAATTATTTCTTGGTTGCAAATATGAGCTGAAGGTTTTTCAGGTTCGCCTGCCATTAAAATGAATGGGACCCGCCGCGAACTTGCGGTTCGCACATTTGATCACGTTCGCGAACCGTCCCGGAAGATGTTCGTCTATCACTAGTGAACGCTGTGATGTAAAAATCCCAAAAACCTTGGTGGAATTCAGTGTTTTTTTTTTTCAATTTTGCCACACACAGAATTTTTTTCCCGTTTTCAAATACAAGACTTGGTAAATTAAATGCATCTTGTCCCACCAAAAATAAGCCCTCATATAGCTATGTTAACGTAAAAATAAAAAAAGTTATGGCTTTTGGAACATGAGGAAAATAAAAAATGTAAAAATAAAAATGGGCCCAGTCTTTAAGGGCTCTTTCACACTTGCGTTGCGTTGCGTTGTTCTGTTCCGGCATAGAGTTCCATCCTCGGGACTCTATGCTGGAAGAATCCTGATCAGGATTATCCCCATGCATTCTGAATGGAGAGAAATCCGTTCAGGATGTCTTCAGTTCTGGAACGGAACGTTTTTTGGCCGGAGAAAATACCGCAGCATGCTGCGCTTTTTGCTCCGGTCAAAAATCCTGAACACTTGGCGCATCGACTGATCCGGAATAATAGCCCATTGAAATGTATTATTCCGGATCCGTCCTAACATCTTCAGTTGTTACGACGCAACAAGGCATCCTGAAGTTGCGTCTGCGCCAGGAAGTAGGAAGGTCTTGGCTGGCGCTAAAACTTTCACTAGACAGCCCGCGCGGGAGAAGACAGGGCGTGAAAAAATCTCCTGGAGGTGAGTATTGTGTGTGTTTGTCCCTTCCAAAAAAACACATTAACTACATGCATCTACTATGTCCTAGACATAGTAGATGCATGTAGGAGGCATAAACGGATGCTGGGGGTAGTAGTCCCCTGGGTAATGCTACCCCCAGCACCCACCATGCAGTCACCACAGCCGCAGCCCCAAGTGCTTTTGCTTTGGGACTGCAGCTGGGGTGACTGCATGGAGGATGTTGGGGGTAGTAGTCCCCTTGGGGAATGCTATCCCCCAGCACCCACCATGCAGTCACCCCAGCTGCAGCCCCAAGTGCTTTTGCTTTGGGACTGCAGCTGGGGTGACTGCATGGAGGATGATAGGGGTAGTAGTCCCCTGGTTAAGGTAGTACTGTTGTTTAATACTAATTTGCTAATTTTCATTTTTATTTTTTTTTGTCTATTTTTTGGGAGACCTGCAAAGACATAAATGTCCAGTAAGTATCATTTTCGATGGAATATTTTAAATGATTAAAAATTAATGGTTAATTAATTGTTTTTGTTTCAATAGGCTCTTCAAGTGAGGCCGGGAACTCTCCTCCAAGCCAACGAGTTCGCTTGGATACGGTATGTCCTGTTTTAAAGCTTTAATTTATTATAATATAAAAAAAAATAAAAAATCTTTCACAGCAATCGTCAACGGAGGAGAGGTGTTCCGGCCCTGCTACGACAGTGGGAGAGGAGGAAGTCGGGGGTGGACACCTGGAAGCGGTAATTTATTTTTTTTGTTGTTTTTATAATTTTTTCAAATTTTTGAGTATTAAGTTTGGTATGATTTTATTTTAGTCTAATCCTCCTGTTGCCTCAAGAGGTCGTCAGCAACCACCCACAAGGCGCCGGGGAGCACGCGGCGGTCGGGGACGTGTGAGTATATCTCCGTATTGAATCTTCTGATATCATATGTGCAAATTAGGATTTTTTTTATTTTAATTATTAATTTATTTTCTCATTTATTTAGGGTTCAAGGGCCTCTGCCAGAATGGATGAGGAGGAATTTTTATCCAGATTCTATATTGACAATGAACTCCTCATCCATCTGGTGGAGGAACGCGTCCCACTCTGGGACCATACCGACCGCCGCCATGCAGACCATCACCTGACCCGGAGTCTGTGGATGGAGATTTGTTGCAAAATAGTGTCGGATTGGGACGACCTCAGTGAAGGCCAACAGGAAGATTGCAGTAAGTAGCCTTAATTTTTTTAAATTGATTAGTTATCAGTCATGTCCAAACTGCGGCCCTCCAGCTGTTGCAAGACTACAACTCCCAGCATGCCCTATCCAGGCATGTCGGGAGTAGTATTTTTGCAACAGCTGTAGGGCTGCAGTTTGGTAATCCCTGTAATTTGAGAGTAATGTTTATTTTTATATTTTTCAGAGACGTCAGTCATGGTGCGATGGCGCTCGATACGCGACCGCTACAGAAAAAGATTATAACGAGGAGGTCAATCGCCCGAGTGGGTCTGGCGTAACCCGCCGGCAGCTGTACCGCTATGCGGCTGCCCTAGGGTTCCTACGTAGAACCCTACAGCTGCGAAGGTAAGTAAAAAATCTAAAATCTAAAAATGGTAGAATGTAGAAGTAGATTTTCAAAACATGCTAATTATTATTATTTTTTTTAACAGAACTACTAGCAGTACTCGGGCGCCAGAACCTCCTCGTGAAAGTGATCAAGAGGCGGTCCCTGCTGAGCTGCCCCCCCGCGGATCCCTCTCCACCTCGTTCAGCACCTGGTCAGGATCCAAATTGTCCTCTACTGGTGACGCAACAATGGCCGTTATGGCGCCACTTTTTGAGGCGTTGATGTGTCACCAGAGGGCCGGTAGAAGCCGCCAAGCTGATTATGAAGACCTCACAAGGCTCTTGTATGAGACCTTGTGTGGTTACAGCAATAGGATTTTAGCCATGGAGGCCGAGCTGAGAAGTCTGCGGGAGTGTGTGGCGCAGTTTTCTCAGCAGGGCCCGCTACAAACCTATTGGCTGTCAGTTAATTAAGCTGGTGGCGGACTTCACGCCCGACCAGGTGTTGGAGTTCAGACGTAGGGTGGAGGATGCGGTGTGGGATTTTAGACACCGCACAACTTCCGTTCCCCAACCACCGACCTATCCCACGTCCCATTCCTATCCCCCACCACAACATCCTCACCCCTTCCAACCTCCTCACCCCTTCCAACCTCCGCAAACTCCAACCCGTCCACCTCAACCACCTCCCCATTCTCCAACACCCGAGCCTTTTCAGCACTGTTCTCTCCCTCCTCCTAACTATTTTCCACCAACAACTTTCACCACTCCTTCTTCGCTGGCTCGGGCAACTCCTTCACCCAATCCCCCATCCCGGTTGCATACTCCCGCTGTATCTCCTCCCACATCGCACATTTTAGTGTCCACCAGAACATATGAAGGTGGAGAGGGATCAAGCCATGCACTGACTGCCCCCCCCCCCCCCCCCCAACCTCCTCCTCCAAATCCACAATACCGGGATTTGTGATTTTGATGATTTATTTTTTATTGTTTTTATTTATAGTTTTATGTCGTTATTTAAAAAAATCTGTAAAAATCTGTTAAACGTTTTATGTGTCCCTGTGTTTATTTAATAAAATAAAAATATACCTGACATGCTTTCCCACCGCTTGGGGAGCGACACTGGAACTGTGTCGCTCTCCAGGCGGTGGGAGAGGGTGTGGTGGATAAAGGCCTGACATGCTCTCCCACCCCTTGGTGAGCCAGCCAATGATAGTGGCTACTCATGCGGTGATAAGAGTTTTTGTAAAAATAATTCAAATTATTTAACTAAAAAGAAACACCATACTTTTTACAAATTTTGTAAAACAAACAACATGAAAATATTTCAATATTATACATTCTGGTCCTGCCACTGTAAACGTCCAGCATCTGAGCTAAAGTAGGCAGCAAATGAATCGCGCATGGCGGACACTGCCACAGTACCACATGGTCCAAAAGTTGTAATACTTGTCATTTGGCTGTCCTCCATTATTCGCTCAATGGTGGATTCTTTAGTCCGTAGGACATTGTGAAGTACTACCCCACACTTTACCACTTCGTCTACAGTTTCGATCTTCAACTGACTAGGTTTTGCAAACACTCTCCATTTAGATACAAGGATCCCAAAGGTGATCTCGACCATTCTTCGTGCCCTTGTTGAGCGATAATTGAAATTGCGTTTTGGTGGCATCGAATCCACGGCTGGAGTAGGGTTTTATCAGGTTTCCAGACATTTGGAAGGCTTCATCACCCACCAATACGTATGGCAGTGGTGGACTGTTTGTTACGGGCATAGGTTCAGGAGGTGGAAAGTCAAATTGCCTATTGTACAAGCTCCGTCCCATGAAAGAGTTTTTGAAAATCATGGAATCGTTGGTGCGGCCATATGCACCAATATCAACGGCCACAAACCGGTACTCGGCATCAGCAATGGCCATTAAAACAATTGAAAAATATTTTTTATAATTAAAAAATTAAAATCCGGTACCTGGCGACTTTATTATACGGATATGTTTTCCGTCCACTGCGCCGACACAATGCGGAAATTGACACACCTCGTGAATTTTTTTTTTCAATTTGTAGCCATCTCTGCCGATTGGGAGTAGGTATAAACTCCTCATGCAGTTGCTCCCATAAGGCTGGGTTCACACTTGAGCGAATTTGATATGCGCGTTTTTGTGCGCGTTTTTGTCCATGGTGAACGCGCGTATTACGTGCGTTTGTGTGATTGACAGCAGTGTCCTATGGCTGCAAACGCGCGACAAAACGCCCCAAAGAAGCTCAAGAACTTGTTTGAGCGTAGGGCGTTTTTCAGCGCGTTCAAACGCGCTGTAAAACGCTCAAGTGAGAACCAGGGCCATAGGGAAGCATTGGTTTTCATGTGTTGAGCGTTTTACAGCGCGTTTGAACGCGCTGTAAAACGCTCAAGTGTGAACCCAGCCTAAAACTTGACAGGTTTCTTTTGACAATTGTTGAAATAGTTGAAATTCCGAGCCGAAAATTATAGTGTAGCGAGGTGAAACTGTCACCTGTAGCCAGAAAGCTGAGGAAAAAATTATTAAATATTAGATTATTGTTAAATACAGAAAAATTAAATAATATGGATTTGTAAAATTTGATATGGCCTGAATGACTATGATTATCATAAATATCCTTTTAATGATTAAAATTTTTCTATACTTGAAAGGATCAATATATATTTACTGGCAGTAATATTTATATAAAATACGGACAGATTATTATAGCTGCTATAAAAATTGTAAATGAAATCTAAATACTAAACAACACATAGAAATTATTAAAATTAATATATCTATATGTCATTATCTTACCGGATGGTCAACATGAGTCGTTCTGTTGGTGACACACTCCTGCGGAAGAACGTATCCATTCTTGCCAGTCTCGGTGATACTCTGTCTAGGAGCTCATCAAAGGTAGCCATATTCATGCGGAAATAGTTATTACATTTTTCGGGATAATGACGTAACTCTGGGTACAGGACTTTGAATGCTCCTTCAGAAATCCGTGCCGATGATATTGGATGAACCCAATACTGACGAAGACGACGCCGACGTCTATCTCGCTCTTGTTTCCTCCATCTTGAAACCAACATCAGGGCTTTGAAAGCAAACTCTTGTTCAGGCATCATCCTGGCGACAATCCTAAGCAGAATCTGAGGTAGTCACCTAGGTTTACTTTTTATAGACCAAAATATTTGCATATTTTATTGGTTGTAAAACTAGAAATTTTCAGATAAGAATTACATTTCTGATAAGAATTTATTTACATACCGGATCCGCTCATCAGTACACGACGGATCCGTCGTACGGATCCGGCCCCATACCGATCTGTACGACGGATCCGGAAAAAAAAACGTTGATGTTGGCTTCAGGATTTCCGGATCAGTCTCTTCCATAAAAAGCCGGAAAGACGCATCTGGAAAGAAAAAATAATGCGTTCTGACGCGTTTTTCCGGATCCGGCGTGTAATTCCGGCAAATGGAGTACACGACGGATCCGGACAACGCAAGTGTGAAAGAGCCCTTAGGGGATAAAGCTCTCCAATTTATCCTCAGTATTATTATGTGGCAGTAGCTGCTTCCAGTCTATGCCCTGAACTGCTGCCCTCAACCTGAGGAAATTGGCCTTTTTAAGTGTTTTTGCTCTCCCAGCCAGTGTTTGTGTTTTATAGTACAGGGGAAATATAATTATAATTATATTGTGATCACTATTATCCAGTGTTTCACGAATAGTAAGATTTCCAACAAGCTCTGCATTGTTAGAAATTACTACATCCAACAAAGCATCGCCCCTTGTGTGAACTTCTGCAAACTGGCCCATAAAGTGGTCCTGTAGCAAGTTGAGGAATTTTCTCCCTTTTGCAGTTGAGGCAGAATCATGACCCCAGTCAATATCTGGGCGGTTAAAATCTCCATTATGAGCACTGTTCCAGCCTGTGCAGCCTGCTCTATTTGGTTATACAACTGAACTTCTATCTCCTCTTTGATGTTACACCAAGTATTATTTTATTATTGTTTCCGTTAGTAATTCCACTTATAAGGTTTTAGCATCCTCGCCCACAATTGCCTCTTTCAAACTAGCCTTCAAATCACTCCTCACATACAGGCACATTCCACCACCTTTTCTATTGTCCCTGTCTTTCCTAAAGAGTGTAAAACCATGAATATTAACTGCCCAGTCATGTGAAGAGACCAGCCATGTCTCAGCCACACCAACTACATCGATGTGTTCCTCTAGTACAGGCATCCTCAAACTGCGGCCCTCCAGCTGTTGCAAAACTACAACTCCCATCATGCCTGAACAGCCTACAGGTATCAGCCTACAGCAGGGCATTGTGGGAGTTGTAGTTTTACAACAGCTGGAGGGCCGCAGTTTGAGAATGCCTGCTCTAGTAGTACCATAGACTCCAACTTCCCAATGTTTCTTGTTGGACTTATGGCATTTGTGAACATACATTTTAAGTTACTATTTAATTTCCTGCATTCGGTTCCCAGAAAGTGAATATCTGGGATTTTTGGGGTACCTTGGTTGATATTGTTGGTTTGTAACAGGTCCATGTTACCAGCAGCTTTGTTTTTCATGGGTGTACAGTTATTTCTAGTCACCCTACTACAATACTTTGCTCACACTTCCCAGATCCACTAAATCCCCACTGTCCACTTCTATATCCCACTCTCTATCTACACTGTCAAACCCCTTACTAGTATGACCTCTCTCTCCCCCAGATCCTAGTTTAAAAGCAGTTTAACCATTTTTTTCCCCCAGAGCAGCTGCACCCTGCCCATTAAGGTAAAGTCTGTCCCTACTGTAGAGCCGGTAGCGGACACAGAAGTCAGCCTAGTTCTCTATTAACCCAAATCCTTGCTTCCTGCACCAGCTTTTGAGCCACTTAGTGATGCTCGTGGCACTGGTAGTGTTCTGAAAACACTGGTATCAATAACAACTAGAGATCGCTCCGCAAAAAAAAAAATAGCCCCTGTACAGCTGCATAGGTGTAACTATAAAAAAAAGTTGTGGGGATTAGAATGTAGTTGTGAAAAGAAAAAAACTAATTTTTCCAAATCTTTTCTTTTATTCGGTATTAAAGCACAACAAAACTAAATAAATGTGGTATCGTTGTAAAAATAATGACCCAGAGAATGAAAAGAACTGGTCAGTTTTACAGCACAGGGAATGCCGTATAAATAAAACCCATAAAGCTATGGTGGAATTGCATTTTTTTTCTCAATTCCACCCCATTTGGAATTTTTTCCCCAGCTCCCGACTACATTATATGCAATATTAAATGTAGGGATCGACCGATTATCGGTTTTAACCAGGGCTGTGGAGTCGGTAGATAAATGTTCCGACTCCGACTCCTCAGTTTTATGTACTTCCGACTCCCCGACTTCGACTCCTCTGTATTAATATGCGAATGTATTTTATACATTCCTTGAGGGAAAGAAACGCAACCTACCACAGGACTACTGGC
Organism: Bufo bufo; assembly: GCF_905171765.1. NCBI lineage: Eukaryota > Metazoa > Chordata > Amphibia > Anura > Bufonidae > Bufo > Bufo bufo. Next base: position 500,887,328 of record NC_053390.1, read on the forward strand.
TGGGAAGCTGCTTTCTCCTTTGTGTGCTGATCTTCTGCTGAAGATAGGGCAGTGGGAGGATCCAGGAAGGGGCATTTATTCTAAAACATGATTTTCCTAGGAGAATCCCATAGTCATGTTTAAAGTTTAAGCTAACAATCGGAGTTTACAAGTTTTTATAGCCTTAGCTAAATGACAGCAGTTTTTCCAATGGTTTACAGCTTCAGTCTTGAACTATTGGCCCTCCATTCCCTTCACTTATACAAGTGTCTCACTCTCTAGTCCTGCAAAAAACATATTTTTTTAATCCCTTATCAGTGAGAGGCTAGGTTACACATGGACGCTGCGTTCCCTGTAAAAGCAGAACACAACACTATGGAAAGTATAAGTATTGCAGCTCCTAATTGTGCGTTGCGTGCCATATATTGAAGCACATGAAAAGCATGCTTCTTCACGGTCACTTAACGTGTTCGTTTTGCGGTTACGTGAGGCACTGCATGCATTGGTCTTTATTCTTACAGTAGAGAAGTCATTAATTATAACTTTTCGTGAATTGGGACATTTAAACTTGCTTTTTTTTTTTTATTCCAATCTAAATTTAGTAGGAGTCGGAGTCGGTGCATTGTTTGCCGACTCAGACTCCAGGTACCCAAAATTTCCCCCGACTCCGACTCCACAGCCCTGGTTTTAACGATATTATCGGCCGATATTCAGTATTTTGACCGGTATCGGCATCTATTTTGACGATATTCCGATAACGTATTGGGAATTTTCCCTCAGCAGCACAGGGGAGAAGGAAGCAGTTTCTCCCTCCCCCTGTGCTGCCGCTGCCGCCAATGAGAGGAAGGAGGGCAAGAGAAGGGGAGGGGCTATGGCCACTGCACCACCAATGAAGAGAAATCTCTCATTAATTCATATACAGGAGGCGGGAGCTGGCTGCAGAATCACATAGCCAGCTCCCGACCTCTATGAGCGGTAGCTGCGATCTGTGGTAGTTAACCCCTCAGGTGCCGCGGATCGCAGCTACCGCTCATAGAGGTCGGGAGCCGGCTATGTGATTCTGCAGCCAGCTCCAGCCTCCTGTATATGAATTAATGAGAGATTTCTCTTCATTGGCGGCGCAGTGCGCCCCCCCCCAAGCCCCCCAGTATTAATCATTGGTGGCGCAGTGCGCCGCCCACCCCCACCCCAGTATTAAAAACATTGGTGGCGCAGTGCGAATAGGGGTGAAAAGGACAAGGGTTCTAGTCCCTAAGTGTCACGGAACCATGAACCAGACGTACAACAAGAGATAAGTGAAAATAAGAAGGCTTTATTGAAAATAAAGCTGTAAAGCAAAAGTCCAAACGAATGGTGAAACCGAAGCAGAGTCTTTGAGAGGCCAGAGATCAGGAACCAGAAGGGTAGTCGGACGAAGCCAGGATCAGGAACCAGCAGGGTAGTCAGACGAAGCCAGGATCAGGAACCAGAAGCAGCAGCAGTCTTAGAAGCATGTGAACACAGGAGGACCAAGCAAGGAACTGAAGCCACAGACCTCCTATATATATATATGAGCTAGGCATCCAGCTCCTCCCAGTGGGAAGGAGGAGCCGCAGGGTGGAAGGCTACAAGAAACCCAGAAACCAAGATGGCCGCCAGCACATGTCAAACGAAGGAGAACAGCAAGAAGGTAAGACCATGACAGTACCTCCCCCTCAAGGGCCCCTCCTCCGCGGAGCAAAAAACGGTTTCTGAGGGAAGCGTGCGTGGAAGGCTCGGAGCAAGGCAGGAGCATGGACATCTGCGGAGGGAACCCTGGAACGCTCCTCTGGACCAAAAACTGCACCCGACCGCGGACCAGGCGTGAGTCCAGGATATTGCTCACCTCATACTCCTCATGATTGCCCACTCGGACCGGACGAGGCCGAGGAACCGAGGAAGTGAAACGATTACACACCAGTGGCTTCAACAGGGAGACATGAAACACGTTAGAGATCCGCATGCCAGGAGGAAGCGCAAGGGCATAGGCTACCGGGTTTACCCTGCGAAGCACTCGGAAGGGACCAACAAAGCGAGGCGCCAGCTTGGGAGTGGGCACTCGAAGGTTGAGGTTGCGGGTGGACAACCATACACGGTCTCCGACCTGGTAGGAAGGAGCAGGCGCTCGTCTGCGATCAGCCTGGAGTCTCTGGCGCTGCGCAGAGGCCTCAAGGGACTTCTGGATCTGTACCCAAGAAGCACGTAGGACGGAAAGGTGATCCTCCACCGCCGGAATATCCTGGGGAGAGAATACCTCCGGTAACACGGCAGGTTGGAACCCATAATTGGCCATGAAGGGAGACGTCCCAGAGGAAGAGTTCACCGCCGTGTTCCTGGCAAACTCAGCCCAAGGCAGAAGGTCAACCCAATTGTCTTGGTGATCGGAGACATAGCAACGAAGGAATTGCTCCAAGGCCTGATTGGATCGTTCTGCGTCCCCATTGGACTGAGGGTGGTAGGCCGAGGAGAAGGAGAGATGAATCCCCAACTGGGAGCAAAAGGCGCGCCAGAACCTGGACACAAACTGACTCCCCCGATCCGACACAATCTCCTTGGGCAAACCGTGCAACCGGAAGACCTCCCTGGCAAAAATCGTGGCCAACTCTTGTGCAGAGGGTAACTTCTTGAGAGGAACACAGTGGCACATTTTGGAAAACCGATCCACAATCATGAGAATGACCGTATGGCCTCGGAATGCAGGGAGGTCCACAATGAAATCCATCCCCAGGTGTGACCATGGGCGCTCCCCGGTGGCTATGGGTTGCAGAAGGCCCAACGGAAGGTGCCGAGGGGACATACTCTGGGCACAAACGGAGCATGCCGCTACATATGCGGCGATGTCGGAACGTAGGGAAGGCCACCAGAACAGACGTGAAACAGCCCAGGACAGCTGATTCTTTCCAGGATGCCCCGCGGTCTTGGAGTTATGGTAGGTTCGCAACAACCGAGTGCGCAACTCCTCAGGCACAAAACATCTGCCGTTGGGTCTCCCAGAGGGAGCACCAGATTGAGCCGCCAAAATCTGCTCACCCAGGGGAGAGGTCAGGCTGGTGCGAATGGCGGCCAGGATCTGATTCGGAGGTATGACCGAAGTCGGAATCGACTCCTCCCTGGACAGCTCGGAGTACTGCCGTGATAGGGCATCCGCCCTGATGTTCTTGGAACCGGGTAGGTAGGAGACCACGTAATTAAAACGTGACAAGAACAGAGCCCATCTGGCCTGACGTGGTGTCAATCTCTTAGCCTCAGAAAGGTAGGTCAGATTCTTATGGTCCGTCAGGATGAGAACCGGAACCACCGAACCCTCGAGCAAGTGCCTCCATTCTTTAAGGGCCTGCACGATGGCCAATAACTCCCTGTCACCAATCTGATAGTTGCACTCCGCGGAAGACAGTTTCCGGGAGTAAAACCCACAAGGAAGCAGAGGACCCTCTGGTGTTCTACGCTGAGACAGAAGGGCGCCTACTCCCGTCTCAGACGCGTCCACCTCGAGGACAAAGGGCAACCCAGGGTTGGGATGCGACAGAATCGGAGCCGACACAAAAGCGGACTTTAGGGCCTCAAAAGCTCGGATGGCCTCGAGCGGCCAGACCTGGGAATTACTGCCCTTCCTGGTCAGATCCGTGAGAGGCTTGGCCAGCATGGAAAAGTCCCTGATGAACTTCCGATAATAATTGGCGAAGCCCAAAAAGCGCTGCAGGGAACGAAGACCACTGGGCTGGGGCCACTGTAAGACAGCCGAAACCTTCTCAGGATCCATGGAGAACCCCTCAGCGGAAATGATGTAACCTAAGAAGGTTACCTGGGATCGGTGAAATTCGCATTTCTCAAGCTTACCGAACAGCTTGTTCTCTCGTAACCGTTGCAACACTCGTCTGACATCCAGAATGTGGGCCTCCATGGATTCAGAATATACCAAGATGTCATCCAAATAGACCACCACACACTGCTGCAACAGGTCACGGAAAACATCGTTGATGAATTCCTGAAAGACTGCGGGCGCATTGCACAACCCAAAGGGCATAACCAAGGATTCATAATGACCGGTCCTGGTGTTAAACGCGGTCTTCCACTCATCGCCCGCCTTGATCCTTACCAGGTTATATGCCGCCCTCAGGTCGAGTTTGGTAAAGACCGTGGCCCCTTTAAGGCGATCGAACAGCTCGGAAATCAAGGGTATCGGGTAAGCGTTCTTGATCGTGATGCGATTGAGACCCCTGTAATCGATGCAAGGCCTCAACTCACCGCCCTTCTTTTTCACAAAGAAAAATCCAGCCCCTGCCGGGGACAAGGATTTGCGAATGTGTCCGCGTGAAAGCGCCTCCCTCACGTACTCCCCCATGGCCTCATTCTCCGCTACCGACAGTGGATAGACCTTGCCACGAGGAGGAACGGCACCAGGTTGTAACTCTATGGCGCAATCGTATGGGCGGTGCGGAGGTAGGGCAACCGCGCGCACCTTATCGAATACATCCCGGTACTCCTCGTATTCAGGAGGCAACAGAGAGTCCGAGGAAGTACACAGCAACTTGACAGACCCATGGATGCAACTAGTCCCACACTGCGGTGACCACGAGAGGATCTCGGCCGATCTCCAATCGAAAGTCGGATTATGCTTCTGGAGCCAGGGGTACCCCAAGACCACCGAGTAGTGTGGAGACGAAATAACCTGGAGACAGACCGACTCTCTGTGAACGGCACCAATGGCTATCCCCACTGGAAGGGTCTCATGAGTCACGTGTGACGACAGAAGGGGTCTGCCGTCTATCGCCTCAAGAGCCAGTGGGGAACCTCGAGCCTGCAGAGGAATGGAATTGGCGGCAGCGAACACACTATCAATGAACAAACCACCAGCACCCGAGTCCACCAACGCCTGGGTCGTCACCGAGCCCCCGACCCAGGAGAGGACAACAGTGATCAGTGGTTTGTCAACACGGGAAACCGGGGACGAGGAGACTCCACCCAAGATCTGCCCCCGACAGGATCTCAGGTACGAGCGTTTCCCGGACGGTTCGGACATGCCAACCGAAAATGCCCACCGAGACCACAGTACATGCATCGACCCTCGCGTCTCCGGAGTACCCTCTCCCCCTCGGACAGGTGAGCAAACCCCAGCTGCATGGGTTCACCCCCAGACAAGTCATCCCCAGGAGGCGTGGGAGGAGAGGGAGGCACGGGTGGGACAGCAAACGTAGGCGCCAATCTGTTAGAAGACCTCCGCAGGCTCTCCTTAAAGGAAGGTCTCTCCCTGAGTCTGGTGTCAATCAAAATCAGGAAAGAAATAAGAGACTCGAGCTCCACTGGTAGGTCCTTAGCTGCAACCTCATCCTTCAAGGCATCCGAGAGGCCATGAGAGAAAGCAGCGACCAGAGCCTCATTATTCCAGCCCACCTCTGCTGCCAGGGTACGAAACTCAATGGCGTATTCAGCTACGGATCGTGAACCCTGTCTGATGGACATAAGGAGCTTCGCAGCAGAGGCAGCACGAGCCGGCACATCGAATACCTTCCGAAGAGAAGCAACAAAACCGGAAAACTCGGCAACCACCGGATTGTTGTTCTCCCATAAAGGGCTGGCCCAGGCCAAGGCCTTGTCCGAGAGCAGCGAGATCAAGAAGCCCACCTTTGATCTCTCAGTAGGAAAGGCATGTGGCAGCAACTCGAAATAAATGCCCACCTGGTTAAGGAAACCTCGGCACTGAGTTGGCTCTCCCCCAAAGCGCTGTGGAAGAGGGGCAGAACCGGTCATACCCCGAAACACCGCAGGCGCAACAACAGGTGTCGGGGTAGACTCTGGCGCAACAACCGGAGCGGCAGTAGGAGCGACAACCGACCCATCGGCAACGGGAGCGAAATGAGCCGTGCGTTCAAGCAGGGTTTGCAACGCCACAGCGAACCGACCCAACAGGTGATCCTGCTGATCAAGTCTGGCAACCAGCATGGGTAGCGAGGATGGCCCTGTACCGTCAGAACTCATGGCTTGGTCCTAATGTCACGGAACCATGAACCAGACGTACAACAAGAGATGTGAAAATAGGAAGGCTTTATTGAAAATAAAGCTGTAAAGCAAAAGTCCAAACGAATGGTGAAACCGAAGCAGAGTCTTTGAGAGGCCAGAGATCAGGAACCAGAAGGGTAGTCGGACGAAGCCAGGATCAGGAACCAGCAGGGTAGTCAGACGAAGCCAGGATCAGGAACCAGCAGGGTAGTCAGACGAAACCAGGATCAGGAACCAGAAGCAGCAGCAGTCTTAGAAGCATGTGAACACAGGAGGACCAAGCAAGGAACTGAAGCCACAGACCTCCTATATATATGAGCTAGGCATCCAGCTCCTCCCAGTGGGAAGGAGGAGCCGCAGGGTGGAAGGCTACAAGAAACCCAGAAACCAAGATGGCCGCCAGCACATGTCAAACGAAGGAGAACAGCAAGAAGGTAAGACCATGACACTAAGGCCTCTTTCAGACGGGCGTTGCGGAAAAATGTGCGGGTGCGTTATGGGAACACCTGCGATTTTTCCGCGCGAGTGCAAAACATTGTAATGCGTTTTGCACTCGCGTGAGAAAAATCGTGCATGTTTGGTACCCAAACCCGAACTTCTTCACAGAAGTTCGGGCTTTGGATTAGGGATCGACCGATTATCGGTTTGGCCGATATTATCGGCCGATATTGAGGATTTTGAACGTTATTGGTATCGGCATCTATTTTGCCGATATACCGATAACGTATTGGGAACACAGACCGCGCTGCTCTCAGCGCTCTGTGTTCCCTCTGCAGCACAGGGGAGAAAGAAGCAGTGTCTCCCTCCCCCTGTGCTGCTGCTGCCGCCAATGAGAGGAGAGAACATAAGAGGAGGGGAGGGGCTGTGGCCACGCTCCACCAATGAATATAAGCCTTTCATTAATTCATATACAGGAGGCGGGAGCTGGCTGCAGAATCACATAGCCGGCTCCCGACCTCTATGACAAGTAGCTGCGGTCCGCGGTAGTTAACTCCTCAGGTGCCGCGGATCGCAGGTACCGCTCAGAGGTCGGGAGCCGGCTATGTGATTCTGCAGCGAGCTCCCGCCTCCTGTATATGAATGATTGAGAGACTTATCTTCATTGGTGGCGCAGTGCGCCCCTCCCAAGCCCCCCAGTATTAATCATTGGTGGCGCAGTGCGCCCCCCACCCCCATCCCAATCCCGGCCAATAGTAAAAACATTGGTGGCGCAGTGCGCTTCCCCCCCCCACCCAGTATTACTCATTGGTGGCAGTGGCCACAGGATCCCCTCTCCCCTCCTCCTCCGATCGGAGCCCCAGCTGTGTAAGCCTGGGGCTCCGATCGGTTACCATGGCAGCCAGGACGCTATTGAAGCCCTGGCTGCCATGGTAAGCTCCATGCTGCTGTGTGCACTATGCACAGAGCAGCAACAGTGTGAGCTCCTATTCACCCTGATAGAGATCTATCAGGGTGAATAGGCCAAGGGTTCTAGTCCCTAAGGGGGCTAAAAGTTAGTAAAAAAAAACAAAAAACTAAAATATTAAGTATAAATGAAAAAGATTTATAAAAAAAAAAAAATACATATTAACAATAAACATTAATTTTCAGCAGATTTGTGTAGGAATTCCCAGAATATCGGTATAAATTATCGGCTATCGGCCTGAAAGTTCACAAATTATCGGTATCGGCCCTAAAAAAATCAATATCGGTCGATCCCTACTTTGGATCGGTGTTCTGTAGATTGTATTATTTCCCCTTATAACATAGTTATAAGGGAAAATAATAGCATTCTGAATACAGAATGCATAGTAAAATAGTGCTGGAGGGGTTAAAAATAAAATAAAAAATAATTTAACTAACCTTAGTCCACTTGATCGAGATGCCCGGCATCTCCTTCTGTCTCCTTTACTGAACAGGACCTGTGGTGACGTCACTCCGGTCATCACATGATCCATCACCATGGTAAAAGATCATGTGATGACCGGAGTGATGTCACCACAGGTCCTTGACCTGTAATGAATGCTCACCACAGGTCCTGTTCAGTAAAGGAGACAGAAGGAGATGCCGGGCATCGCGATCAAGTGGACTAAGGTGAGTTAATTTTTATTTATTTTTTTAACCCCTCCAGCGATGTTTTACTATGCATTCTGTATTCAGAATGCTATTATTTTCCCTTTATAACCATGTTATAAGGGAAAATAATAATGATCGGGTCTCCATCCCGATCGTCTCATAGCAACCGTGTGTGAAAATCGCACCGCATTCGCACTTGCTTGCGGATGATTACGATTTTCACGCAGCCCCATTCACTACTATGGGGCCTGCGTTGCGTGAAAAACGCAGAATATAGAACATGCTGCGATTTTCACGCAACGCACAAGTGATGCGTGAAAATCACCGCTCATGTGAACAGCCCCATAGAAATGAATGGGTCGGTATTCAGTACGGGTGCAATGCGTTCAACTCGCGCATCGCATCCGCGCGGAATACTCGCCTGTGTGAAAGGGGCCTAAGGGGGCTAAAAGTTAGTAAAAAAAAAAAACACCTAAATATTAAGTATAAATGAAAGAAAAGATTTACAAAAAAAATAAAATACACGTTAACAATAAACATATTAATTTTCAGCAGATTTGTGTAGGAATTTTTTATTTTTTTAAATGAAAATTTCCAGAATATCGGTATAAATTATCGGCCTGAAAGTTCACAAATTATCGGTATCTGCCCTAAAAAATCTATATCGGTCGATCCCTAATTAAATGGCGCCATTAGAAAGTGTAATCCTCATATGGCTATGTGAAGAGACAATAAAAAAGTTATGGAACCAGGAAGGATGAAAAAAATGCGGAAAGGATAATCCTCAGACACAGAAAGGGTTAAAGTAGGTCCTATCCATCTGTTAGTGTTTTATAGTTATTGTGCTTTAACGCCATCACAATATATTTATTCATTCAGCATTTGTAGTATTTTTTTATGCAAAATAGAGAAAAAGAATTTCTTTGGGATATTATAGGAATTAAACTATGACAAGTGTAATAAAATGAGTTGTGATATTCTGTGGAGAATTTTTTTTATATAGCGGCCAGGGTTGAATGAATATCAGGGACAATAGTATATGCTGGCCCTTTATATTACCTGCATAGGGTTCTGTCTTTTCCAGACGAGGGGACAGTGTCACAGAAGAGTCTTTCACTAGTCTGACACACTTATTACTTTACATTTCCCATATGTCTACTTCATGTTTGGATCACTTTGTAAATTTACATTTTCTTTTTTTGGGACGTTAGAAGGCTTAGAAGTTTAGAAGCAAATCTTAAAACTTTTATGAAAATTGGTTTTTGGAAGGCAGATTTCACTGGGATAATTTTAAGTTGCCATGTCACATTTGAACACCCCTTGATGCACCCCTAGAGTAGAAACTCCTAAAAAGTGACCCCATTTCGGAAACTACGGGATAAGTTGGCAGTTTTGTTGGTACTATTTTAGGGTACATATGATTTTTGGTTGCCCTATATTACACTTTTTGTGAGGCAAGGTAATAAAAAAAATAGCTGTTTTGGCACAGTTTTTATTTTTTGTTATTTACAACGTTCATCTGACAGGTTAGATCGTGGTATTTTTATAGAGCAGGTTGTTACGGACGCGACAATACCAAATATGACAACTTTTTTTTGTTGGTTGTCTCAGTTTTACATAATAAAGCATTATTTTTTTTTTTTTTTTGTGTCTTCATATTCTAAAAGGCCTGTGTCCTATTAGTCAGCCTTGGGTGGGACTCACAGCCTCCTCCCACCTCCCATTGTATGTGTGGCTTCACACTGGAGGCAACTGGGAGCTGTTTGCTGTGAGTCTATATTCTGAAAGCCATAGTTTTATTTTTTGGGCGACTGTCTTATTTTTTATTTATTTTTTGTATGAGATGACGGTTTGGTACTATTTTAGGGTGCATATGACTTGTTGATTGCTTGGTATTAGGGATCGACCGATATTGATTTTTTTAGGGCCGATACCGATAATTTGTGAACTTTCAGGCCGATAATTTATACCGATATTCTGTGAATTTTCATAAAAAATAAAATAAAATTCCTACACAAATATGCTGAAAATGAATGTTTATTGTTAACGTGTATTTTTTTTTTTTTTTGTAAATCTTTCTTTTTCATTTATACTTAATATATTGGTGTTTTTTTTTTGTTTGTTTTTTAAAACTAACTTTTAGCCCCCTTAGGGACTAGAACACTTGTCCTATTCACCCTGATAGAGCTCTATTAGGGTGAATAGGATCTCACACTGTCCCTGCTGCTCTGTGCTTTGTGCACACAGCAGCATGGAGTTTACCATGGCAGCCAGGGCTTCAGTAGTGTCCTGGCTGCCATGGAAACCGATCGGAGCCCCAGGCTTACACTGCTGGGACTCCGATCGGAGGAGGAGGGGAGAGGGTACTCTGTGGCCACTGCCACCAATGATTAATACTGGGGGGGCTTGGGTGAGGGGGGGGGCCCACTGCGCCACCAATGAAGATAAATCTCTCATTTATTCATATACAGGAGGCAGGAGCTGGCTGCATAATCACATAGCCGGCTCCCGACCTCTATGAGCGGTAGCTGCGATCTGCGCACCTGAAGGGTTAACTACCGCAGATCGCAGCTACTTGTCAGAGGTCGGGAGCCGGCTATGTTATTCTGCAGCCAGCTCCTGCCTCCTGTTCAATTTTAATGAGTAAGTTAACATCATTGGTGGAGCAGTGGCCACAGCCCCTCCCCTCCTCTTCCCATCTGTCTTTTCATTGGCGGCAGTTGCAGCAGCAGCACAGGGGGAGGGAGACACGGCTTCCTTCTCCCCTGTGCTGCTGAGGAAACACGGAGAGCGCTGAGAGCAGCGCGATCCTTGTTCCCCATACGTTATCGGAATATCGGCAAAATAGATGCCGATACTGATAACTGTCAAAATCCTGAATATCGGCCTATAATATCGGTAAAACCGATAATCTGTCGATCCCTACTTGGTATTACACTTTTTGTGATGTAAGGTGATGAAAAATGGCTTTTTTGACACTGTTATTTATTTTACGGTGTTCACCTGAGAGGTTAGGTCATATATTTTTTTTACAGCAGGTTCTTACGGTCACGGCGATGCCTAATATGTATACTTTATTTTATTTATTTAAGTTTTACACAATAACATTATTTTTGAAACAAAAAAAAAATCATATTTTAGTGTCTCCATATTATGAGAGCCATAGTTTTTTTTTTATTTTTTGCCCAATTGTTTTATGTAGGAGCTCATTTTTTGCAGTATGAGGTGTGTGTTTGATTGGTACTATTCACTACTTTGTGATGTAAGGTGACAAAAAAATTGCTTGAAAATTTTGCTTGAAACTTTTTATTTTATTTTATTTTTTTACTTTTTGTCCCACTCTGAGACTTCAACTTCTGAGGTCTGATCCCCTCTGCAATGTATTACAATATAACCTGTATTGTAATGCACTGGCTATCAGCTTTTATGCTGACAGCCTGCCTGTGAGACCCAGCCTAAGGGCTGGATCTCACAGGCTTCCATGGAAGGCATCGGGCTTGCTTTCTCTGCCATCGGGTCCCCGCCACTGCAGCACGGGGACCTGATGGGTAAGTAGAGGGCACCCGTAACCTTGCAAACCCTCTGCATGCTGCGATCAGATATCAACATATGCAGCAAGGGACGGCTGTCCTGCAACCGCCCGATCAGCCCGCCGTGCATGTACGACGCTAGTCCTTAAGTCACGTCCACCAGCGCCATACATATACGACGCAGGTCCTTAAGGGATTAATCTGCAGGGACTGAAAAAACTGATGACGATTGGATCGCCGTAAATCCAGTACAGTTTTTGTTGAAAACCTGTTCAAGTTTGCCAGAGTTCCAGCAGGACAATGACCCTAAACATACTGCTAAAGCTACACTAGAGTAGTTTAACACCTTCCCTGCCAAGGACGTACGTTATACTTCCTTGCAGAGTGGTAATTCAGTGACCATTCTGTAGACAAGGATGTACCTCGTATGCCCTTGCTACTGATGGCTGTATTTCAGGCAGTGTTAGGCTACTTTCACACTTGCGTTCGGAGCGGATCCGTCTGGTATCTGCACAGACGGATCCGCTCCTATAATGCAAACGATGGTATCCGTTCAGAACGGATCAATCTGCATTATATTTCACAAAAAAAATCTAAGTGTGAAAGTTAGCCAGACGGATACGTCCAGACTTTGCATTGAAAGTCAATGGGGGACGGATCCGTTTGAAAATTGCACCATATTGTGTCAACTTCAAACGGATCCGTCCCCATTGACTTACATTGTAAGTCTGGACGGATCCGTTTGGCTCCGCACGGCCAGGCGGACACCCGAACGCTGCAAGCTGCGTTCGGGTGTCCGCCTGCTGAGCGGAACGGAGGCCAAGCGGAGCCAGACTGAGGCATTCTGAGCGGATCCGCATCCACTCAGAATGCATTGGGGCTGGACGGATGCGTTTGGGGCCGCTTGCGAGAGCCTTCAAACGGAGCTCACAAGCGGAGCCCCGAACGCTAGTGTGAAAGTAGCCTAACAGCTAGATATTCACACTAGGTCTTGTCTTAAAGTAGCTTGGAAGATGAGCTTGCAGGCTGCACAGAGGAGAGGCACAGAGTCTTCTCTCTCCCTGGGTAGCTATATGTCCACAGAGGAGGGTAACATAGACTTTTATGTTCCTTATGTTTATCCATCAATCAGAGAGCATTTACCTGTCTGCGCTCCCACCACAAGTCCGGCCGCAGTATAAAGGTGGCACCAGCCCTATTGACCGTGGGGCTGCTTGATCTTACAAAGAGCCTCAATGTTGGGCCATTCAGGCTTTGTGCTTCCTGAGGGCTGGCTCTTTAAGCAGGCAACTGTTATCCACAGTTGCCTGTGATTGGTTTAGGACCCTTAGCTAAGAAGGGATTGCCACCCAGTTGAGGGCCGTCAATTAGGACAGATCGTGCAAGTAGGTAGGGACAGTGGTGTGGATGGAGTACAGAGCTGCACTGTTCCCTAGCCTTTCATGACAGCATACTTGCTCTCTGATTGTTCTAACGCTCAACGGGTGTGGCCTGCTGTGCCACTTAATGACTTGGCTTTGGGCTAAACTTCGGAACGGAATCTAAGTGTTCCCCTGGTCTTCACCCTTTATCCTGCTACAGGATGCAGAAGCTGGTCTTAGCTGCAGGGGAGACACCAGGTCGCTACCGCAAAAACAGTCCCGGCTAAGTGGCAGCTGGCCGAGCAGACCAGAACGCCCCGGTGCAAGCACTGGGGATACAGGCAAGTGGAGCGAGCTGTCGTTGGATGGAAGAAACGCAGCAGCAGAGTCAGATGAAGTTCTGAGCTGAGTTAGTGATTTAGCAGAGCTGGAGCTGTGAGAACAGCTGAACTGAATAGCTCAGGTGCAGCAGGTGCAACAAGCTGAACAGCAGACAGAGGCATGGTCGACAATCCGAATCATACACTTTAGAGCAGCGAGGTACAGGAGGATCAGGCAGAGACTAGGTCAGGATACAGGCTAAGGTCGGAAGCAGCATAACACAGGAACTACGAGCTGGAACTTTCGCTGTAGAAAACTACAATATTACTCAGGCATCACAGGAAGAGGGAAGCACTCTTATAAAGGTGGTGCCTGGCCGGGATTGGAAGAAGGCGGAATCGGGGGCGTGCACGAACCCTTAAAGAAACAGGACGCGTGCGGCTCCTACAAGGTGCAACTGAATCTGTCGCCGCCTGCGACAGTGCAGGAAAGTGGGTCCTGAGCCTGCAGTGAAGAGGAGGAGCCTTGTGTGCAGTACGACATAGGTACATAGCAGGATGCGCTGCATGCTGGCGGCTGACAACTGCCATTGTTACAATTGTCACATATGATATGTCACATAGGATATTTCTTTTCCAGAAAAGGAGTATAAAAATTAGTGCTTGCTCATCCAATCACCCTTCTGCACCTAATTAAGCCACTTATTGAGGCAGCGACCCAGACATTTACCAGCGCCTGAATTACAGCTTCAGATAAGTTGAACAAAACACACAACAAACACAGAAGAATCAAGGAAGTTTACATTTTACACTGTCTATCCTGTCCATTATAGAGTAAAATATCCAGAATGCTTCACTAGCCATACCCGTTACACGCTGTAGTAACAGCAATAACAATTACCACTAGAGAGAAATATCTAATATGTTCATGAGAGATGGAATAAAAATGTATCAGTCAGAAAATTTTTGCTCATTGACTGTTGCCATAAACATGTTTTCAGTTGCCTTAGTTTTGTTTACCGAACAGTATTCAGACACCTTTCTGACAGGTGTAATACAGGTGCTTCTTTTGTGCATTTATTATGGATGCAATGTCTAGACCTTCCGAGGATCATCAGAACTACAGGTATCGCACAAATTTTCTGATGAACTAAAGGAGGTTCAGGTATTGTTTCTATAATATGGGAGTATTAAAGCCCCTATATTATAACCTTCAGAAAGGTTATATCATTCCTAATGCCTGCGTGAAAATGTTGATTGGTGTATTAGTGAAGTTTTTGCATTTCTTCAGCACACACAGAATTAACCTCTTCACGCCCAGCGCCGTACATGTACGGTGCAACCGGACGTGACTTAACGTCCAGCGCTTTACATGTACGGTGCGCTGATCGGAGGGGAGCTGCGCACGCCCGATCAGCGGCAGGGGTCCGGCAGTCACTGATAGCCGAACCCCTGCTGTATGCGCCGGCATTGGTGAAATCACCAATGTCGGCGCATTAACCCCTTCACAGCCGCGGTCAGCGCTGACCGCGGCACGTGCGGTGTCCGTGCAGGGAGGAAGCAGCCATCGGGTCCCCGCGCTGCTGTGATAGGGACCCGATGGCAGGGAAGTCAGCCCGATTCCTTCCTTGGGCATCGTGGCTGCCTTCCGTGACAGCCTGTGAGATCCAAGCCCCTGGATCTCACAGGCAGGAAGTCTGTAAGTGTATTACAGTGTGTATAATGCTAAACAGCCAAGTATTGTCATGCATTGTAAAAGAGATCAGACCCCCAAAAGTTGAAGTCTCAGAGTGGGACAAAAAAGTAAAGTAAAAAAAGTAAATAGAATTTTTTTTTTTGTAAAACTTCATTTATTTCAAGTAAAAAATAAATTATTAAAAAATAGGGAAAAAAAGAAAAGTAGACATATTAGGTATCGCCGCGTCCGTATCGACCTGCTCTATAAAAATATCACATGACCTAATCCCTCAGGTGAACACCGTAAAAAATAAAAATAAAAAGTGTGTCAAAAAAGCAATTTCTTTTGTCACCTTACATCACAAAAAGTATAATGGCAAGCGATAAAGTCATACACACCCTAATATAATACCAATCAAACCGTCATCTCATACAGAAAAAAATTAGCCCCTACAGGAGACAGGGCCAAAAAAATAAATAAATATGGTTTTCAGAATATTTTTTTTCTAAAATGCTTTATGTAAAACTGAAACAAACAACCAAAAAAATATCATATTTGGTATTGTCGCGTCCGTAATAACCTGATCTATAAAAAAAAAAAAAAAACACATGATCTAACTTGTCAGATGAACATTGTAAATAAAAAAATAAAAAACTGTGGCAAAACAGCTATTTTTTGTTACATTACCTCACAAAAAGTGCAATATAGGGCAACCAAAAGTCATATGTACCCTACAATAGTACCAACAAAACTACCACCTTATCCAATAGTTTCCAAAAGGGGTGTATCAGGGGGTCTAAAAATGTGACATGGCAACTTAAAGTTATCCCAGTGAAATCTGCCTTCCAAAAACCATATAGCGTTCCTTTCCTTCTGCGCAATGCCATGTGCCCGTATAGCAGTTTACGACCACATATGGGGTGTTTCTGTAAACGACAGAATCATGGCAATAAATATTTTGTTTTGCTGTTAACCCTTGCTTTGTTAGTGTAAAAAAATGAATTAAAATGGAAAATCTGCCAAAAAAGTGAAATTCAGAAATTTCATCTCCAGTTTCCATTAATTCTTGTGGAACACCTAAAGGATTAACAAAGTTTCTAAAATCAAATACCTTGAGGGGCATAGTTTCTAAAATTGGGTCATTTTTGGGTGGTTTCTCTTATGTAAGCCTCACAAAGTGACTTCAGACCTGAACTGGTCCTTAACCCCTTAAGGACAATATGACGTACCGGTACGGCATGTTTCCCGAGTCCTTAAGGACACATGACGTAAAACGCGATTGTGGCGCTGCGGGGGGTTAATCAGAACAGGATAATTCTGTAACAATGCCGGGGGGGGGGGGGGGGGGGTGTCATTCGACCTGCAGTTTGCTGCGTTTCCGGTCCATTCGGGTCTCCGGTGACCCGATGAATCGGAAAAAGACTGCGATCGGTGGCGTGTTTACACACCACCAATCGCAGTATGAAGATTTGGAGAGGCGGTGCTGGCCATGGTGCTGATGCCTGCTGTCCAGGGTGCTGATTGGTGCAGGGGAGAGAGGCGCGAGATTAAAACTTCCTGCGCTCCTCTCTCCCCTCCTCTTCCTGTTCTGCATGAGTACCCTGCAGCACCGTACTCGCCTCGCTCCTGAGTTCCCCCTAATCGGGATCCATCACCCTTCTGCACCCATCGCCCTCCAGGTAGGTTAGGGTCAGTGAGGGAGAGGCACCGTTAGGCAGGGATAGAATGGAAAAGTTAGTTGGGAAGAAAAAAAAGCACTTTTTATCTAAACTTTTTTTTTTTTTTTTTTTTTGTTTCAGCTTTCAGACACTTGCGCCCCCCCCCTACCACTACTTTTTTTTTTTTTTCTGCGTGCGCTGACTGGCCGGCACTCTTGGCGTCCGGCCACTGTTAGCACATCGCCCGCCCCACCGCTGATCAGCAAGTTTGAACTTTTTTTTTTTTTTTTTTTTCTAACACTTGCCCATTCTTTTGTTTGGACTTTTTAGTACGCGAACACCCGTGCCCCCACACACGCGCACATATAATAAAGGTTTACACGCACGCACATACACACGCGCGCACACACACATACCCATGGCCCGCCGGATGTTCTCGGTGGAGGAGGCATACGCCCAGATTGCCTCCGACTCCGAGAGCCCCAGTGAGGATGAGGATGACCCCACGTTCCTCTTGTCATCCGCATCCTCCTCATCATCATCTGATGACGATGAGCCCCAAGGCGGCGGAGATGCCGCCAGGCGGAGCCAGGGGCCCCACATGCTAGGGATCCTGTGGCCCACCCTAGTACGAGCCGCCCTGGGGTTCGTACTGGTTTCCCGACCCACCAAATAAGCCCACCGGAGCCCCCTGCCGATGAACTTAGCTGGTGTCCCCCAGTGGACTTTGAGCCCGACATTCTGGATTTTGCTGGCAATCCAGGAATCCAGATTCCCACAGTGGGGTTTACTGAAATTGACTTTTTTTGTTATTTTTTTCAGTAGCCCATTTGTGAATCTGATGGTGTAGCAGATGAACCTGTACGCCCAACAGTTCGTTGCTCAGCACCCGGGCTCATTTTTGGCTAGACCCGGTGGCTGGACGCTGGTCAGTGCAGCCGAGATGAGGACATTTTGGGGCCTCGTGCTGCATATGGGTCTAGTGCAAAAACCCAGTGTCAGGCAATACCGGAGTGGGGACGTCCTCTACCAGACCCCACTCTACAGTATGGCCATGACACGCTCCCGGTTTGAGGCCATCCGGAAATGTCTGCATTATTCAGATAATGCAGCATGTCCCCGTCGAGGTGATCCTGCCTATGACCGTCTGTATAAGATACGGCCGGTCATCGGTCACTTTGGGGCCAAATTTGAGCAGGCCTACGTACCTGGAAGGGAGGTCGCGGTTGATGAGTCTCTCGTTGCGTTCAAGGGGAGACTCGGTTTCCGCCAATACATTCCAACTAAGCGGGCGAGGTATGGCGTGAAGCTATATAAAATTTGTGAGAGTGCCTCAGGATACACTTACAAATTTCGTGTGTACGAGGGGCGAGATTCCCGTATTCAACCCCCAGAATGTCCCCCCACTCTGGGTGTTAGCGGGAAACTCGTGTGGGACCTTATGTACCCACTGCTAGATAAGGGTTACCACTTGTACGTGGACAACTTTTATACTAGCATTCCCTTGTTCAGGTCCCTTGCCACCAGATCCACGTTCGCTTGTGGGACCGTGCTGAAAAATCTGCGCGGCCTCCCTGGCCACCCCCTCCAGGTACCTATCCCCAGGGGTGAGACCCGTGCACTTACCAGTGGAAACCTGTTGCTGGTCAGGTATAAGGACAAGAGGGATGTCCTTGTACTGTCCACAATTTACGGTAATGGCATCACCCCTGTCCCTGTGCGAGGTACCGCGGCAACGGTCCTCAAGCCCAATTGTATCGTCGACTACAATCGATATATGGGAGGAGTTGATCTCTCTGATCAAGTCCTCAAGCCATATAATGCCATGCGCAAAACCCGGGCTTGGTACAAAAAAGTTGCTGTCTACTTGGTACAGGTTGCCTTGTACAACTCTTTTGTACTATTTAGAAGCGCTGGCAGCACAGGGACATTCCTCCAATTCTATGAGGCAGTCCTCAAGGACCTGATCTTTTCGGACCGGGAAAGAGCAGGCCGGAGTACCTCGGGAATTGGAGGCGCCTGGATCGTCCCTGGCCAACATTTTCCAGGTGTGGTCCCCCATACTGGAAAGAAGGGACGAACCCAAAAAAGATGCAGAGTGTGTCACAAGAGGGGGATACGGAAGGACACCACCACTCAGTGCGACACGTGCCCCGATCATCCGGGCCTCTGCGTTATCGATTGCTTCAGGGAGTATCACACTTCCATGGAGTACTAAATTTTTATAATCCCCAACAGTCCCCTAGAGAACATAAAAAACTATGGCTCTCAGACTTTGGAGACACGGAAACAGCATCCTCAAACTGCGGCCCTCCAGATGTTGTAAAACTATAACTCCCAGCATGCCCAGACAACCTACAGCCAACAGCAGGGCATGGTGGGAATTGTAGTTTTACAACATCTGGAGGGCCGCAGTTTTAGGATGCCTGCTTTATTGTTTCCAAAGTCTGAGAGCCATGCATATTGGGCATCGCCATGTCCGTAAAAAATCTTCTCTATAAAAATAACATTTAACTCAACAGCGTTAAAAAAAAAAAAAAAAAGTGTAAAAAAAAAGCCATTTTTTGTCACCTAACATCACAAAAAGTGTAATAGCGAGCGATCAAAATGTCATATGCACCCCCAATTAGTGCCAATAAAACCGCCATCTCATCCCGCAAAAAATGACCCCCTACATTAGTCGCCCAACTAAAAAAAAGAAAATTTAGCTCCCAGGCTATGGAGATACTAAAATAGTTTTTGGGTTCCTAAAATGATAATATAGTGTAAAAGCTAAATAAATTCTAAAATGTAGACATATTAGGTATTGCCGTGTCCGTAAGAATCTGCCCTATAAAAATAACATTTGACCAAAACCCTAGGATAAACAGCGTTAAAAATATAAAATAAAAACTGTGCCAAAAGACCCATTTTTGGGCAAAATTTCCATTTGAATCCTTTTTTTCTGGTAATAAAGCAAGGGTTAACAGCCAAACAAAACTAAATATTTATGGCCCTGATTCTGTAGTTTGCAGGAACACCCCATATGTGGTCGTAAATGGCTATATAGCCACACGGCAGGGCGTAGAACGAAGGGAACGCCATATGGTTTCTGGAAGGCTGAGTTTGATGGACTGGTTTATTTACACCATGTCCCATTAGAAGCCCCCCTGATGTAGCCTAGACTAGAAACTCCAAAAAAGTGACCCCATCTAAGAAACTACACCCCTCAAGGTATTCAAAAGTTACTTGACAAACTTTGTTAACCCTTTCAGTGTTCCACAAAGCTAAATAGCGAATGTAGAAACAATTTTAGAATTTAAATTTTTTGTTACCTTGCCTCAAAAAAGTGTAATATAGAGCAACCAAAAATCATATTTACCCCTAAAATAGTCCCAAAACAACAACCATCTTATCCCGTAGTTTCCTAGATGGGGTCACTTTTATGGAGTTTCTACTCTAGGGGTGCATCAGGGGGCTTGAAAGGGTACATGGTGTAAATAAACCAGTCCAGCAAAATCTGCCTTCCAAAAACCATATGGCGTTCCCCTTCTATGTACTGCCGTTTAGCCAAATAGTAGTTTACGACCACATATGGGGTGTTTCTGCAAACTACAGAATCAGGGCAACCCATATTGAGTTTTGTTTGGCAGTTAACCCTTACTTTATTACTGGAAAAAATGGGTTAAAATGGAAAAATTTTCAAAAAATAGAAATTTCTAAATTGGTTCTCCATCTGCCATTAACTCTTGTGGAACACCTAAAGGGTTAACAAAGTTTGTAAATCCAGTTTTGAATACCTTGAGGGGTGTACTTTCTTAGATGGAGTCACTTTTTTGAAATTTCTATTCTAGGGGTGCAAGGGGGGGCTTGAAATGGGACATGGTATAAACAAAACCAGTCCTGCAAAATCTGCCTTGCAAAAACCATATGGCATTCCCCTCCTTCTATGTCCTCCCGTTTGGCCAAACAGTAGTTTACAACCACATATGGGGTGTTTCTGCAAACTACAGAATCAGGGCAACCCATATTCAGTTTTGTTTAGCAGTTAACCCTTGTTTTTTTCCTGGGAAAAAATTGATTTTATTGGAAAATTTTCCAAACAAATCAAAATTCTTACATTTTATGTCCATTTGCCATGAAGTCTTGTGGAAGACCTAAAGGGTTAACAAAGTTTGTAAAAACTGTTTTGAATACCTTGAGGGGTGTAGTTTCTAGAATGGGGTCATTTTTGGATGGTTTCTATTATGTAAGCCTCACAAAGTGACTTCAAACCTGAACTGGTCCATAAAAAGTGGGATTTGGAAAATTTCTGAAAAATTTCTAAATTTGCTTCTAAACTTCAAAGCTATGTAACATCCCCAAAAAATAAAATATCATTCCCAAAATGATACAAACATGAAGTAGACATATGGGGAATGTAAAGTCATCACAATTTTTGGGGTGTATTACTATGTATTACAGAAGTAGAGAAACTGAAACTTTGAAATTTGCTAATTTTTTCAAATTTTTGGTAAATTTGGTATTTTTTTTATGCAAAAAAAATTTCTTTTTTGACCCAATTTTAGCAGTGTCATGAAGTACAATATGTGACAAAAAAACAGTCTCAGAACGGCCTGGGTAAGTCAAAGCGTTTTAAAGGGACACTGACAGGGCCAATAAGCATATTGAGGTATATATATGGCAGTACAGGTCTTATAATGGGTATAACAATCATCTAAGTATCCCCCTGTCCACATTATACATACAGTAAACTTAAGTTTTATAACCTGCTCCAACGGTCTTCAATCTGCCCAAGGGGCGGCGTTTCACCTCTCTTGCGCCCAGCCAGCCTCCCCAACTGCCGCTTTGAAGCGCCGCCCAGCTCATGAATATTCAGTTTGCTGGACGGCTTCTGCGGTCCCCGCTCTGAAGCGCTGCGCTTAACAGTGCCCGGCGCATGCGCCGGATCTTGTGAAGTCCGGTACAGTAAGCGCCGCCCAGCTCTTCAATATTCACTTCGCTGGGCGGCGCTTACTGTCCCCGACTTCACAAGATCCGGCGCATGCGCAGGGCACTGTTAAGCACAGAGCTTCAGAGCGGGGACCGCAGAAGCCGCCCAGCAAACTGAATATTCATGAGCTGGGCGGCGCTTCAAAGCGGCAGTTGGGGGAGGCTGGCTGGGCGCAAGAGAGGTGAAACGCCGCCCCTTGGGCAGATTGAAGACCGTTGGAGCAGGTTATAAAACTTAAGTTTACTGTATGTATAATGTGGACAGGGGGGATACTTAGATGATTGTAATACCCATTATAAGACCTGTACTGCCATATATATACCTCAATATGCTTATTGGCCCTGTCAGTGTCCCTTTAAAGTTATCAGCACTTAAAGTGACACTGGTCCGATTTGCAAAAAATGGCCTGGTCCTTAAAGGGTTTCTATCACTTCGTTTCACATAATTAGCTGTCGGACACTAGCGATCTGCTAGTGTCTGCTCTACCAAACCATGCTAATATAATAGGTTTTGGGGCAGCCGTTTTGCTAAAAAAAAGAACTTATATCGATATGCTAATGAGCCTCTAGGTGCTATGGGGGCGTCATTAGCACCTAGAGGCTCGGTCTACCTTCACAAACTGCCGCCGCCCAGCGCGTCCCTCCAGCCCGCCCATCTCCTCCGGAATGCGATCCTCCCTGTGAACGTATGTATTCGGCGCATGCGCAGTGAATGTCTGACCGCTTCCCTGCTCAGACATCTCCACTGCGCCTGCACCGATGACGTCATAGTGCTCCGAGGAACAGGCGCAGTGGAGATGTCTGAGCAGGGAAGCGGTCAGACATTCACTGCGCATGCGCCGAATACATACGTTCACAGGGAGGATCGCATTCTGGAGGAGATGGGCGGGCTGGAGGGACGCGCTGGGCGGCGGCAGTTTGTGAAGGTAGACCGAGCCTCTAGGTGCTAATGACGCCCCCATAGCACCTAGAGGCTCATTAGCATATCGATATAAGTTCTTTTTTTTAGCAAAACGGCTGCCCCAAAACCTATTATATTAGCATGGTTTGGTAGAGCAGACACTAGCGGATCGCTAGTGTCTGACAGCTAATTATGTGAAACGAAGTGATAGAAACCCTTTAAGGTGAATTAGGGCTGTGTCCTTAAGGGGTTAAAAAGTGGGTTTACTTCTAAGCCTTCTAACATCCTAAAAAAATAAAATGGCATTCACAAAATGATCCAAACATAAAGTAGTCATATGGGGAATGTAAAGTAATAACTATTTTCGGAGTTACAGTGCTCCAGACTAAAAAAAATACCTAGTAGCCATTGGCTCCTGAACTGAAAAATTTAGGAGCCAAATTAAATTTTTAGTCGCCAAATCTAAACCGAATAAAAACTTTGGTATCGTGACAACGCTACGCCGTTCAAATCAGCGTAGGGTTGTTTCGATACCAAAATTTTCATTCGCTTTCGTCACCATAAAAAAGTATTGCGATACTCAATACCACGCAAAAAATTAAAAAAACACCAAAAAAAGCCGTGTGCATTTCGCATTTTATGAAACGTTCGGCCCATAATAGAACAGTGCTATCCTATTTTTTGGGGTGACAAGGTGACTAAAAAATGGCGAATCGCATGGTTTTTATTTATTTTTGTTACGGCGCTCACCGGAGATATTTTTTAATAATTTAATAGTTTGGACTTTTCGGACGCAGCGCTATGTAATATGTTTATTTATTGTTTATATATTTTATATGTAAAATTGGGAAAGGGGGGATTTAAAATTAATATTTTAGGGTACTTTCACACTAGCGTATTTCATTTCCGGCATAGAGTTCCGTCACAAGGGCTCTATACCGGAAAAGAACTGATCAGGTATATCCCCATGCATTCTGAATGGAGAGTAATCCATTCAGGATGCATCAGGATGTCTTCAGTTCACGTAACTGCTCGCCGGATCACACTTCCGCAAGTGTGAAAGTAGCCTTAGTTTTTGTGTGTTTAACTTACTATTAGCCCCCTTAGGGGCTGGAACCCTTGTCCTATTCACCCTTAGGCCCCTTTCACACGGGCGAGATTTCTGCGCGGGTGCAATGCTTGAGGTGAACGCATTCCATCCGCACTGAATCCGGACCCATTCACTTCTATGGGGCTGTGCACATGAGCGGTGATTTTTACGCATCACTTATGTGTTGCGTGAAAATCGCAGCACGCTCTATGTTGTGCGTTTTTCGCGCAACGCAGGCCCCATAGAAGTTAATGGGGCTGCGTGAAAATCGCAAGCATCCGCAAGCAAGTGCGGATGCGGTGCGATATTCACGCATGGTTGCTAGGATGATGGTCTATTCACTGTATTATTTTCCCTTATAACATGGTTATAAGGGAAAATAATAGCATTCTTTAATACAGAATGCATAATAGAAGGTCAATTGAGGGTTAAAAAAAATAAAATAAAATGAACTCGCCTCCTCCAATTGATCGTGTAGCTGCCGGTCTCCTGTTCTTTCTTCAGGACCTGTCAAAGGACCTGTGGTGACATCACTCTGCCCATCACATGGTACATCACATGATCCATCACCATGGTAATGGACCATGTGATGAGCTCAGTGACGTCACCACAGGTCCTTTGACAGGTCCTGAAGAAAGAACAGGAGACCGGCAGCTACGCGATCAATTGGAGGAGGCGAGTTCATTTATTTCTTAGTTTTTAACCCTCATTGGCACTGCGCCACCAATGTTTATTATACTGGGGTGTTGGGGGGGGCGGGCGCACTGTGCCACCAATGTTTATTATATTGGGGTGTTGGGGGGGGTGCACTGCACCACCAATGTTTATTATACTAGGGGGTGGCGGGCGCACTGCGCCACCAATGTTTATATGTTTATTATACTGGGGGGGGGGGGGGGGCGCACTGCGCCACCAATGAAGATAACTGACCTGTTAATACAAATACAGGAGGCGGGTGCCGTAATCAAATAGCCGGCACCCGAACTCTATGACAGGGAGCTGCAGTTAACCCCTCAGGTGCCGTAGCTCCCTGTCAGAGTTCGGGTGCCGGCTATTTGATTCCGGCACCCGCCTCCTGTATTTGTATTAACAGGTCAGTTATCTTCATTGGTGGCGCAGTGGCCACAGCCCCTCCCCTCCTCCTTTTGTCTCTCTTCTTATTGGCGGCGGCAGCACAGGGGGAGGGAGAGACTCCTTCTCCACTGCGCTGCTGAGAAGAACATTGGCGGCGGGCCAGAGAACTATAAGCTCCTGTGCCCCGCCGCTGTATTCAATGGCAGAGCTGCGGCGGTAGGTCTAGTCGCAAATGGCGACAAGACTAAAGTCTTGTCGCCATTTGTAAATTCTAAGTCGCATTGGCGACCATTTTGGTCGCCATCTGGAGCCCTGAGTTATAACTATCTATTATAAAAGTTGAGAAATTTTCTAATTTTTCAAAATTTTAGGTAAATTTGGTATTTTTTATAAATAAAAATGAAATATTTTGACTCCATTTTACCACTGTTATGAAGTACAATATGTGACGAGAAAACAGTCTCAGAATGGCCTGGATAAGTAAAAGCGTTTTAAAGTTATTACCACATAAAGTGACACATGTCAGATTTGCTAAAAATGGCCTGGTCCTGAAAGGGTTAAAGTGTAACTTTCATTCTTTTTTTTATTTTTGTAATGTATAGGTACAGTGATACTGACCATTTTTGTAATATACTTTCATTACTGAAATCGTTCATTTCTATTAGAAAAATAGCTCTAAAGTGGCCCATTTTGAGCCTTAGCAACACTCCTATGTCTCAAATCTGCGGTTTGGATGCGTACCAAAACAACGGCCGTGTGCATGAGGCCTAACTGTGGAGACTCTCAACACTGTGTTATGTAAACAAAAGACAGAGAAGTGTTGCTAAGTCTCAAAATGGGGAATTTTAGAGCTATTTTTCTAATAGAAATGTGTGATTTCAGTAATGAAAGTATATTACAAAAATGGTCAGTATCACTGCCCCAATACATTACAAAAAGAAAAAAAAGAATGACAGTTACACTTTAACCACCTCAGCTCCCCTAGCTTAACCACCTCAGCCCCCATAGCTTAAAGGGAACCTGTCACCGGGATTTTGTGTATAGAGCTGAGAACATGGGTTGCTAGATGGCCGCTAGCACATCCGCAATACCCAGCCCCCATAGCATTGTGTGCTTTTATTGTGTAAAAAAAACTATTTTTATACATATGCAAATTAACCTGGGATGAGTCCTGTCCCTGACTCATCTCACATACAGGACTCATCTCAGGTCAATTTGCATATGTATTAAATCGTTTTTTAAATACAATAAAAGCACACAGAGCTATGGGGACTGGGTATTGCGGATGTGCTAGCGGCCATCTAGCAGCCCATGTCCTCAGCTCTATACACAAAATCCCGGTGACAGGTTCCCTTTAAACACCCTTAATGACCAGGCCACTTTTTACACTTCTGCACTACACTACTTTCACCGTTTATTACTCGGTCATGCAACTTACCACCCAAATGAATTTTACCTCCTTTTCTTCTCACTAATAGAGCTTTCATTTGGTGGTATTTCATTGCTGCTGACATTTTTACTTTTTTTGTTATTAATCGAAATTTAACGATTTTTTTGCAAAAAAATAACATTTTTCACTTTCAGTTGTAAAATTTTGCAAAAAAAACGACATCCATATATAAATTTTTCTCTAAATTTATTGTTCTACAGGTCTTTGATAAAAAAAAATGTTTGGGTAAAAAAAAAATGGTTTGGGTAAAAGTTATAGCGTTTACAAACTATGGTACAAAAATGTGAATTTCCGCTTTTTTAAGCAGCTCTGACTTTCTGAGCACCTGTCCTGTTTCCTGAGGTTCTACAATGGCCAGACAGTACAAACACCCCACAAATGACCCCATTTCGGAAAGTAGACACCCTAAGGTATTCACTGATGGGCATAGTGAGTTCATAGAACTTTTTATTTTTTGTCACAAGTTAGCGGAAAATGATGATTTTTTTTTTTTTTTTTTTTTCTTACAAAGTCTCATATTCCACTAACTTGTGACAAAAAATAAAAACTTCCATGAACTCACTATGCCCATCACGAAATACCTTGGGGTGTCTTCTTTCCAAAATGGGGTCACTTGGGTAGTTATACTGCCCTGGCATTTTAGGGGCCCAAATGTGTGCGAAGTAGTTTGAAATCAAAATCTGTAAAAAATGGCCGGTGAAATCCGAAAGGTGCTTTTTGGAATGTGGGCCCCTTTGCCCACCTAGGCTGCAAAAAAGTGTCACACATGTGGTATTGCCGTACTCAGGAGAAGTTGGGCAATGTGTTTTGGGGTGTCATTTTACATATACCCATGATGGGTGAGAGAAATATCTCGGCAAAAGACAACTTTTCCCATTTTTTTTTTTATACAAAGTTGGCATTTGACCAAGATATTTCTCTCACCCAGCATGGGTATATGTAAAATGACACCCCAAAACACATTGCCCAACTTCTCCTGAGTACAGCGATACCATGTGTGACACTTTTTTGCAGCCTAGATGCGCAAAGGGGCCCAAATTCCTTTTAGGAGGGAATTTTTAGACATTTGGATCCCAGACTTCTTCTCACGCTTTAGGGCCCCTAAAAAGCCAGGGCAGTATAAATACCCCACATGTGACCCCATTTTGGAAAGAAGACACCCCAAGGTATTCAATGAGGGGCATGGCGAGTTCATAGAAAAAAAAATTTTGGGCACAAGTTAGCGGAAATTGATTTCTTTTTGTTTTTTTCTCACAAAGTCTCCCTTTCCGCTAACTTGAGACAAAAATTTCAAACTTTCATGGACTCAATATGTCCCTCAGCGAATACCTTGGGGTGTCTTCTTTCCAAAATGGTGTTATTTGTGGGGTGTTTGTACTGCCCTGGCATTTGAGGGTCTCCGCAATCATTACATGTATGGCCAGCATTAGGAGTTTCTGCTATTCTCCTTATATTGAGCATACGGGTAATGAGATTTATTTTTTCCGTTCAGCCTCTGGGCTGAAAGAAAAAATGAATGGCACAGATTTCTTCATTCGCATCGATCAATGTGGATGAAAAAAATCTCTGGCCAAAAAAAAAGAGGGGAAAGGCGTCTGCCAGGACATAGGAGCTCCGCCCAACATCCATACCCACTTAGCTCGTATGCCCTGGCAAACCAGATTTCTCCATTCGCATCAATCGATGTGGATGAATAAATCATTGCCGGGATTATTATTTTTTTCTTTATATATACAAAGTGTTTGCCAAAGCATATGAACACCGCCGCCTCCTCAGCTCATATGCCTCGGCAAACGTATCTTTTACTGCAGAGGAGAAATCTCGTCTTGCAGCGCCGCATACACCGACTTGTGTGTAATCTGACAGCAGCGCAATGCTTCTGTCAGAATGCACATCAGTGCTGCAGCTAGTCGATCGGTTGGTCCACCTGGAAGGTAAAAAAAACAAAGCAAAAAAGAAAAAACAAGGCTGCAACGCAATAAATTTTATTAACTTTATAATAACTTTTGAACAGAACATATAAACTTTTTTTAACTTTTTGAACTGAAAGTTAACTTTTTTGCTTACTGGTGTTTATTTTTTTTTATTTAATTTTTTTACTTTTTATAGGACAAACCTCTCCTTCCCCATGGGACCATGTGCAAAGCGCAAATCGCCCAAAGATGTGGCGAAGTACATTATGCACTTTATCCCAGGTGAAAGGAGAGGTTTGCCGCAGCTGTGAGAGAAAGGGCCCTAATAGCCCTGTGTGCCTGTCCTGTGAGATGCAATCCCTATGCTAAGTGTACCTGTGTGTGGTACTTCCGGAAACGCTCTCCAAAGCATAGGGCAGGGTGGTCAGGGCAGTCAGGACAGAAATAGCGGGTGTCACGCCTTATTCCACTCCTGCTACAGACACGACATCTTTTTCGGGGTGACGGTTGGGTTGAGGTACCGGCAACAACACTGGGGAAATGACGCTCGTGTAGACGGCTAACTACACTGGTGGATGGGGCCACGGAACCTTCTGGATACAGGAGGTTCTCGATGATCTCTTCCTGAAATTTGAGGAAGGATTGTGTTCTCCCGGGCCTTACTGTAGAGAACAAAACTATTATATGCAGCCAATTGAATTAAATATACAGACACCTTCTTATACCAGCGTCTGGTGCGTCGGGAAACTAAATACGGAGACAACATCTGGTCATTGAAGTCCACCCCTCCCATGAGCAAATTATAGTCGTGGACACAGAGGGGCTTTTCAATGACACGGGTTGCTCGCTCAATTTGTATTGTCGTGTCTGCGTGAATGGAGGAGAGCATGTAAACGTCACGCTTGTCTCTCCATTTCACCGCGAGTAGTTCTTCGTTACACAAGGCAGCCCTCTCCCCCCTTGCAAGACGGGTGGTAACGAGCCGTTGGGGAAGCCCACGCGACTAGTTCGCGCGGTGCCACAGCAGCCAATCTGTTCTAGGAACAAATGCCTGAAGAGGGGCACACTTGTGTAGAAATTGTCTACATAAAGATGGTACCCCTTGCCAAATAAGGGTGACACCAAGTCCCAGACTGTCTTCCCACTGCTCCCCAGGTAGTCAGGGCAACCGACCGGCTCCAGGGTCTGATCTTTTCCCTCATAGATCCAAAATTTGTGGGTATAGCCTATGGCCCTTTCACAGAGCTTATACAATTTGACCCCATACTGGGCACGCTTGCTTGGGATGTATTGTTTGAAGCCAAGGCGCCCGGTAAAATGTATTAGGGACTCGTCTACGCAGATGTTTTGCTCAGGGGTATACAAATCGG
Organism: Bufo bufo; assembly: GCF_905171765.1. Taxonomy (NCBI): domain Eukaryota; kingdom Metazoa; phylum Chordata; class Amphibia; order Anura; family Bufonidae; genus Bufo; species Bufo bufo. Next base: position 500,916,693 of record NC_053390.1, read on the forward strand.
CAAATTTCTGGTTGAAGTGGTCTATGAGGGGCCGAATTTTGTGGAGCCGGTCAAAAGCTGGGTGGCCTCTGGGACGGGAGGTGGTGTTGTCGCTAAAGTGCAGGAAACGCAGGATGGCCTCAAATCGTGCCCTGGACATAGCAGCAGAGAACATGGGCATGTGATGAATCGGGTTTGTGGACCAATATGACCGCAATTCATGCTTTTTGGTTAGACCTATGTTGAGGAGAAGGCCCAGAAAAATTTTAATTTCGGAAACTTGCACTGGTTTCCACCGGAAAGGCAGGGCATAAAAGCTTCCCGGGTTGGCGGATATAAATTGAGTGGCATACCGATTTGTTTCTGCCACGACTAAGTCCAAGAGCTCCGCAGTCAAGAACAGCTCAAAAAATCCCAGGGCCGAACCGATCTGAGCTGTCTCAACCCGAACTCCAGACTGGGCGGTGAAAGGGGGAACTAATGGTGCGGCTGAAGTTGGGGACTGCCAATCAGGATTTGCCAGCACCTCAGGGACTCTAGGGGGTCTACGGGCCTGTCTGTGCAGTGGCTGCGACGGGGTGACTACTGCACGTGCCACCGTACCAGCTTCAATTGCCCTTCTGGTGCTCGCCACGTCACCATGTTGTACAGCAGTGCTGGTACTAGGTCCAGGGAGGGCTGCGCTGCTGGTGTATGCCTCACCACGTGATCCGACAGCGCCAGCCCCACTCTGCTGCTCTTGAAGCGGATCCTGCGCAACCTGTGGTCTAGCGTCACAGGGCCGGGTACGCCTAGTGCTATCAGGGACCTCAACCTCCTCGTCCGAACTTTGGGTCAGACTGCTACTGCTTTCTATAGGTTCATATTCTGACCCGCTAGATTCGTCAGATGTGGGTTCCCTTTCCTCATCCGACTGGGTCAGAATCCTGTAGGCCTTTGCAGAAGAATACCCCCTGTTTGACATTTGGACTACTAAATTTAGGGGTATTCCCTGAGACTACCCAAGAAAAAAAGCAAGCCTGTCTTACAAAGGGGAGGCTAGCGAAGTACCGGAGGCTGCTGCGATTGATAAAAAATATCAAAACTGATTTTTTTATCGCCGCAGCGCTTGGAAAGTGATTGTGCAGTGATCAAAAAAATATATATTTTTTGTCACTGCGGCGGGGCGGGCGTGGGTGAACGCACGTGTGGGCGACCGATCAGGCCTGATCGGGCAAACACTGCGTTTTGGGTGGAGGGCGAGCTAAGGTGACACTAATACAATTATAGATCTGACTGTGATCAGTTTTGATCACTTACAGATACTATAAAAGTACAAATGCTGATTAGCGATACGCGAATCAGTGACTGCGGTGCGGTGGGCTGGGCGCTAACTGACGCTAAACTACCTAGCCAAGGGACCTAAACTTTCCTAAAACCTATCAGTCAATACCAGTGGAAAAAAAAGTGACAGTTTACACTGATCACTTTTTTCCTTTCACTAGGTGATTGACAGGGGCGATCAAGGGGTTAATTGGGGTGATGGGGGGTGATCTGGGGCTAAGTGAAGTGTTTGGTGCTACTCACTGTGATGTCTGCTCCTCTGCTGGAACCAACCGACGAAAAGGACCAGCAGAGGAGCAGACAAGCCATTTAACACATCATATTTACAAATATAATGTTTTATCTGGCTTGTGATTTTGATTTTTTGAAAATCGCCAGCCTGCCAGCCACGATCATTGGCTGGCAGGCTGGTGACGAAATACTTCTTTAACTTTTGCCGGCCCGCGATGCGCATGCGCGGGCCGGCTTTGAGCGAAATCTCGCATCTCGCGAGATGACGCATATATGCGTGACTGTGCGCAGGGCTGCCGCCTCCGGAACGCGATCCTGCGTTAGGCGGTCTGGAGGCGGTTAATCTGAATAACTATTTGCTTGATACTCAATATGTACACACTCACTGAATGATACTGGGAGCGATTCCTCAATAAGCAATCCCTCTGGTGGCGATCCCTTGAATGGTGATCCCTTGTGAGGGATCCTTGTTTAGCGATCTATAGTGATCGATCCTTACCTATCGATCCTTGGTTGTCACTCGCTCATTGTTATTCACTTGGATCTTATGGCTAGGTCTTGTTATTTACTTTATACATTTTTGTACCCCTCTTTCCCTTCTCTCCTCTTTACATACCCTTCCCTGACTCCCCCCCCCCCCCTTAATTCCCCTATTTACCCCCTCTGTACCTGTGAAACAATATGCTATTTATGAAGGGACTCATCTGATAATAGTGTCACATTCTTCCATTATGTACAGGTTTATCCTTTATTTTCTGTAATGTTGACTAATTAATATATATATATATATATATGTGTGTGTGTGTGTGTGTGTGTGTGTGTGTGTGTATATATATATATACACACACACACACACACACACACACACACACACACACACACCTGTTAATAAAAAGATATTTGACAAAAAAAAGAAGTGCATGTGGTAGGATGAGAAGAAAAAGAGGACCCTGGAGGCTTCTTCTGTGACTGGGTCAAACGTGGACAGTGAGCCAGAGGAGATTCGTGGGAAAAGGATCAATAATAGTTAGTGGCTGGGAGCTGATTTCTTGCCAGATGTTTTCTATTTTTTCTGTGAAGTAGGCGGGCAGGTCTTCAGCAGACAGGTCTGTGATAGGTGCCTGAACTTTAGGACTGAGCTGGGAGTGGAAAGTTAAATTAAGGAATCAGGGAAGAAGGGCCTTGGTAAGAGAGATGGTCACTTTGGCTGAGTTTCAAAAATCTTGTGTGCAGATGGGAAACATTTCCAGGAGGTCAACAATCACTGCGGCACTACCAATATGGGCTTTAAGGCGCAGTGGCTAGAAAGAAGCCTCTGCTTAGTAAAAGACACATGAAAGCCCGCCTGGAGTTTGCAAAAACTCTGAGATCCGTATTTTTAGATGGGGGAAAAAAAGTGCTTCATGCAGTTCATTTTTGCCCATCTAAAAAAATGGATCTCAGATGGAAATGGCTCAGACTGATAACAACTGATGCAACAGGGTCCGTTTTTTATAGGCTAAACGGTAATATGAACTCAGCCTAAGACATACACTGATTAGCTCTAAATAGATTAAAAGGCGGGCCTGAGAGATGTGGAAGTGTGTAGTGTTTTCGGGTTAATGTCGCTCCCTGTACACATACTTGTCCATTCCTCAGGGCAGTATGGTGACTCCCTGCAGCTCTCACCGCAGTGCATGCCCCGGTGTGCTCAGTGGGCCCAGATTGCTGTCATAGAGCTGTCCCTGGCACTGCATGAGGTGGGTGACGGTATGGGGGAGATTTATCGTCTCCCTTGCGACAGAAAAGTATATCTTACCCCAGAACAAACAAGCCCTTATATGGCTACATCAGAGCAAAAATGAATGAGTTCTGGCTCTTGGAATATGCTGACACAAGATATGCTATTATTGTGCATAAGTAGTAAAAACACATATATGATATCGCCCTAACCGTACTGGTCCATAGAATAACAGTGACATACCAGTAATGTCAAACAAGTGCAAAAAAAAAATGGCAGAACAGATGTTTTCCCCTTACCACCCCAAAAAGGTAATAAAAGTTAATGTTCTATGTAACCCAAAATGATGTCACAAAAAAATTCAATTCTCCCCTAAACCAAAAGCATTCATTTTCATACATCAACAGCAAAATTGAAAATTATGGCTAGGTAATGCGAAGAGTAATATTATTTTTTTGAAAATTTTTTGTGTAGTATAAATGTGTTTGTCCTCTATAGCAGTGGTCCCCAACCTTTTTTGCACCAAGGACCAGTTTCATGCAAGACAATTTTTCCAGGGAACGGGTGGGGTGGGGAATTCTGGGGTGGGGCTTAGGGGGTGCTGGTCGGCGCTGACTGATTCACGCGCATAACAAAACACAAGGTGCATATTAACATATATAACACTATATAATCTGACTAGGGTCTCTGCTGCACTGTACCGTATTTTTCACCCTATAAGACGCATCGGCCCATAAGATGCACCTAGGTTTTAGAGGAGAACAATAAGAAAAAAATATTTTCCATTACACCTCGGGTTACACCTCAGGTTACACCAGCAATCAGACCCCAATGTTAATCAGACCTCAGATCAGACCCCCAATGCCTCAGATAGATCGATCCCCCCAACCTTCAGCCAGCCGTCAGCCCCTCCCATGTCATCCAGCCGTCAGCCCCTCCCATGTCATCCAGCCGTCAGCCCCTCCCATGTCATCCAGCCGTCAGCCCCCCCCATGTCATCCAAATGCCTGAACCGTTGGACACCAAATTTAGCATATAGGTACATCAGGTGTCTGGGAAGGTTTTTATAAAGGTCTCGGCTTTGTAGGACGCACCATCCTTGAGAGATACCCAAAAATACAAATATGGTACCATTATATGACCCTTTGTCACGGTGCATTTTGTTAAATACACTCCACACTGAACACGGAAGGGAAAAGGTATTCGGCCTGGAACCTAGGAAAAGAAATGTTCACACCTAGTGAGCCCCTACACCGAGCCCTGACTGCTATCAGTATGAACAGTCCTTTATGGTAGGAATGTTCATACGCAGAAACCTAAGCCCAATCTCACCCTAACAGGGCCCTGCAGATAGTGTCAGGACATGGATGGCCTATTCCTTCCCAGATGAAGGAATAGGAGACCCCCTCAGGCCTAATGTCAGCAGGTAGGGGAAAACAACAAAGAAGATAAACTTAACTTCCAGAAGTATGCGGACGAGCATGAACTTAGAAAGAACCAACACCAGGATTTCCACAAACAAGGATCAACCGCATAGCATGATGGGTGAGGCAAGACTAAATAGAAAAGAAGGAATGACCACTTGTCTCAGGTATAGCTTAAAGGGTTTCTGTCATGAGAAAAATCGTTATGTAGCTGACTGACATTAGCGACGTGCTAATGTCAGCAGTACATAACAGTATGATTTATAACTGCCTGCCGCAGTTTCCTCAAAATAAAGACTTTTATAATATGCTAATGAGCCTCTAAGTCAGTGGTTCTCAACCTTTCTAAAGCCGTGACCCCTTAATACAGTTCCTCATGTTGTGGTGACCCCCAACCATTACATTTTTTTCCTTGCTACGTCATAACTAATTTTGCTACTGTTATGAATTGTAATGTAAATATCTGATATGCAGGATGTATTTTTATTGCTACAAATTGAACATAATTAAAGCAGAGTAATTGATCACAAAGACATCCACAGATCCCCCCCCTAAACAGTGCCATCCACAGATCCCCCCTAAACAGTGCCATCCACAGATCCCCCTCCCCTAAACAGTGCCATCCACAGATCTCCCCCCTAAACAGTGCCATCCACAGATCCCCCCTCCCCTAAACAGTGCCATCCACAGATCTCCCCCCTAAACAGTGCCATCCACAGATCTCCCCCCCTAAACAGTGCCATCCACAGATCTCCCCCTAAACAGTGCCATCCACAGATCTCCCCCTAAACAGTGCCATCCACAGATCTCCCCCTAAACAGTGCCATCCACAGATCCCCCTAAACAGTGCCATCCACAGATCCCCCTAAACAGTGCCATCCACAGATCCCCCCTCCCCTAAACAGTGCCATCCACAGATCCCCCCCTCCCCTAAACAGTGCCATCCACAGATCTCCCCCATAAACAGTGCCATCCACAGATCCCCCCTAAACAGTGCCATCCACAGATCCCCCCCTCCCCTAAACAGTGCCATCCACAGATCTCCCCCATAAACAGTGCCATCCACAGACCCCCCTAAACAGTGCCATCCACAGATCCCCCCTAAACAGTGCCATCCACAGATCCCCCCTCCCCTAAACAGTGCCATCCACAGATCCCCCTAAACAGTGCCATCCACAGATCCCCCTCCCCTAAACAGTGCCATCCACAGATCTCCCCCCTAAACAGTGCCATCCACAGATCCCCCCTCCCCTAAACAGTGCCATCCACAGATCCCCCCCTCCCCTAAACAGTGCCATCCACAGATCTCCCCCCTAAACAGTGCCATCCACAGATCTCCCCCTAAACAGTGCCATCCACAGATCCCCCTAAACAGTGCCATCCACAGATCCCCCTAAACAGTGCCATCCACAGATCCCCCCTCCCCTAAACAGTGCCATCCACAGATCCCCCCTCCCCTAAACAGTGCCATCCACAGATCCCCCCTAAACAGTGCCATCCACAGATCCCCCCTCCCCTAAACAGTGCTATCCACAGATCTCCCCCATAAACAGTGCCATCCACAGACCCCCCTAAACAGTGCCATCCACAGATCCCCCCTAAACAGTGCCATCCACAGATCCCCCCTCCCCTAAACAGTGCCATCCACAGATCTCCCCCCTAAACAGTGCCATCCACAGATCCCCCCTCCCCTAAACAGTGCCATCCACAGATCTCCCCCCTAAACAGTGCCATCCACAGATCCCCCCTAAACAGTGCTATCCACAGATCCCCCCTAAACAGTGCCATCCACAGATCCCCCCTCCCCTAAACAGTGCCATGATGGCACTGTTTAGGGGAGGGGGATCTGTGGATGGCACTGTTTAGGGGGGGATCTGTGGATGGCACTGTAGGCGGCACTGCCATCCACAGATCCCCCTACAGTGCCATCCACAGATCTCCCTCCCCGACGCTCACAGCAGTATATTTATAAACTAATCAGTAACTACTTTAACTTTAATCATTGCTCATTGCTGAGCTCTTTACTTGGATTATAATTTATTTGGATATAGGATATCTTACTTTGTCTTAGCTCCGGTAATAGCAGGCAGTGCGGGGGGGTGGCGCTCACTCACTGACGTCACGCGCCTGCGCCGCCTAGGCGCGTGACATCAGTGAGTGAGCGCCGCCCCCCCGCACTGCCTGCTATTACCGGAGCTAAGACAAAGTAAGATATCCTATATCCAAATAAATTATAATCCAAGTAAAGAGCTCAGCAATGAGCAATGATTAAAGTTAAAGTAGTTACTGATTAGTTTATAAATATACTGCTGTGAGCGGCGTGGCCCTGTATATTCTAACCCCTAGGAAAGCGTCCCTGTCACCATGGGAACGCCTGCGGGTTAGAATATACCATCAGATTTGAGTTTTTACGATCTCACTGAGCTCGTAAAACTCAGATCCGATGGTATATTCTAACCTCCAGGCAAGCGTCCCCGTCACCATGGGAACGCCTGGGGGTTAGAATATACCATCGGATCTTCTGAGTTACTCAGCCGCAAAACAAGCACCGGCTCTGCTTGGCCCCGGGCCAGCTCGGGGCCCCAAGCAATTGCTTGTTTTGCCTGTCTGTTAGCGACGGGCCTGGACCCACAATAGGAAGCCTCAGGCGACCCCCCGGAAAGGGCCGATCGACCCCCAAAGGGGTCGCGACCCCTAGGTTGAGAACCGCTGCTCTAAGTGCTACTGGGGCGTTTCTGCAGCAACTAGAGGCTCCGTCTTCTCACCCTTTGGCACGCCCATGTTCAGTTGCTTGACGTCAGAGTTCTCCTCAGTGTCCCGTAAATCCTGCGACTGCGCTGTCCTGTTTAGTATTCGGCGCAGTGAGTGAAGGTCGCGCTCCTGCTGCCGGCTTTCTTTGGGGCAGTGAGGAAGCTGGCAGCAGGAGCACGTCCTTTACTCACTGCGCCTGTGCCAAATACTAAACAGGGCGGCGCAGTTGTGGGATTTACGGGACACTGAGGAGAACTCGAACGTCAATCAACTGTGCCAAAGGGTGAGAAGACTGATCCTCTAGGTGCTGAAGCAATGCATCAGTAGCACTTAGAGGCTCATTAGCATATTATAAAAGTCTTTTTATTTTGAGGGAATGGCAGCAGGCAGGGAGTTTTAAATCATACTGTTATGTACTGCTGACATTAGCACGTCGCTAATGTCAGTCAGCTACATAACGATTTTTCTCATGACAGAAACCCTTTAAGCTATACCTGAGACAAGAGGTGTTGTCATCCCCAGCAAAAACACAGAAAGGTGAAACCAAAAAGGCTGTCACTTACATGCAGCCAGTCTCCTCGATCTTCTAGTCCATAAGAAACCATACCATTTTTTTTTCACTGCTATAAGTCAGGGCTCATGCACACGACCGTATGGATTTTGCGGTCTGCTAAAAATACGGATGACGTCTGTGTGCATTTCATATTTTGCGGAACAAAACAATTTACCCCTAATAGAACAGTAACATACTTGTCCGTAATGCAGACAATAATAGGACATGTTCTATTGTTTTGTGGAACGGAAACGGAATGGACACGGAGTAATTTCCGTTTTTTTGTGGACCCATTGAAATGAATGGTTTCGCATACAGTCTGCAAAAAACGGAACAGACACGGAAAGAAAATACATTTGTGTGCCTGAGCCCTTAAGGGGGAGTGGTGCTCTGGAGGTCACTGTTAACCCCTTTGCTACCAGCGCTGTACATGAACAATGTGGGGTCTTTAAACATGGCGCCTGCTCGTGCATGCAGCAGGTGCCATAGTTGATGGTTCTCTGCTGTTTCAAACAGCAGAAGTCTATGGCTAATATCCATGACCAGCAATAATGCCGATCTCTGACATTACACCCTTTAGATGCCGCAATCAGGGTGCTGGTCATTATTTCTAATAGGCGAAGTCTCTCAGAAGAAACCCAGCATATTAGAGCTACAGTTCCTGTGTTGGCCAACATAGGAGATCAGCAATTAGAGAATTACTATACTCCTTATAGAGGTATAGTAATCTCTTAAAAACAAAGTAGAGGACATTGTGCCTCCTAGAGGGGCTACACAAAGATTAAAAAAAAAAAAAAAAAAAAAAAAAAGTTAAATAATATAAAATAAAATAAATTCTATTTTAATCACCCCCTTTCCTTTTAGAATAAAAAAATAATTGCATAAATAATAAAAAATATAAACATCATGTTTGTCACTGCATCCGAAAACACCAGCTCTATTAAAATCTAGAAATATTTTGCCAATACGGTGAATGGCGTAACAGTATCAAAATGACCGATTTTATCATCATCGCTTCTCTTACCCAAATTTTTTTAAATAAAATGTGATCAAAAAGACACACACTCCAAAATGGTGAAGTATTGGAAAAAGCAGCTCTCGCCTGTTTCCTGCTGTGCAGAGCACGGACAGCAGCCCCTGGGTTTGGCTATTCAAACAATAGTCCAGAAACACACTTAAAGAGGACCTTTCACTAGAATAAAACATCTAAACTAACTATACAGACATGGAGAGCGGCGCCCAGGGATCCCCCTGCACTTATTGTTATCCCCGGGCGCCGCTCCGTTCGCCCGGTATAGCCTCGATTGGCCAGCGCTACAGCATGGGAGAATGAGACGCCGGAAGGTTCCCCTGGGTGGAGCCTAACTATGAAGATACCGGAGGCTATAACGGGAGAACGGAGAGGCGCCCGGGGATAACAGTAAGTGCAGGGGGATCCTTGGGCGCCGCTCTCCATGTCTGTATAGTTAGTTTAGATGTTTTATTCTAGTGAAAGGTCCACTTTAAGTCCAGCTCTAATCAAAAGCAGGGGAACTTTATTTCAGCGGTTTAAAAACTTTCTGTTACAGGAAATGAAGTATTGTTGAGCGTTTCAGACCACCTCTATTCTGGGTCCTTCATCATGACATAATAAATATTCAATGAATGCACTATATATGCTCACCCACCACCTGGTCCCGCAATCAACAGGTCACATGGTTGGAGCAGAATGTGCAATCAAAAACACACACATATGCACACATATAAAATTATGATTTTACTAAATAAAATCACATTATAGCTTCAAAAATAAAAATTTAAAAAATGTTTTAAAAAATAAATATATCAGAATTTTTTCCCCACTAATATTGCAGTATTAGATCATGTCTCTTATTGAGACCAGTTGGATGATAGGTTGCTAGCTGGAACATCCAATATGCCTCCCTATTCAATAGCTTTTTTTTATAATCTCCCCCTCTTGCAGGCATTATGATTCTTTCTATGCCCTGTCCAGACGTATTCCCACCATGCACAACCGCAAAGTGCAGGCTAACTGCAGACACGTTGCGGTTCTCATGGTGGGGGACATCTGAAATGTGTTTGCGGATTCTAGTTTTAGGGCTCCTTCACACTTGCGTTGTCCAGATCCGTCGTGTACTCCATTTGCCGGAAGTGCCCGCCGGATCTGTAACACCGCAAGTGAACTGAAAGCATTTGAAGACTGATCCGTCTTCAAAATGCGTTCAGTGTTACTATGGCACCCAGGACGCTATTAAAGTCCTGGTTGCCGTAGTAGTAGTGGGGAGCGGGGGAGCAGTATACTTACCGTCTGTGCGGCTCCCGGGGCGCTCCAGAATGAGGTCAGAGCGCCCCATGCGCATGGATGACATGATCCATGCGATCACGTCATCCATGCGCGTGGGGCGCCCTGACGTCACTCTGAAGCGCCCCGGGAGCCGCACGGACGGTAAGTATACTGCTCCACCGCTCCCCCCTACACTTTACCATGGCAACCAGGACTTTAGCGTCCTGGCAGCCATGGTAACCATTCTTAAGGCCGGATCCGGATTAATGCCTTTCAATGGGCATTAATTCCGGATCCGGCCTTGCGGCAAGTGTTAAGGATTTTTGGCCGGAGCAAAAAGCGCAGCCTGCTGCTGTATTTTCTCAGGCCAAAAAACGTTCCGGTCTTGAACTGATGACATCCTGATGCATCCTGAATGGATTTCTCTCCATTCAGAATGCATTGGGATAATCCTGATCAGGATTTTTCCGGCATAGAGCCCCGACGACGGAACTCTATGCCGGAAAAGAACAACGCAAGTGTGAAAGAGCCCTTAATCTGATTAGAAGTGCACCCAACATATTGTAATTGACACATTTCTCATGTAATTAGGTAGATAGCATATTTAGTATTACAGTTTATGTATGCTTTTATTGCAAATTCCTTGCCATTTACTGTTGATTTAAAAGAGCTACCCACTTTAACCACCTCAGCCCCCAGTGCTTAAACACCCTGAAAGACCAGGCCACTTTTTACACTTCTGACCTACACTACTTTCACCGTTTATTGCTCGGTCATGCAACTTACCACCCAAATGAATTTTACCTCCTTTTATTCTCACTAATAGAGCTTTCATTTGGTGGTATTTCATTGCTGCTGACATTTTTACTTTTTTTGTTATTAATCGAAATTTAACGATTTTTTTGCAAAAAAATGCCATTTTTCACTTTCAGTTGTAAAATTTTTCAAAAAAAAAGAGATCCATATCTAAATTTTGCTCTAAATTTATTGTTCTACATGTCTTTGATAAAAAAAAAATGTTTGGGTAAAAAAAAATGGTTTGGGTAAAAGTTATTGCGTTTACAAACTATGGTACAAAAATGTGAATTTCCGCTTTTTGAAGCAGCTCTGACTTTCTGAGCACCTGTCATGTTTCCTGAGGTTCTACAATGGCCAGACAGTACAAACACCCCACAAATGACCCCATTTCGGAAAGTACACACCCTAAGGTATTCGCTGATGGGCATAGTGAGTTCATAGAACTTTTTATTTTTTGTCACAAGTTAGCGGAAAATGATGATTTTTTTTTTTTTCTTACAAAGTCTCATATTCCACTAACTTGTGACAAAAAATAAAAAGTTCTATGAACTCACTATGCCCATCACGAAATACCTTGGGGTCTCTTCTTTCCAAAATGGGGTCACTTGTGGGGTAGTTATACTGCCCTGGCATTCTAGGGGCCCAAATGTGTGGTAAGGAGTTTGAAATCAAATTCTGTAAAACTGACCAGTGAAATCCGAAAGGTGCTCTTTGTAATATGGGCCCCTTTGCCCACCTAGGCTGCAAAAAAGTGTCACACATCTGGTATCTCCGTACTCAGGAGAAGTTGGGGAATGTGTTTTGGGGTGTCATTTTACATATACCCATGCTGGGTGAGAGAAATATCTTGGCAAAAGACAACTTTTCCCATTTTTTTATACAAAGTTGTCATTTGACCAAGATATTTATCTCACCCAGCATGGGTATATGTAAAAAGACACCCCAAAACACATTCCTCAACTTCTCCTGAATACAGAGATACCAGATGTGTGACACTTTTTTGCAGCCTAGGTGGGCAAAGGGGCCCATATTCCAAAGAGCACCTTTCGGATTTCACTGGTCAGTTTTTACAGAATTTGATTTCAAACTCCGTAACTCAGGTGAGAATGTTGACGAGCACAAGGCTGGAGATCATTTATGTCAGGCTGATTAGGTTAAAATGGCAGACTTGACATGTTAAAAGGAGGGTGATGCTGGAAATCATTGTTCTTCCATTGTTAACCATGGTGACCTGCAAAGAAACGCGTGCAGCAATCACTGCGTTGCATAAAAATGGCTTCACAGGCAAGGATATTGTGGCTACTAAGATTGCACCTCAATCAACAATTTAGATGATCATCAAGAACTCCAAGGAAAGAGGTTCAATTCTTGTTAAGAAGGCTTCAGGGCGTCCAAGAAAGTCCAGCAAGCGCCAGGATCGTCTCCTAAAGAGGATTCAGCTGCGGGATCGGAGTGCCACCAGTGCAGAGCTTGCTCAGGAATGGCAGCAGGCAGGTGTGAGCGCATCTGCACGCACAGTGAGGCGAAGACTTTTGGAAGATGGCCTGGTGTCAAGAAGGCCAGCAAAGAAGCCACTTCTCTCCAAAAAAAAACATCAGGGACAGATTGATCTTCTGCAGAAAGTGTGGTAAATGGACTGCTGAGGACTGGGGCAAAGTCATATTCTCCGATGAAGCCTCTTTCCGATTGTTTGGGGCATCTGGAAAAAGGCTTGTCCGGAGAAGAAAAGGTGAGTGCTACCATTAGTCCTGTGTCATGCCAACAGTAAAGCATCCTGAGACCATTCATGTGTGGGGTTGCTTCTCATCCAAGGGAGTGGGCTCACTCACAATTTTGCCCAAAAACACAGCCATGAATAAAGAATGGTACCAAAACACCCTCCAACAGCAACTTCTTCCAACAATCCAACAACAGTTTGGTGAAGAACAATGCATTTTCCAGCACGATGGAGCACCGTGCCATAAGGCAAAAGTGATAACTAAGTGGCTCGGGGACCAAAACGTTGACATTTTGGGTCCATGGCCTGGAAACTCCCCAGATCTTAAGCCCATTGAGAACTTGTGGTCAATCCTCAAGAGGCGGGTGGACAAACAAAAACCCACTAATTCTGACAAGCTCCAAGAAGTGATTATGAAAGAATGGGTTGCTATCAGTCAGGAATTGGCCCTGAAGTTAAATGAGATCATGCGCAGTCAAATTGCAGAGGTCCTGAAAAAGAAGGGCCAACACTGCAAATACTGACTCTTTGCATAAATGTCATGTAATTGTCGATAAAAGCCTTTGAAACGTATGAAGTGCGTGTAATTATATTTCACTACATCACAGAAACAACTGAAACAAAGATCTAAAAGCAGTTTAGCAGCAAACTTTGTGAAAACTAATATTTGTGTCATTCTCAAAACTTTTGGCCACGACTGTAGATAACTTGCAAGTAAACATAAAGGACACAGTGCTCACATGAGTTCTCTGGCCCTTTCAAACAGGTGATTGATGGGGGTCCCAGGTGTTGGACCAGCAATCTGATATTGTTAACCTGTCCTTGAATATGCCATCAGTATTATAAAACCAGAATACCCCTTTAACTTCACTGGAGGACAACAGGTTAATACAGTACATTGGACAAGTCAGGAGCTGTGCTCTGGTCATTTTTCAGTGCCACAGCTTGTCTCACAAGAGAGATGGAGTCTTAAATGGGTTGCCTCACTTCAGCAAATTGCATTTGTCATGGAGACAAAGTGAAAACAAGGCACTTACTAATGTATTGTGTTTGTAGATATTGCCATCTTTGCTGGCTTGATTAATTTTTTCATCACATTATAAACTGCTTGTATTAAAGGTTATGACCACTCTAAAGTCCAGCACTGGTGACTGTGCTTGCACACTACAGGTTAAGGCTCCGGCCTCTCTAGTGGCCAGGACTGAGGGAGTGAACTGAGGACGGTGCTTTTTTCCTATAGTGTGCAAGCACAACCACCACTGTTGGATTACAGATTGGTTGTAACCCCTGGATACGAGCAGTGTAAATTGTGATCAAGCCAGCAAAGGAGGCAATATGGACAATAACAGTACATTAGTAAGTGTCTTGTATTAAAGGATTAAAAAAAAATATTAAAATACTTAAAAGGGTTGCCAGAGCTGAACCCAGGCAAACCTCAATTTTCACCCAGGCAGCCCCCCTGACTCGAGCATCGGAACAGTTCATGCTTTGATGCTCTCCTTTGCCCTGTACTAAATGGCGCAGGGCAAAGGCTCTTTTGTTTACAAATGGTTAAGGCTGTGTGCAGCCTGTAATTGTGGGAGGGGCCAGGTCCCCCTTCTTAAACCCCGTCGTCCAGCTCACCTCACCGCGCCCGCCTACTCGCACTTCCTGTGACTCCCGTCACTTCCGGTAAGCACGCCTCCCCAGGTAAGCACCACGCTGCACGCCTCCCGCCTCATGTCTCCGGTCCGTCCGACATCAGCACCGGGGTCGCCCGCTGGTCCGCTCACCCTCACCGCGTCCGGCTTCCCTGCACCGCGAGCTGCCTCCACCGCCGTCCCCTTCACGTCTCACTCTGCCTGCCAGCCGCGTCCGTCCTCTCGCGACAGGTCGGGCGCATGCGCAGCCGGCTCCCGGTCTCAGCTGCCGTTCGCCGCACTGGCGCTGAGCGCTAAGGGGGGGGGGAACAGAGAGGGGGAGCCCCACTCACTGCCTCCGTCCCTTTTCCACGGCCGGGCCGCACACCACGGCCGCCCCCGCCTCCCACGCTCCTGTCAGTGCCACAGCGGCAGGAGCCTACCCCTGCCACGTTTTTCCCCCAGTTGGGGTAACAGGGTTCCATTGGGCTCCCACCCACCGTCCCCAGCTTGCCACACTTTCGGGCTCACCTTGCTAAACCCTGTTTTGTGCTGGCGTCCGCCCGCAGTGCTGTCCGTGCCCCCAGAGAACAGGTCCCCCTTCCCCACACCCGTGGGGTGCAGGTCCGCACCCCTTCACGTCTCACTCTGCTCCATCCAGCTCGCCCGTTCCTGGCTCCTGTGTCCGACCGCCAGGCCACCCGCTTCCACCAGGTCGGTACGTGCCACAGGCTCCTCCACTCAGGTTGGTCCCATGGCCCTCCAGGCCCGCTCACGCCCCTGCCAATCCACGGCCTTCCAGCCTGGCCCGCGGGGCCTCCGGCCCTTGCTGCTCCCAATTTTCACATTTGTGTTCCTTTTTCAGGTGCCAGTAGCGTTCGTGGTCCCCGACGTGTCTTGTCTCGACTTCCTGACGCCAGGTTTAGGTATTGGGCGGGGGTCGTACGTTCTCACTAATAAAAAAGGATGTTTCTCTCTCACTTAACCTGAGACGTTCAGGTGTCCTCCCTGTCCAGGTACTCTGAAGCGTTCAGGTGTCTTCTCTGTCCTTCTTAGCCTGAGGCGTTCTGGTGTCTTCTCTGCCCAGGTACCCTGAAGCGTTCAGGTGTTGTCTCTGTCCATCTCGGCCTGAGACATTCAGGTGTCTTCTCTGTCCAGATACCCTGAAGCGTTCAGGTGTCTTCTCTGTCCATCTTGGCCTGAGGCGTTCAGGTGTCTTCTCTGTCCATCTTGGCCTGAGGCGTTCAGGTGTCTTCTCTGTCCATCTTGGCCTGAGGCGTTCAGGTGTCTTCTCTGTCCATCTTGTCCTGAGGCGTTCAGGTGTCTTCTCTGTCCATCTTGTCCTGAGGCGTTCAGGTGTCTTCTCTGTCCATCTTAGCCTGAGGCGTTCAGGTGTCTTCTCTGTCCATCTTAGCCTGAGGCGTTCTGGTGTCTTCTCTGCCCAGGTACCCTGAAGCGTTCAGGTGTTGTCTCTGTCCATCTCGGCCTGAGACATTCAGGTGTCTTCTCTGTCCAGATACCCTGAAGCGTTCAGGTGTCTTCTCTGTCCATCTTGGCCTGAGGCGTTCAGGTGTCTTCTCTGTCCATCTTGGCCTGAGGCGTTCAGGTGTCTTCTCTGTCCATCTTGTCCTGAGGCGTTCAGGTGTCTTCTCTGTCCATCTTGTCCTGAGGCGTTCAGGTGTCTTCTCTGTCCATCTTAGCCTGAGGCGTTCAGGTGTCTTCTCTGTCCATCTTAGCCTGAGGCGTTCTGGTGTCTTCTCTGCCCAGGTACCCTGAAGCGTTCAGGTGTTGTCTCTGTCCATCTCGGCCTGAGACATTCAGGTGTCTTCTCTGTCCAGATACCCTGAAGCGTTCAGGTGTCTTCTCTGTCCATCTTGGCCTGAGGCGTTCAGGTGTCTTCTCTGTCCATCTTGGCCTGAGGCGTTCAGGTGTCTTCTCTGTCCATCTTGGCCTGAGGCGTTCAGGTGTCTTCTCTGTCCATCTTGGCCTGAGGCGTTCAGGTGTCTTCTCTGTCCATCTTGTCCTGAGGCGTTCAGGTGTCTTCTCTGTCCATCTTAGCCTGAGGCGTTCAGGTGTCTTCTCTGTCCAGGTACCCTGAAGCGTTCAGGTGTCTCCTCTGTCCATCTTCAGCCTGAGACGTTCAGGTGTCTTCTCTGCCCAGGTACCCTGAAGCATCAGGTGTCTCCTCCGTCCACTGTTGCCTGTAGCATCAGGGTCTCGTTCCCGGTTTCTTTAGCTCGCGGTGTGCAGCCACCATTATGGTAGTTAGCCAGTGCGTCAGGTGTCTCCCAGTTCCTACGTGCCTTGCTGCACCCAGGCAACCCTGCTCACGTCCCCAACCTGAAACGTTCAGGTCACTCCTCGCCGCTCATCCTGGACCATCCAGGCCTCCTTCTTACCGCGGTCTTCGACTCCGCCTCCTGGCACCCCAGATACCCCTCTGTACCTGGTTTCATGTTTCATCCACGTCTCCCTGTTTCCGTTATTAGCCGACACAGTGTGTGTTCGCGCGCATCAGCATTGGTTTTCAGGTCCCGCTCTGCAATTTTCTCACGACACTCCTAACTTTTCCAGTCTTCAGGGCCAGCCGGGTCGTTCCCGTCGATCCTCAGTCGGTAAGGCAAGGGTGTTGAATCCACACTCTCAGGTACGTCCTCAAATACGTTCGCCCACGGCCTCAGTAGTCACGGTACACGGTCCCCATGACCTCTCCAGCTGCCATATTGTTGTCTCTAATTCCAGGTCTCGCATAAGGTCTCTGCTATCTTCGGAGCCATGTCTCAGGTATCAGATGTCGACGACGCATTGTCCCTCCCGGGTACTTCGGTCTCTGGCCAAGGCGGCCCAGTAGCCCTCCGAAGATGGACCGTGCCAAGGCTCATTGCGGAGTTGGGCAGAAGGGGTATCGGGCACCCAGCGTCAGCCAGAAAGGCCGAGCTATACATGCTGTTGATGACCGAACCCAGTCCTCCGGAAAGAGAAGATCCACCCCCAGCCATCCAGCAGTCCTTGGTACAGTTACAGGCCTCCATGGATTCGCTCATCTCATCCGTTGCCGACATCAGGACCAGGGTGGTGGACTTGGAGTCCAGAACACCGGCGTCATCCCAGGCGGTGGTCCCCCTCACCGATCCCCCTCTATATCAGCTGCCGACTCCAGGTACGTCCCCGGCTGCTCCCGTGGTGGCTCCTGCGCACTTCGTGCCGGACAACATCAGGAGGGACATCTTGGCGGGCAAGGACTTGAATCTCGCGTCCATCCTGATTGCGTCCCACGATGCCGCAGATAATAAGACCTTTGACTGCGGGGAAATCTCGGTGGTCCTTCGGGCCAAGGATGCCCGTCTCAATCGCAAGCTCTCTGTACCTGAGTTTGTGTTGGCCTTCGGCCTGTATAGAGACGTGATCTGCTCCGCCTATCCAGCCCGCCGGGAGGAGCTGGACACGTATCTGCACAGGGTTACTGATCTTGGGCACAAGTACGGCGGCACGGCTTTTTACGACTACCACCGCTCCTTTTCAGCCAAAGCCGCCGCCGCGCTGACCCAGTTTCAGTTCTCCGTCAACTGGGCTACTCTGGACATGGAGTTGTTCTGCCGGCATTTCGCCAGTCTCCGGGCCCCCGCCTGTTCGACGTGTCAGTCGATTTTTCATTCCACAGAGTGGTGTCCCCAAACTGCCACGGCCCAACCAGACAAGGTCATCCCAGGCCCCTCCGGGGTCCCCCGCAGCCCCTCCTCCACTGATAAGTTGGGCAGACCCATCGTTTACCTTGGCAACAGCCAAGTATGCAACAACTTTAACTTCGGTTCCTGTCTCTTCAGCGGTTGTAGGGTCCTGCACATCTGCTCCCTCTGATTCAGGGCTCACCCCAGGTCCACATGTCCCAAGAAGGCGTCCAAGCGCCTATGACTGGCCGATTGCAACATTGACCTCCTGGCCCTCCTGTTACGGGAACATCCGGTTCCGGGATTCATGGACTTCCTGATCGCTGGCCTCTGCTTCGGCTTTGACACAGGGTTGGTGGCACTCCCCCATTCAAACTGGGAGTGCGACAATCTGCAGTCAGCCAGGTCAGATTCCGCCACTGTGCAGGAACTCCTGAATTCGGAGGTTGAGAAAGGGTTCCTCCTGGGCCCTTTCAACCAGGTTCCTTTCTCTCGCTGGCGGATCAGCCCCATAGGAATAGTGTCCAAAAAAGATTCAAATAAAAAATGTTTAATTTACGATCTCTCCGCCCCCCATGATTCCGTCATCCCCAGCATCAATTCACTCATTCCTTCCGAAGAATTTACCATGAAGTATGCATCCATCGACGAAGCCATTGCCCTCATCCTCAGCGCCGGGAAAGGCGCCTGGTTGTCTAAAACTGACATAGCGGACGCCTTCAAACTGCTGCCTATCGCCCCACACCTATGGCAGTTCTATGGTATTCAGTGGGAGGGCAGGTTCTATTTTGCCAACAGGTTGACGTTCGGCTCTAAAAGCAGCCCGTGGTTATTCGACCAACTGGCGCAGGCTCTACATTGGATCCTGATCCACCACGGCAGCGCCCCAGCGGTCATCCACTACCTGGACGACTTTCTCCTCATAGAACCTCCGCTATGTCAGCCATCCGGGCTGCACTCCCTCCTGGAGCTCTTTGCCGCCCTTTCCATCCCAATATCGCAGGGGAAGACCTCGGGGCCGGTCACTTCATTCCCCTTTCTGGGCATTGTCCTGGACTCAGACAGGATGGAGGCCAGGCTTCCAGAGGCAAAGCTGTCCCAAATCCGGGAAGTCGTGGCAGGGGCCATCACCTCTTCTCAGGTGACCAAGGTCGCGCTACAGTCCATCCTGGGTCGACTGAACTTTGCCTTGAGGGTGATGCCCCAGGGCAGGGCCTTCATTTCCCACCTGCTCTCGCTCCTTCCTACAGCCTCCGAACCCAGCAGCATTGTCCACTTGGACAGGGCTGCCATGGCGGACTTGCGCATGTGGGACAGCTTTCTTTCAACCTGGAACGGGGTCAGCCTGTTCGTCCCCTCATGGTCCCAGTCATCCACCAGGGTGTTCTCCGATGCCGCGGCATCCCGGGGTTTCGCTGCCATCTTCGGGTCCCAGTGGTTAGCTGGTCCATGGCCTTCTCAGGTCAGTTCCGACCCTCAGTCCCTCAGTTCGTCACCGTTTCTGGAATGTTATCCCATCGTGGCGGCCGCATCCGTCTAGGGTCACCTCTGGGCTAACTCCAGCGTCATGTTCATCTCTGACAGTCAGGACCTGGTGGACATCATCTCCAAAGGCCGAGCCAAGTCTGCCAGGGTTATGTCCCTTTTGCGCAAACTGGTCTGGCTGGCCATGATCAATAACTTTCATTTCTCATGTTCCCATATTCCAGGTGCCAGCAACACGGCGGCCGATGCCTTATCCAGATTCAATTTTCAAACCTTCTTTCAGGTATGTCCAGAAGCAGACCGGACGGGGGCCCGGATTCCCGGCTTCAGCGACCTGATGTTGGATTGAGGTCTCTGCTGGCAACCGCCAAGGACCTCATGCACCGATCCCTCTCTGTCAACACGGCTCGCAATTACAGCACAGGTTGGAACCTCTTTCAAAAATTTTCCAGGGACCATCCTCAACAGGATACGGCCTTCGTTTCTTACATCATGGCTTTCATGGCCCATTGCCATGTCAACCTCAAGCTGGCACCCAGCACCATCAGTTTGTACCTAGCCGGGGCACAACATTTCTTAGTTCTACAGAATCCAGAGGTTCGCTCGGCGTTCACATCCCAAGCCGTCAAGGCCACACTCAGGGGCATTGAGAAAAGCAGTAAGGACTTAAATCCTTCCCGTCGGCCGGTCTCCGGCGAATTATTCAGGCAGCTGTCTGCATCCCTAGATGGCAACCCTTTTGGCCCTTCCGTTAGTCTGGTCATTAAGGCCGCAATGTATCTAAGCTTCTACGGCTTCCTACGTCCAGGAGAATTCTCAGTTTCTTCCCAGAAGACGATCTTTCTGAAGAAGAAGCAGCTGTCCTGGAGCCAGGATCATCTGGTGTTAAGCCTTCCTTCCACCAAGACGTCCCAAACCGGTCCTCCTACACAGATCAGCTTCTTCAAGTCCGAAAACGCCTGGTGTCCGGTGGTGGTACTCCTACGTCTCCTTGATTCCACGCCATCTCCAGATCCAGAGTCTCCTTTGCTTCCATTCCAAGGGAAACCCCTATCCACGCCACAGTTCGTCTCACATATCCGATCCCTGGTCGCAGGGTTGGGGGTGGACCCCAAAACTATATCAGGACATTCATTCCGCATCGGAGCTGCCTCAGCAGCTTCCAAGCACGGGACGCCTCCGCATGTCATTCGTCACATGGGTAGGTGGAGATCTGCCTGTTTTTCCCGATACATCCCGGATCCGCTGACTGAAACCCGCCAGGTATTCCTTTCCTTGGTTTTGTAATACTGTTCCAACATGCATTAAACAACAGCACTTCTCCTACCCGGTGTCTTTTGGCCCTCTTTTAGGCAGGCCCACGTCCCGTGGCTCCAGGCACACACCAGCCACTGTTAGGGCCCCCTCCTGTCACCTTACTGACCGTGGCCGTGGCCACAAATAGTTAAGGCTGTGTGCAGCCTGTAATTGTGGGAGGGGCCAGGTCCCCCTTCTTAAACCCCCTCGTCCAGCTCACCTCACCGCGCCCGCCTACTCGCACTCCCCCCCCCCCCTTTTTCCCACCCCTTTCTTTCTACTCTCCCTAGGGTTGGCCCTCTTTTAGGCAGGCCCACGTCCCGTGGCTCCAGGCACACACCAGCCACTGTTAGGGCCCCCTCCTGTCACCTTACTGACCGTGGCCGCGGCCACAATAACACATTGCCGGGCGGAGGCTTCCACCCAGCAGTGTGTTCGTTGACGTCACCGGCCATGATATGCGGGCTTTAGCGCTGCCCTAGCCGTTTTACTGGCTAGAGCAGCGCTAAAGCCCGCCCATCAGTGCCAGTGACTTTACCGAGCTCCCTGAGCAGCTGGAAGAAGAGGCTTCAGCTCGCCTGCAAGAGACCCGGTACGTCACCGAGTATAAGAAAACAGTCACTTCTAGCTAATAATATACTATATGAAAACGGGGCTTCAAAAATTTGTGGCAAAGGTAGGACATGCATGTATGTAATATGTATGTCACTCTAGTACTATTACACCAATGTCCCCAATCCTGGACAACCCCTTTAAATATGACTTTATTATAAATATATTCCCAAATACATTTCATAAGTTATAATGGATCGTTTTGTCTGGGGAGCAATCATTTGGAGAAAAAAAATCAGTGCACACAAAACCTGTCCTAATCCCATAGCAGGACAATTTACTTCAGAGCACTGAGCTAAAAAGCTGCATCATCCTTCTCTCTGTTCTGTTTGTCAGGGATTATGATCCTGAATACAGCTGATAAGATCTTCAGATGAATCTCTGTAGGAATTGAGTTTCTGAGGAGACACGAAGTACAGAGAGGAGGTGGGGATGTGGCTGATGAGCAGCAGCACTTGTATGCAGTCTCCATTATCACATTACAACAGTCTGTCCTGTCAGTCTTCTCTGTACTTCATGTCTCTTCATGAACTCCATTCCTACAGAGATTCAGCAGAAGTTCTTATCAGCTGTGTTCAGGATCATAATCCTGTCATGCCCTGCTCTGGCTATGTGCGGAGGTCTGACAGGTTAGCAGCACGTGTGTAGCCTTTTGTTTTTGTTTTGGAGTTGAGCTATCCGCCTCCCTTCAGGTGCACTGGGTGGGGTCGTTTGGTTTGAGTTTAAATTACGCCCACTCCCAGTGTCCTGTGCGGGTTATAGCTTCTGTCTGGCTCGAAGGAAGGCTTTGCTGTTCCTGCTCAGTAAAGATTAGTTGATTTTGTTATCTTGTGGTCGTCTGTCTAGGCTGTTAGAGAGACGCCGGCTCCCTCCATGTCCTGAGGGAGCAGGCTGCCTCTTTCCCCCTTTCACCATCTTAGGTATTTTAGGGAATCTTCAGCCTAGGCACAGGGACACGTTTATTCCCACCTTCAGGGTCTGAACGTGGGCATAGAAGTCTAGGGAGAGCTGGTAGGGATTGTCAGGAGGTGACCTTTATCCCCAGCTTCTTGCCTAGACACTTGTTTGTTGTTATTCTGTGTATCTTGTATCCTGTCCGCCGTGACAAATCCCTGACAAATATGAGAAGATGAGGCAGCTTCTGAAGTAACTTGTCCTCCTGTGTAATTAGGACAGGTTTTGTGTGTACTAATAGGATGGTGGCCATTTATTTCTTCTTTATTTCTTCTCATGATTGCTCCTTAGACAAAATGAGCCATTATAACTAATGAAAGGTATTTGAGTATATATTTATAATACGGTAATATTTAAGTATTTTAATTTTCTTTATTCCTGGAGAACCCCTTTAACTTTGTGTACATGATAAATGCCATTTGCTGAAGTGAGACAATCCCTTTAAAAGGAACCTGTCAGTGGCAAAACCCATCCCAAACCGCCAGCAGTACCTTCAAGTAGCCGGCAGTGAGTTTCGAATGATGATTTTCTTACTGCATTCTGATCAGGCAGAAGTATGAAAAACTATCTTTTATCCTCCGTCCGCGCTATTTTCCAGTCAGGCTTGAAGTCAAGGGGGCAGCGGCCTCCTTGCTTCAAGTCAAGATAACCGCGTCTGTCGGACATGAGCGCTGTCAGTCACAGCGAAGGGGCATCGAAGGGGGCGTGGTTACCTTGACTTGAAGCAA
Organism: Bufo bufo; assembly: GCF_905171765.1. Taxonomy (NCBI): domain Eukaryota; kingdom Metazoa; phylum Chordata; class Amphibia; order Anura; family Bufonidae; genus Bufo; species Bufo bufo. The sequence goes on from NC_053390.1 coordinate 500,939,835, forward strand.
GGAGGCTGCTGCCCCCTTGAATTCAAGCCTGACTGGAAGATAGTGCGGACGGAGGATAAAAGATCGTTTTTCATACTTCTGCCTCATCAGAATGCAGTTAGAAAATCATCATTTGAAACTCCCTGCCGGCTAATTGACGGTACTGCTGGCGTTTTGGGATGGCTTTTGCTGCAGACAGGTTCCCTTTTAAATGTCACACAGCCCAACTTTCATTCGCTGCAATGCTTTCCTGATTCAGGGGTATGTGTCTATATGGTGACTTATTGCAGAGTCTCTCTAAGACCTGCTGAAAGTCATAATGATGTTGCAAATTCTCTGTAAGAACTACTTGCAGTTTGTACACTCACCTTGAACCTCGTCTTCTGCATCAGTCTAAGTGCTGCTTGCCATGGATTTTGGGTGGCCAGAATGCTCCCCCTGTAGCACCAGTTCTCAGCATCCTCAAGATATTCATCCAGGCTGTGGCTTATAATAAAACTGCTCATCACAGAGGTGAAGAAGTTATAGGCATATGTCCAACAAGGCTCTTGAACTCTCCACAGGCAAGAAGGACATCCCCTATTATAAGTTAGCCACGTTCTTTCTGGAGCTGTATCTTATCCCAGCACCCTATACAGATGTAGCAGGGTTAACACACAAACTCTTAACTCAAATTTCTTAACTCATCACGTTATCTTTAAACAAAAGCCATTGAAAAGCAATTAAAGGTGTTTGCTTAACGCAGGGATGCTCAACCTGCGGCCCTCCAGCTGTCGCAAAACTACAACTCCCAGCATGCCCTAATAGGTGTCGGCTGTCCAGGCCTGTCTCCATAAAGCATGTGTGTTAACTCTACTACAGTACAGACCAAAAGTTTGGACACACCTTCTTATTCAAAGAGTTTTCTTTATTTTCATGACTATGAAGGCATCAAAACTAAGAATTAACACATGTGGAATTATATACATAACAAACAAGTGTGAAACAACTGAAAATATGTCATATTCTAGGTTCTTCAAAGTAGCCACCTTTGCTTTGATTACTGCTTCGCACACTCTTGGCATTCTCTTGATGAGCTTCAAGAGGTAGTCCCCTGAAATGGTCTTCCAACAGTCTTGAAGGAGTTCCCAGAGATGCTTAGCAATTGTTGGCCTTTGTGCCTTCACTCTGGGGTCCAGCTCACCCCAAACCATCTCGATTGGGTTCATGTCCGGTGACTGTGGAGGCCAGGTCATCTGGCGCAGCACCCCATCACTCTCCTTCATGGTCAAATAGCCCTTACTTTCAAAGTTTCCCAATTTTTCGACTGACTGACCTTCATTTCTTAAAGTAATGAAGGCCACTCGTTTTTCTTTACTTAGGTGCTTTTTTCTTGCCATAATACAAATTCTAACTGTCTATTCAGTAGACTATCAGCTGTGTATCCATCTGACTTCTCCTCAACGTAACTGATGGTCCCAACCCTATTTATAAGGCAAGAAATCCCACTTATTAAACCTGACAGGGCACACCTGTGAAGTGAAAACCATATCGGGGGACTACCTCTTGAAGCTCATCAAGAGAATGCCAAGAGTGTGCAAAGCAGTAATCAAAGCAAAAGTGGCTACTTTGAAGAACCTAGAATATGACATATTTTCAGTTGTTTCACACTTGTTTGTTATGTATATAATTCCACATGTGTTAATTCATAGTTTTGATGCCTTCAGTGTGAATCTACAATTTTCATAGTCATGAAAATAAAGAAAACTCTTTGAATGGGAAGGTGTGTCCAAACTTTTGGTCTGTACTGTATATCTGTAAGAAAGGGCAAAGACAGTGTTCATTTTTAACAGTCAGAAAACCACCATGCTTTACATGAGGCTATATGTAAGATTTACAGTATGACTACAATACGTCATGGATCGTATACAGTATAAAATCCTTATACTATATTTAGCACTGCAAAAACATAGTGCAGGCATTACTCAATTTCCGTAGCTACAACAACTAGTCTGTACTCTGGATCTGTAAGGCCAAAAGAAATGCGCAAACATAATTCACACAATATAATACAAATGATAACATTGACAAAGAAAATGGGCTATGACTGGAGCGCCGAGAGCACAAATGTATCCGTTACCCTCAGGACAAATTTAACAAACAACTACAAAGGTGCACAAATGTCTTTCCAAGCACACCAGTATAGACAAGACATTAATATTTATAGTATAATTGGTTTTATTAAAACTCATAACTGAAGCGTATTTGTTGACCTACTTTAGATGTTGTGTATAATGCACATAAAAAGTGCTAAGTATGCAATAAAAATAACATTTCAGAATTTATTATATACTTAGCGGGATATTCCAGCAGAAAAGAAAGGCTTGTAATGGGCTGCACTGCTGTAAAATAAAGCTTATACTCTCCTCGCCGATATCCCGCAGTTGATGTTCCAATGGTGCCCAGGACACGCTGCACACCACTTCCTTCTGCTCCTGTCTCGACATAGCAGGAAATAGACGTGAATACCATTAGAGCACAGTTGTAACAGCAGGGATAGAGAATCAATGTGTACGCTTTTTTTAAAAATTTCTGTACAGAGTTTGCAGCACATCATAATGCTTGGTTTTCTACTGGAATGCACCCTCCCATCGAAGCTAATAAGAGCCAGATTCTGGCTCTTTAACCGCTTAAGAACTTAGGACGTACCGGTACGCCATGTTTGCCGAGTCTTTAGGACGTACCGCTACGCCCTTGGTCCTTAAGTTTAAAATTATATTGCAGCGCGGCGGGGGTTAATCGGTGCAGGATGTCCGCTGAAATCATTCAGCGGGCATTCTGTCAACGCCGGGGGGGGGGGGGAGAGGGAGAGGTCATGTGACCCCCCCCCGCATCGGTGATCGCCGCAAACCGCAGGTTAATTCAGACCTGCGGTTTGCGATTTTACCTTATGCGGCGGTGCCATTTGGTCCCCATGCGGCGGTAGAGGGGACCCGATGGAATGGAAGGCTGCGCGATGCCTTCCTTAGGCATCTGCGCTGCCTTCCGGTGACGAGCCTGTGAGATCCAGCCCCCTGGATCTCACAGGCCGGAAGCTGTATGAGTAATACACACTGTATTACTCATACAGCCAATGCATTCCAATACAGAAGTAATGCATTGTAAATGGGATTAGACCCCCAAAAGTTGAAGTCCCAAAGTGGGACAAAAAATAAAGTAAAAAAAAAAGTTTAAAAATTAAAGTTTTCCCGCCCAAAAATTTAAAGTTTCAAGTAAAAATAAACAAAAATGTCATTTTCCCCAAATAAAGTAAAAAAAAAAAGTAGACATATTAGGTATCGCCACGTCCGTATCGACCGGGTCTATAAAAATATCACATGACCTAACCCCTCAGATGAACACCGTAAAAAAGGCCATTTTTTGTCACCTTACATCACACAAACTATAATAGCAAGCGATCAAAAGGTCACACGCACCCCAAAATAGTGGCAATAAAACAGTCATCTCATCCCGCAAAAATCGTACACTACCCAAGGTAATCGCCCAGAAACTGAAAAAATTATGGCTCTCGGACTATGGAAACCCTAAAACATGATTTTCTTTGTTTAAAAAAAGAATCGTTGTGTAAAACTTACATAAATAAAAAAAAAAGTATACATATTGGGTATCGCCGCACCAGTGACAACCTGGTCTATAAAAATATCACATGATCTAACCTGTCAGATGAATGTTGTAAATAACAAAAAATAAAACTGTGCCAAAACAGCTATTTCTTGTTACCTTGCCTCACAAAAAGTGTAATATAGAGCAACCAAAACTCATATGTACCCTAAACTAGTACCAACAATACTGCCACCCTATCCCGTAGTTTCTAAAATGGGGTCACTTTTTTGGAGTTTCTACTCTAGGGGCGCATTAGGGGGGTTTCAAATGGGACATGGAGTAAAAAAAAAAAAAAAACAGTCCAGCAAAATCTGCCTTCCAAAAACCGTATGGCAATCCTTTCCTTCTGCGCCCTGCCATATTCCCGTACAGCAGTTTACGACCACATATGGGGTGTTTCTGTAAACTACAGAATCGGGGCCATAAATATAGAGTTTTGTTTGGCTGTTAACCCTTGCTTTGTTACTGGGAAAAATGGATTAAAATGAAAAATTTGTCAAAAAATTGAAATTCGGAAATTTCATCTCCATTTGCCAATAACTCTTGTCGAACACCTAAAGGGTTAACGATGTTTGTAAAATCAGTTTTGAATACCTTGAGGGGTGTAGTTTCTTAGATGGGGTCACTTTTATGGAGTTTCTACTCTAGGGTTGCATCAGGGGGGCTTCAAATGGGTCATGGTGTCAAAAAAAACAGTCCAGCAAAACCTGCCTTCCAAAAACCTTATGGCATTCCTTTCCTTCTGCGGCCTGCCGTGTGCCCGTACAGCGGTTTACGACCACATATTGGGTGTTTCTGTAAACTACAGAATCAGGGCCATAAATATTGAGTTTGGTTTGGCTGTTAACCCTTGCTTTGTCACTGGAAAAAAATTTAAATGGAAAATCTGCCAAAAAAGTGAAATTTTGAAATTGTATCTCTATTTTCCATTAATTCTTGTGGAACACCTAAAGGGTTAACAAAGTTTGTAAAATCAGTTTTGAATACCTTGAGGGGTGTAGTTTATAGAATGGGGTGGTTTATAGAATTTTGGGTGGTTTCTATTATGTAAGCCTCGCAAAGTGACTTCAGACCTAAACTGGTCCCTAAAAATTGGGTTTTTGAAAATTTCTGAAAAATTAGAAGATTTGCTTCTAAACTTCTAAGCCTTGTAACATCCCCAAAAAATAAAATATCATTCCCAAAATGATCCGAACATGAAGTAGACATATGGGGAATGTAAAGTAATTATTTTTGGAGGTATTACTATGTATTATAGAAGTAGAGAAATTGAAACTTGGAAATTAGCAATTTTTTTCAAATGTTTGGTAAATTTGGTATTTTTTTTATAAATAAAAATGAATTTTTTTTACTTCATTTTGCCAGTGTCATGAAGTACAATATGTGACGAAAAAACAATCTCGGAATGGCCTGGATAAGTCGAAGCGTTTTAAAGTTATCAGCACTTAAAGTGACACTGGTCAGATTTGCAAAAAATGGCCAAGTCCTTAAGGGGTTAAGAGGCAGAATGTGAGCACGTGCACCTTATGGAAACGGTGCTTGGAAGACTAGGCAGTGGCATGCAGGTCACAATTTGCAGAGGAATTTGCAATGGCAACTAGGACGCCGAATGGCATGGTTTGTGATGCAGCGTCCACAGGGAACAGCAGGGCAATGGCAGGCATGGACAGACATAACAGACCTTGTCATTTCCAGTTTCAGGCTCTACCTTTGGGTTGTCGGCAGCCCCTTATTTCTTTACAAGGATAATGACTGATGTGTTGTGGAATCTTCACCTTATTACTTGCTTGGGCGATTTTCTTAATAGTTGCAACCTCAAAGCAGATTCTAACTTCCCAGATCCAGAAAGTTTTTCAGACCTTCTTAGGGCTCTTTCACACCTGCGTTCTTTTCTTCTGGCATAGAGTTCCGTCGTCGGGGCTCTATGCCGGAAGAATCCTGATCAGTTTTATCCTAATGCATTCTGAATGGAGTGAAATCCGTTCAGGATGCATCAGGATGTCTTCAGTTCGGGACCGGAACGTTTTTTGGCCGGAGAAAATACCGCAGCATGCTGCGCTTTTTGCTCCGGCCAAAAATCCTGAAGACTTGCCGCAAGGCCGGATCCGGAATTAATGCCCATTGAAAGGCATTGATCCGGATCCGGCCTTAAGCTAAACGTCGTTTCGGCGCATTGCCGCATCCGACGTTTAGCTTTTTCTGAATGGTTACCATGGCTGCCGGGACGCTAAAGTCCTGGCAGCCATGGTAAAGTGTAGCGGGGGAGCAGTATACTTACCGTCCGTGCGGCTCCCCGGGCGCTCCAGAGTGACGTCAGGGCGCCCCAACCGCATGGATCACGTGATCGCATGGCACGTCATCCATGCGCATGGGGCGCTCTGACGTCATTCTGGAGCGCCCCGGAAGCCGCACGGACGGTAAGTATACTGCTCCCCCGCTCCCCACTACTACTATGGCAGCCAGGACTTTAATAGCGTCCTGGCTGCCATAGTAACACTGAAAGCATTTTGAAGACGGATCCGTCTTCAAATGCTTTCAGTACACTTGTGTTTTTCCGGATCCGGCGTGTAATTCCGGCAAGTGGAGTACACGCCGGATCCGGACAACGCAAGTGTGAAAGAGGCCTTATCCTTTGGGTTAGTGATATACCAGGAAAAATCTGATCCGTCACCAAGCCAACAGAATATCTTTCTGGGGGTTTTCCTGTACTCACAATAATTGGCCTCCTTTCTTCGCAGAATAAGCAGTCTGTCATAGTTCAGAAGATCTCTCCATTTCGCACACTTATTTCAGCAGCAATAATGGGTCGTCATGAGACTAAGTCTCATCCTCCACTATTTTCCCAGTAAGGGATTGCCTCAACTGATGGTCAATGAAGAAACATCTTCAGCAGGGAGTTCAGATTGTGATTACCACAGATACTGGCACCTGGGATTGGGGAGCCCATACCACCCAGTCTGTAGTCTAGGGCATCTGGGATCAACAGTTAAAGTTGGGCTTTCTCAAACACCTAGGAAGTGATGGTGTTTTTTTGGGCTGTAATAAGTCTCAAACCTTAAATAAATGTTCTTTTAGAAAATGTGACTGCCGTTGCCTATTTAAATCACTCTGTGGTGCTTCCCTGGTATTTAAACCTTGTATTTTCCATTGTTATGATTGATCCATTTGAGCCTATTTTGAATATTACTGACCTTTAACCCTTTAAAGTGCCCTGCCATTTTTCACTTAACTTTGCAAATCTGTCGTGTCACTTTCTGTGATAACGTTGGAATGCTTTTACTTATTCTACTCTAAAATTTACAATAAATTGGGGAAAAAAAATCTCTATTTTCTAAATTTGAAATGTTCTTCTTTTAAGGCTACATGCACACGAACGTTGTTTGTTTCCGTGTCCGTTCCGTTTTTTTTGTGAATAGGATGCGGACCCATTCATTTCAATGGGTCCGTAAAAAATGTGGACAACACCGTATGTCCGTTCCGTAGCCCCGCAAAAAAAAAAAATAGAACATGTCCTATTCTTGTCCGTTTTAGGCAATGGATCCGTAAAAAAAAGGATGGCATACGGATGTCATCCGTTTTTTTTGTTTTTTTGGCGGATCCACAAAAGGCATGTAGCCTAAGACAAAGAGTGATATCTTATAGTTATTAATATTCACCATATGTCTGCTTTATGTTGGCATTATTTTTTATGTTATCAATTTTTTTAATTTCCCAAACTCACATTTTTAAGGACCAATTCAGTTTTGAAGTGACTTTGAGGGGCTTACATACTAGAAACTACGTAAATGATTTTTATTTTTTTTTTAGAAATTACACCCCTCAAATTATCCAAAACTGATTTTACAAACTTCGTTAACCCTTTAGGTGTTCCACAAGAATTTAAGAAAAATGGAAGTGACATTTCAAAATTTTTGCATTAAAATTTTTCATTTTAAATAATTTTTCTGTAACACAGCAAGGGTTAACAGGAAAACAAACCTCTATTACATTGATTATCTAGTTTGCACGAATACCCCATACGTGGTCATAAACTGCTGTATGGGCACACAGCCGGGCTTAAAAAGGAAGGAGAACTTTATGCTTTTTGGAGGGCAGATTTTGCTTGAATTTTTTTTGGTGCAATCTCATATTTGAAACTACAACCCTGAAGTTCTTTATCAAATGGTTGAGTGAGCATTTTGACACCACAGATGTTTTGCAGAAAGTAATGAGCCGGTGACCATGCAAAATTGCCCACCTCCGGACCGCCTAACGCAGATTCGCGTTCCGGAGGTGGCAGCGCTGCGCACAGTCACGCATATACGCGTCATCTCGCGAGACGCGAGATTTCGCTCAAAGCCGGCCCGCGCATGCGCATCGCGGGCCGGCAAAAGTTAAAGAACAAGTTCGTCACCAGCCTGCCAGCAACGATCATTGGCTGGCAGGCTGGCGATTTTCAAAAAATCCAATCACAAGCCATATAACAGATCATATTAGTAAATATGATCTGTTATATGGCTTCTCTGCTCCTCTGCTGGTCCTTTTCGTCGGTTGGATCCAGCAGAGGAGCAGACTGAACTGTGAGTACACCAAACACTTCACTGTAGCCCCAGATCACCCCCCTGCACCCCAATTAACCCTTTGATCACCCCTTTGATCGCCCCTGTCAATCACTAGTGAAAGGAAAAAAAGTGATCAGTGTAAACTGTCACTTTTTTTTTTACTAGTATTGGCTGTTAGGTTTTAGGGATAGTTTAGGCCCCTTGGTTAGGTAGTTTAGCGTGAGTTAGCGCCCAGCCCACCGCACCGCAGTCACTTATTCGCTGTTTAGCGTATCGCTAATCAGCATTTGTACTTTTATAGTATCTGTAAGTGATCAAAACTGATCACGGTCAGATCTATAATAGTATTAGTGTCACCTTAGCTCGCCCTCCACCCAAAACGCAGTGTTTGCCCGATCAGGCCTGATCGGTCGCCCACACGTGCGTTCACCCATGCCCGCCCCACCGCAGTGACAAAAAATATATATTTTTTTGATCACTGCACATTCATTTTACACGCACTGCGGCGATAAAAAAATCAGTTTTGATATTTTTTATCAACCGCAGCGGCCTCCGGTACTTCGCTAGCCTCCCCTTTGTAAGACAGGCTTGCTTTTTTTCTTGGGTAGTCTCAGGGAATACCCCTAAATTTAGTAGTCCAAAATGTCAAACAGGGGGTATTCTTCTGAAGAGTCCTACAGGATTCTGACCCAGTCGGATGAGGAGTGGGAACCCTCATCTGACGAATCTAGCGGGTCAGAATATGAACCTGTGGAAAGCAGTGGCTCTCTGACCCAAAGTTCGGACGAGGAGGTGGAGGTCCCTGATAGCACCAGGCGTACCAGGCCCCGTGTCGCTAGACCACAGGTTATGCAGGATCCGCTTCAAGAGCAGCAGAGTGGGGCTGTCGCTTCCGGATCACGTGGTGAGGCATACACCAGCAGCGCAGCCCTCCCTGGACCTAGTACCAGCACTGCCGTACAACATGGTGACGTGGCGAGCACCAGAAGGGCAGTTGAAGCTGGTACGGTGGCGCGTGCAGTAGTTACCCCGTCGCAGCCACCGCACAGACAGGCCCGTAGAGCCCCTAGAATCCCTGAGGTGCTGGCAAACCCTGATTGGCAGTCACCAACTTCAGCCGCACCATTAGTTCCCCCTTTCACCGCCCAGTCTGGAGTTCGGGTTGAGACGGCTCAAATCGGTTCGGCCCTGGGATTTTTTGAGCTGTTCTTGACTGCGGAGCTCTTGGGCTTAGTCGTGGCAGAGACAAACCGGTATGCCACACAATTTATATCCGCCAACCTGGGAAGCTATTATGCCCAGCCTTTCCGGTGAAAACCAGTCCAAGTTTCCGAACTTAAAATTTTTTTGGGCCTTCTCCTCAACATGGGTCTAACTAAAAAGCATGAATTGCGGTCATATTGGTCCACGAACCCGATTCATCACATGCCCATGTTCTCTGCTGCTATGTCCAGGGCACGATTTGAGGCCATCCTCCGTTTCCTGCATTTTAGCGACAACACCACCTCCCGTCCCAGAGGCCACCCTGCTTTTGACCGGCTCCACAAAATTCGGCCCCTCATAGACCATTTCAACCAGAAATTTGCAGATTTGTATACCCCCGAGCAAAACATCTGCGTAGACGAGTCCCTAATACATTTTACCGGGCGCCTTGGCTTCAAACAATACATCCCAAGCAAGCGTGCCCGGTATGGGGTCAAATTGTATAAGCTCTGTGAAAGGGCCACAGGCTATACCCCCAAATTTGGGATCTATGAGGGAAAAGATCAGACCCTGGAGCCGGTCGGTTGCCCTGACTACCTGAGGAGCAGTGGGAAGACAGTCTGGGACTTGGTGTCACCCTTATTCGGCAAGGGGTACCATCTTTATGTGGACAATTTCTACGGCCCTCTTTAGGCATTTGTTTCTAGAACGGATTTGCGCCTGTGTCACCGCGCAAACTAGTCGCGTGGGCTTCCCCCAACGGCTTGTAACCACCCATCTTGCAAGGGGGGGAGAGGGCTGCCTTGTGTAACGAAGAACTGCTCGCGGTGAAATGGAGAGACAAGCGTGACGTTTACATGCTCTCCTCCATTCACGCAGACACGACAATCCAAATTGAGCGAGCAACCCGTGTCATTGAAAAGCCCCTCTGTGTCCACGACTATAATGCGCTCATGGGAGGGGTGGACTTCAATGACCAGATGTTGTCTCCGTATTTAGATTCCCACAGAACCAGACCCTGGTATAAGAAGGTGTCTGTATATTTAATTCAATTGGCGCTGTATAATAGTTTTGTTCTCTACAGTAAGGCTGGGAGAACAGGATCCTTCCTCAAATTTCAGGAAGAGATCATCGAGAACCTCCTGTATCCAGGAGGTTCCGTGGCCCCATCCACCAGTGTAGTTAGCCGTCTACACGAGCGACATTTCCCCAGTGTCGTTCCTGGTACCTCAACCCAACCGTCACCACGAAAAAGATGTCGTGTCTGTAGCAGGAGTGGAATAAGGCGTGACACCCGCTATTTCTGTCATGACTGTCCTGACCACCCTGCCCTATGCTTTGGTGAGTGTTTCCGGAAGTACCACACACAGGTACACCTAGCATAGGGATTGCATCTCACAGGACAGGCACACAGGGCTATTAGGGCCCTTTTACTCACAGCTGCTGCAAACCTCTCCTTTCACCTGGGATAAAGTGCATAACGTACTTCGCCACATCTTTGGGCGATTTGCGCTTTGCACATTGCCCCATGGGGAAGGAGAGGTTTGTTCTATAAAGGTAAAAAAAAATACCGGTAAGTAAAAAAGTCAACGTTCAGGTAAAAAAGTTTAAAAAAGTTTAATATGTTCTGTTCAAAAGTTAATAAATTTATTGTGTTGCGGCCTGGTTTTTCTTTTTTGTTTTTGTTTTTTTTACCTTCCAGGTGGACCAACCGATCGACTAGCTGCAGCACTGATGTGCATTCTGACAGAAGCATTGCGCTGCTGTCAGATTACACGCAAGTCGGTGTATGCGGCGCTGCAAGACGAGATTTCTCCTCTGCAGTAAAAGATACATTTGCCGAGGCATATGAGCTGAGGAGGTGGCGGTGTTCATATACTTTGGCAAACACTTTGTATATATAAAAAAAAAAATCCCGGCAATGATTTATTCATCCACATCGATTGATGTGAATGGAGAATTCTGGTTTGCCAGGGCATACGAGCTAAGTGGGTATGGATGTTGGGCGGAGCTCCTATGTCCTGGCAGACGCCTTTCCCCTCCTTTTTCTTTTTTTGGCAGAGATTTTTTCATCCACATTGATCGATGCGAATGAAGAAATCTGTGCCGTTCATTTTTTTTCCTTTCAGCCCAGAGGCTGAACGGAAAAAAAAAATCTCATTACCTGTATGCTCAATATAAGGAGAATAGCAGAAACTCCTAATGCTGGGCATACATGTAATGATTGCGGAGACCCTCAAATGCCAGGGCAGTACAAACACCCCACAAATAACACCATTTTGGAAAGAAGACACCCCAAGGTATTCGGTATTCGCTGAAGGGGCATATTGAGTCCATGAAAGATTGAAATTTTTGTCCCAAGTTAGCGGAAAGGGAGACTTTGTGAGAAAAAAATCAAAAAAATCAATTTCCGCTAACTTGTGCCCAAAATTTTTTTTTATATGAACTCGCCATGCCCCTCATTGAATACCTTGGGGTGTCTTCTTTCCAAAATGGGGTCACATGTGGGGTATTTATACTGCCCTGGCATTTTAGGGGCCCCAAACCGTGAGAAGAAGTCTGGTATCCAAATGTCTAAAAATGCCCTCCTAAAAGGAATTTGGGCCCCTTTGCCCACCTAGGCTGCAAAAAAGTGTCACACATGTGGTATCTCCGTATTCAGGAGAAGTTGGGGAATGTGTTTTGGGGTGTCATTTTACATATACCCATGCTGGGTGAGATAAATATCTTGGTCAAATGCTAACTTTGTATAAAAAAATGGGAAAAGTTGTCTTTTGCCAAGATATTTCTCTCACCCAGCATGGGTATATGTAAAATGACACCCCAAAACACATTCCCCAACTTCTCCTGAATACGGATATACCACATGTGTGACACTTTTTTGCAGCCTAGGTGGGCAAAGTGGCCCACTTTCCAAAGAGCACCTTTCGGATTTCACAGGTCATTTACCTACTTACCACACATTAGGGCCCCTGGAAAATGCCAGGGCAGTATAACTACCCCACAAGTGACCCCATTTTGGAAAGAAGAGACCCCAAAGTATTCGCTGATGGGCATAGTGAGTTCATGGAAGTTTTTACTTTTTTTCACAAGTTAGTGGAATATGAGACTTTGTATGAAAAAAAAAAAATCATCATTTTCCACTTACTTGTGACAAAAAATAAAAAATTCTAGGAACTTGCCATGCCCCTCACGGAATACCTTGGGGTGTCTTCTTTCCAAAATGGGGTCACTTGTGGGGTAGTTATACTGCCCTGGCATTCTAGGGGCCCAAAGGTGTGGTAAGGAGTTTGAAATCAAATTCTGTAAAAAATGACCAGTGAAATCCGAAAGGTGCTCTTTGGAATATGGGCCCCTTTGCCCACCTAGGCTGCAAAAAAGTGTCACACATCTGGTATCTCCGTATTCAGGAGGAGTTGGGCAATGTGTTTTGGGGTGTCATTTTACATATACCCATGCTGGGTGAGAGAAATATCTTGGCAAAAGACAACTTTTCCCATTTTTTTATACAAAGTTGGCATTTGACCAACTTTGGCCCATATTCCAAAGAGCACCTTTCGGATTTCACTGGTCAATTTTTTACAGAATTTGATTTCAAACTCCTTACCACACATTTGGGCCCCTAGAATGCCAGGGCAGTATAACTACCCCACAAGTGACCCCATTTTGGAAAGAAGAGACCCCAAAATAAAAAGTTCTATGAACTCACTATGCCCATCAGCGAATACCTTAGGGTGTCTACTTTCCGAAATGGGGTCATTTGTGGGGTGTTTGTACTGTCTGGCTATTGTAGAACCTCAGGAAACATGACAGGTGCTCAGAAAGTCAGAGCTGCTTCAAAAAGCGGAAATTTACATTTTTGTACCATAGTTTGCAAACGCTATAACTTTTACCCAAACCATTTTTTTTTTTACCCAAATATTTTTTTTTTATCAAAGACATGTAGAACAATAAATTTAGAGCAAAATTTATATATGGATCTTGTTTTTTTTGCAAAATTTTACAACTGAAAGTGAAAAAGGTCATTTTTTTGCAAAAAAAATCGTTAAATTTCGATTTAATAACAAAAAAAGTAAAAATGTCAGCAGCAATGAAATACCACCAAATGAAAGCTCTATTAGTGAGAAGATAAGGAGGTAAAATTCATTTGGGTGGTAAGTTGCATGACCGAGCAATAAACGGTGAAAGTAGTGTAGGTCAGAAGTGTAAAAAGTGGCCTGGTCTTTCAGGGTTTTTAAGCCCTAGGGGCTGAGGTGGTTAAGGACTCAGCCCTATTTCACCTTAAGGACTTGGCCATTTTTTGCAAATCTGACCAGTGTCACTTTAAGTGCTAATAACTTTAAAACGCTTTTACTTACCCAGGCCGTTCTGAGATTGTTTTTTCGTTACATATTGTACTTCATGACACTGCTAAAATTGGGTGAAAAAATTTTAATTTTTTTTTCATTAAAAAATACCAAATTTACCAAAAATTTGGAAAAATTAGCAAATTTCAAAGTTTTAATTTCTCTACTTCTAGAATACATAGTAATACCTCCAAAAATAGTTATTACTTTACATTCCCCATATGTCTACTTCATGTTTGGATCATTTTGGGAATGATATTTGATTTTTTGGGGATTTTACAAGGCTTAGAAGTTTAGAAGCAAATCTTGAAATTTTTCAGAAACTTTCAAAAACCCAATTTTTAGGGACCAGTTCAGGTCTGAAGTCACTTTGCGAGGCTTACATAATCGAAACCACCCAAAAATGACCCCATTCTAGAAACTACACCCCTCAAGGTATTCAAAACTGATTTTACAAACTTTGTTAACCCTTTAGGTGTTCCACAAGAATTAATGGAAAATAGAGATACAATTTCAAAATTTCATTTTTTTGGCAGATTTTCCATTTTAATTTTTTTCCAGTTACAAAGCAAGGGTTAACAGCCAAACCAAACTCAATATTTATGGCTCTGATTCTGTAGTTTACAGAAACACCCCATATGTGGTCGTAAACTACTGTACGGGCACACAGCAGGGTGCAGAAGGAAAGGAATGCCATACGGTTTTTGGAAGGCAGATTTTGCTGGACTGTTTTTCTTTTTTGACACCATGTCCCATTTGAAGCCCTCCTGATGCACCCCTAGAGTAGAAACTCCAAAAACATGTCCCCATTTTAGAAACTACGGGATAGGATGGCCGTTTTGTTGGTACTAGTTTAGGGTATATATGATTTTTGGTTGCTCTATATTACACTTTTTGTGAGGCAAGATAACAAGAAATAGCTGTTTTGGCACAGTTTTTATTTTTTGGTTATTTACAACATTCATCTGACAGGTTACTGACAGGTTAGATCATGTGATATTTTTATAGACCAGGTTGTCACGGATGCGGCGATACCTAATATGTATACTTTTTTTTTATTTATGTAAGTTTTCCACAAGCCATAATTTTTTCAGTTTTTGGGCGATTACCTTGGGTAGGGTATGATTTTAGCGGGATGAGATGACGGTTTTATTGGCACTATTTTGGGGTGACTTTTTGATCGCTTGCTATTACACTTTTTGTGATGTAAGGTGACAAAAAATGGTTTATTTAGCACAGTTTTTATTTTAAATTTTTTACTGTGTTCATCTGAGGGGTTAGGTCATGGGATATTTTTATAGAGACAATCGATAAGGACGCGGCAATACCTAATATGTATACTTTTTTTTTTAATTTATGTAAGTTTTACACAATGATTTCATTTTTGAAGCAAAAAAAAAATCATGTTTTAGTGTCTCCATATTCTGAGAGCCATAGTTTTTTCAGTGTTTGGGCGATTATCTTTGGTAGGGTCTCATTTTTTGCGGGATGAGATGACTGTTTGATTGGCACTATTTTGGGGTGCATATGACTTTTGATCGCTTGCTATTACACTTTTTGTGATGTAAGGTGACAAAAAATGGTTTATTTAGCACAGTTTTTATTTTTTATTTTTTACTGTGTTCATCTGAGGGGTTAAGTCATGTGATATTTTTGTAGAGCCGGTCGATACGAACGCAGCGATACCAAATATGTATACTTTTTTATTTATTTATGTAAGTTTTACACAATAACAGCTTTTTTAAAACAAAAAAAAATTGTTTTAGTGTCTCCATATTCTGAGTCATATTTTTTATTTTTTTTGGGCGATTGTCTCAGGTAGGGGCTCATTTCTTGCGGGATGAGGTGACCGTTAGATTGATACTATTTTGGTGAGCAAACGTCTTTTTGATCTCTTGCTGTTGTACTTTTTGTGATGTAAGGTGACAAAAAAATTGTTTATTTAGCACAGTTTTTATTTTTTTATTTTTTACGGTGTTCATCTGAGGGGTTAGATCATGTGATATGTTTATAGAGTCGGTCGATACGGACGCGGCGATACCTAATATGTATACTTTTTCCCACCTTTTTTTTACCAATTTTTTTTACTTTTATTTGGGGAAAATTACGTTTTTGTTTATTTTTACTTGAAACTTTAAATTTTTGGGGGGGGGAAACTTTTATTTTTTCAACTTTTTTTTCACTTCATTTTTTGTTCTACTTTGGGACTTGAACTTTTGGGGGTCTAATCCTTTACAATGCATTCCAATACTTCTGTATTGGAATGCAATGGCTGTATGAGTAATACTGTGTGTATTACTTATACAGCTTCCGGCCTGTGAGATCCAGGGGGCTGGAACTCACAGGCTCTTCACCAGAAGGCAGTGCGATGCTTTCCTTAGACATTGCGCTGCCTTCCATGCCATCGGGTCCCCCCCACAGCCCCATGGGGACCCGATGGCACCTCCGCCAGCCGCCGCCCGCACAATAAAAAGCCGCAAACCGCAGTTCTGCATTGACCTGCGGTTTGTGGCAATCGCAGACATGGGGGAGGGGGGTCACCCCCCCCCCCGCGCATTTAGCCTAGGTGCCTGCTCAATGATTTGAGCAGGCACCAGGTTCCGATCACCGCCCGCCGGGCGGCGGTGATCGGAACTATACATGACGTACCGGTATATCATGGGTCCCTAAGGGGTTAAAGATGACAAATCGCCACAAGATGCAATGCAATCTGAAAGCACCATGTTATAGAGCAGAAGGAGCTGAGCAGATTGATATATATTTTTGTGGGAAACAATTCAGTAAAACCTGTAATTTATACATTCATATCTTTGCTTTTCCCTCTTCCTGTGAACAGCTATTGGTACAGGGAGGAGGTGTTATCAGTGACTGAATATCGTGCAAAGTTCATTTATTTCATTAATACAACTAAAAAGGTAAAAACATATGAGATAGACTCATTACGCAAAGCAAGATATTTCAAGTCTTTATTTGGTATAATTTGGATGATTATGGCTTACAGTTTATGAAACCTCAAAGTCACAATCTCAGGTCCCCTTTGCTCAGGGGATATGGATTAATTAGCTGACTAGAGTGTGACACTTCCTAGAATATTGAACCTTTTCACAAAATTCTAATTTTAAACGCCTCAGGACCGCCTAACGCAGGATTGCGTCCTGCGGGCGGTCGATCTGTTCCTCCTGGACACATCAGCGCGTCCTCTCGCGACACGTGAGATTTCCTGTGAACGCGCGCACACAGGAGCATGCGTTCACAGGATCGGGAGGTAAACGAGTACATCTACAGCCTGCCAGCGGCGATCATTCGCTGGCAGGCTGTAGATGAGATTTTTTTTTTTAACCCCAAAAAGGTATATTAGATGCTGTTTTGTTAACAGCGTCTAATATACCTGGTCCTCTGGTGGTCCCTTTTGCTTGGATCGACCACGAGAGGACACAGGCAGCTCTGTAAGTAGCACCAAACACCACTACACTACACCCCCCGTCACTTATTAACCCCTGATCACCCCATATTAGACTCCCTGATCACCCCCCTGTCATTGATCACCCCCCTGTAAGGCTCCATTCAGACGTCCGTATGTGTTTTACGGATCCGCAAAACACATACGGACGTCTGAATGGAGCCTTACAGGGGGGTGATCACCCCATATAGACTCTCTGATCACCCCCCTGTCATTGATCACCCCCCTGTAAGGCTCCATTCAGACGTCCGTATGTGTTTTCACCCCCCTGTCATTGATCACCCCCCTGTAAGACTCCATTCAGACGTCCGTATGTGTTTTCACCCCCTGTCATTGATCACCCCCCTGTAAGGCTCCATTCAGACGTCCGTATGTTTTGCGGATCCACAGATCCGCAAAACACATACGGACGTCTGAATGGCGCCTTACAGGGGGGTGATCACCCCATATAGACTCCCTGATCACCCCCCTGTAAGGCTCCATTCAGACGTCCGTATGTGTTTTGCGGATCCGCAAAACACTGACACTGCGGATCCGCAAAACACGGACATCGGCAATGTGCTTTCCGCATTTTGCGGATCCACACATTGCCAGAACTATATAGAAAATTCCTTTTCTTGTCTGCAATTGCGGACAAGAATAGGACATGTTCTATAGCAGCGGTCAGCAACCTTCGGCACTCCAGCTGCTGTGAAACTACAATTCCCAGCATGCTCCATTCATTTCTATGGGGGTTCAGAGAAGAACAGAGTAAGTATGCATGCTGGGAGTTGTAGTTTCACAACACCTGGAGTGCCGGAGGTTGCCTTGTTCTATAGGCTCTACAAAAAGCGCAGTGTTTTTTTCTGATCACTGCAAAAACACCGTAAAATCGCTGCGGCGCTATAAAAAGATCACTTTTGAGGGGCATGGCGAGTTCATAGAAGTTTTTTTTTTTTTGGCACAAGTTAGCGGTAATAGTTAATTTTTTTTTTTCTTACAAAGTCTCATATTCCACTAACTTGTGGCAAAAAATAAAATCTCACATGAACTCACCATACCCCTCACGGAATCCAAATGCGTAAAATTTTTTGGACATTTATATTCCAGACTTTTACTCACGCTTTAGGGCCCCTAAAATGCCAGGGCAGTATAAATACCCCACATGTGACCCCATTTTGGAAAGAAGACACCCCAAGGTATTTCGTGAGGGGCATGGCGAGTTAATGTAAAATTTTATTTTTTGTCACAAGTTAGTGGAATATGAGACTTTGTAAGAGAAAAAAATATATAAAAAAAATGAAAAAATCTTTTTCCGCTAACTTGTGCCGAAAAAAAATATATTCTAGGAACTCGCCATGCCCCTCACGGAATACCTTGGGGTGTCTTCTTTCCAAAATGGGGTCACTTGTGGGGTATTTATTCTGCCCTGGCATTTTAGGGGACCTAAAGTGTGAGAAGTAGTTTGGAATCCAAATGCGTAAAAAATGCCCTGTGAAATCGTAAAGATTCTCATTAGAATTTGGGCCCTTTTGCGCACCTAGGCTGCAAAAAAGTGTCACACATGTGGTATCGCGTACTCAGGAGAAGTAGGGCAATGTGTTTTGGGGTGTATTTTTACATATGCCCATACTGTGTGTGAGAAATATCTCTGTAAATGACAACTTTTTACATTTTTGTATACAAAGTTGTCAATTTACAGAGATATTTCTCTCACCCAGCATGGGTATATGTAAAAAGACACCCCAAAACACATTGCCCTACTTCTCCTGAGTACGGCGATACCACATGTGTGACACTTTTTTGCAGCCTAGGTGCGTAAAGGGGCCGAAAGTCCAACGAGTACCTTTAGGCTTTACAGGGTTGCTCACAATTTAGCCCCGCCCAAAATGCCAGAACAGTAAACACACCCCACAAATGACCCCATTTCGGAAAGTAGACATCCCAAGGTATTCGTTGAGGGGCATATTGAGTCTATGAAAGATTGAACTTTTTGTCACAAGTTAGCGGAAAGGGAGACTTTGTGAGAAAAAACAAAAAAAAATCAATTTCCGCTAACTTGTGCCCAAAAAAATAAAAAATTTATGAACTCTCCATGCCCCCCACAGATAAATATCTCTGTAAAAGACAACTTTTCCCATTTTTTTATACAAAGTTGTCATTTTACAGAGATATTTCTCTCACCCAGCATGGGTATATGTAAAAAGACACCCCAAAACACATTGCCCTACTTCTCCTGAGTACGTCGATACCACGTGTGACACTTTTTTGCAGCCTAGGTGCGCAAAGGGGCCCAAATTCCAAAGAGAATCTTTACGAATTCACAGGGCATTTTCTACGCATTTGGATTCCAGACTTATTCTCACGCTTTAGGGCCCCTAAAATGCCAGGGCAGTATAAATACCCCACAAGTGACCCCATTTTGGAAAGAAGACACCCCAAGGTATTCCGTGAGGGGTATAGTGAGTTCATGTAAAAAAAAATTTTTTGTCACAAGTTAGTGGAATATGAGACTTTGTAAGAAAAAAAATATATAAAAATCATTTTCCGCTAACTTGTGACAAAAAATAAAAACTTCCATGAACTCGCTATTCCCATCAGCGAATACCTTAGGGTGTCTACTTTCCGAAATGGGGTCATTTGTGGGGTGTTTGTACTGTCTGGGCATTGTAGAACCTCAGGAAACATGACAGGTGCTCAGAAAGTCAGAGCTGCTTCAAAATGCGGAAATTCACATTTTTGTACCATAGTTTGTAAACGCTATAACTTTTGCGCAAACCAATAAATATACACTTATTGGATTTTTTTTATCAAAGACATGTAGAACAATAAATTTAGAGAAAAATTTATATATAAATGTAGTTTTGTTTGAAAAATTTTACAACAGAAAGTGAAAAATTTCATATTTTTGCAAAAATTTCGGTCAATTTCGATTAATAACAAAAAAAGTTAAAATGTCAGCAGCAATGAAATACCACCAAATGAAAGCTCTATTAGTGAGAAGAAAAGGAGGTAAAATTCATTTGGGTGGCAAGTTGTATGACTGAGCAATAAACGGTGAAAGTAGTGTAGTGCAGAATTGTAAAAAGTGGTCTGGTCATTAAGGGGGTTTAAGCACTGGGGGCTGAGGTGGTTAAGCTGCATTAATGCAACTCCTTTTAAGTTGCATTACTGAAATAAATGGACTTTTGCACAATATTAAAATTTTTAGAGTTTCACCTGTATATTAATCGACTCAGTTCCTCCTGCTCTATAATGTGGTGCTTTCAGATTACATAGCATTTTGTGGTGACAGGTCATCTTTAAAGATAAGACCAATTTATCAAATAATGTGCAGTATTTTATAAATGTGGCATAAAGTACGCCAATGTAGACTCGATCAAAACTGACTTCAAATATTTTCCTCAAGATAAATTCTCCCCACAGTGTGCCCTTATCCTTAAGGGCTTTTTACATGGGCCAATTATTATAAAAAAAAAAAAAAAAAAATTCTTGCCAATGATTGCCCCAATTAAAAAGCCTGCAGAGGCTAACATAAAAAGTTTCTTGTCTGCAGCACATCTCTCCACGTAGATAGGGGATGTGCTTCCGACATAATGAAAAGGAATGGCAACGCAAATGATCAACCGTTTACGCAGCTGTTCTTTTGGCCATTTATCTGCTGGTGTGAAGGTTCTTAACTAACTGCCAATTGACATGCTATATCCTTACTGCGCAGAAATTGTCAGTATAAAAGGACAGTCGGTTCTTTTTCCAGAGTCACACAGCTACACATTTTCTTCTTTGTTTAGAAAAGCACTTATGCCTCTTGTAGCTTTTATTTCCATAACCCCAAGTGAACTTTGGCTTACTTTCAAGTTTTAAAGACATGGGATTGTTATCTAAAATATGTGACCTCTTCATTCTTTAGTCTAAATTAAAGGACATGGTTACATTCACAATATTTTCTCAGCCAGGAACTTAAAAGTATATTGTGTGAAAAAAATAGGTGGAGAGTTTTCAATAATATAACTAATGGTTCATGCTGTGTTTCCATTTTTCATGCATGTAAACATTTGAATTGTTTCATCATTTAGGGCATACTCACATATAGCAGATAAAACCACACCAAAGCTGTGCCTATAGAAATGCATGTGATTTTACTGCGATTTGCAGTGCTTTTATGGTGTGGTATTGGCCAAACATCACTTTTAAATCTTGGATAGAAATCATTGCAAGGGACATCTTACATTAAAGGGGTTATCCCAAGAATAATGTAAGTAAGGAAAATCGGACATCATATTGTACTTGTCACCATCTTTCTAACAAAGCTAGAAAGTTTTAATGGGCATTTTACTGCAAATTGTTGTGTTTTTGCGATGTGACTTTAGCCCGCACAGCAAGTACAGCAGAATCACATAAAATTTAAGGGCTTCACATTTACTAATGTGAGTGCACCTAGCTTTTTGCATAAGTTGTGCACTTTTCAGTGCATGTAAGTTTACAGAAACTTAAAAGGGGGCATGACTTCCTTGGTTTTGGGGCATGGCCTAAGATGCAGTGTTTTGTAACAAAACCGTTTACCCATGTTCCATATTTATTATCCTTACTCACCCACTGTGATAATTCTGGTGTTTTTGCCATCTATAGGATTAGTAACTCTGCCCTGATGTAGGGTTGGGCGATATACCGGTATTAATGATATACCGCGGTATTAAGAAGCAGCGATGTGGCGATTATCGCCGTTTCTTAAATACTGCAGTATTTTAATGATGTCATAGGGGCAGTCGCACTCTCTAAAATGTCGGGCGCACATTACAGTGCAGTACGGCCGCCAGCCAGCACAGTGGAGAAGGAGAGAGTCCTTCCCTCTCCACTGATGTGGCCATGCACCACCAATGGGAATAGCAGTGAGGAGGAGGGGAGGGGCTGTGGCCGCTGCACCACCAATGAGAATAGCAGTGAGGAGGAGGGGAGGGACTGTGACAGCTGCACCACCAATGAATATAATTAACCTATTAATACAAATGGAGGCAGCGGGTGCTGGCTGTATTACACAGCCGACACCCGGGCTCAATGACAAAGCACGGTGATCCCGTGAACCCTGTCGGCACCTGAGGGGTTAATTGACGCAATTCGGTGAGATCCCTTTGATTGAGGACACCTCCATTTGTATTAACGGGTTAATTATAATCATTGGTGGTGCAGCGCACCCCCCTTTCCCCGCCCTAGTATTATCTTCATTGGTGGCAGTGGCCACAGGGTCCCCTCCCCCCTTCTTCAGTACATTCATTGCTGGCAGTGGCAGCTTCTGATTGGAGCCATAGCAGTGAAATTGAGGGGCTCTGATCGGTTACCATGGCAGCCAGGACGCTACTGAAGCCTTCCATGGCTGCCATGGTAAGCTCCCTTTATGCTGTGTGCAAAAAGCACAGGGCAGCAGGAACAGTGTAAAATCCTATTCACCATAATAGATCTGTATTAGGGTGAATAGGATAAGGGTTCTAGCCCCCTGAGGTGGCTAATAGTTATTAAAGGGTTTCTATCACCTCGTTTTGACATAATTAGCTATCAAACACTAGCGATCCGCCTAAAAAACAAACTTTTATTGATATGCTAATGAGCCTCTAGGTGCTATGGGGGGCGTCTTTTCAGCACCTAGAGGCTAGGTCTACTCACACAAAATGCCGCCCAGCGCGTCCCTCCAGCCCGCCCATCTTCTCTGGAATGCGATCTTCCCTCTGAGCCAGCGGACGACTTCTCGTGCCTGCGCCGCACGCGTCTGTATTCGGCGCAGGCGCAGTGAATGTCTGACCGCTCCCTGCACATGACCAAGATGTCTGTGCAGGGAGCGGTCAGACATTCACTGCGCCTGCGCCGAATACAGACGCGCACATCGCAGGCGCGAGAATTAGTCCGCTGTCTCAGATGGAGGATGGCATTCAAGAGGAGATGGGCGGGCTTAACGGACGAGCGGGGCTGCATACAATGTGAGTAGACCGAGCCTCTAGGTGCTGAAAAGACGCCCCCATAGCACCTAGAGGCTCATTAGCATATCAATAAAAGTTAGTTTTTTAGGCAAACGGCTGCACACAAAGGTATTATAATAGCATTAAAATTCCACAGAAAAAACTAAGATAAAAACATCCTGCACGATATGATATACAAATGTGCGGATGTCCCTGGCCATATTATTGAAGAAAACCACAGAAATAAGATAATAATGCACTTAGTAAAGTAGATGCAAGCATTATATATGGACAAAGTCCTCACTCTGATATGATAATATCTGAGACACTTAGTTAATATATTTTGATCAAAACACATCTAAGCCCGCCTACCAAGCGCCAACGTGGTCTCAGGTCAGGCGGGTCCTACGCTAAACCTACCTAAGCCTTGCTTCATGCACCATATGTGCGGTGTCTGCGCTCCTGAACATAGAAGCCCAATGGCTTAGTTAGGTTTAGCGTAGGACCCGCCTGACCTGAGACCACGTTGGCGCTTGGTAGGCGGGCTTAGATGTGTTTTGATAAAAATATATTGACTAAGTGTTTCAGATATTATCATATCAGAGTGAGGACTTTGTCCATATATAATGCTTGCATCTACTTTACTAAGTGCATTATTATCTTATTTCTGTTATTATAATAGCATTGTTTGGTAGAGCAGACACTAGCGGATCGCTAGTGTCTGATAGCTAATTATGTCAAAACGAGGTGATAGAAACCCTTTAAATAAAAAGAAAAGAAAAACTAAAATATTAAGTTTGTCACCCCCTTTGCCAATTTTACATATAAAAATATATAAACAATAAAAACAAATATTAGGGGTCGCCACATCCGAAAAAGTCTGAACTATTAAAATATTAAAAAATATCTCCAATGCGGTGAACACGTAACAGAATATAAATAGAAAAAACATGCGATTTGCCATTTTTTGGTCAGCTTGTCCCCCCAAAAAATAGGATAGGATGGTTCTATTATGGGCTGGACGTTCCATAAAATGCGGAATGCACATGGCTTTTTTGGCGTTTTATTTTTCTTTCGCGTGGTATTGAGCATCGCAATACTTTTTTTATGGGATCGAAATCTATTCAAAATTTTGTTATCGTGACAACCCTAGTCACAGGGGCATAACGTCATCTCATGTCCTTTAGCTCACCAAGAGATGGCATTTAGCAGCTTTAAACCCCCGGAGCCAGAAGACCGCGCTGAATAACAGTGGCTGCGTTACGGGGGCTGCCGCACAGAGAGACCAGTGCTGGATAACAGTCACTGCACTCCGGGAGCTTCTGCTCGGAGAGACCGGGGCTGAGGTAATATGACTGCAGTGTATAGGGACTAAGACCCATATGGGAAGCACCGGTCTTTAGTAAATGACCCCCAATGTTTTATTTGACTGAAAGTCATGTTTGTTGCGTGTGCCCTTTCTGACAATGTGCACCTATGATGGGCACACTCTGAACAACCCACTTATCAGGGTTTTCCACTAGCACGTCCCATTTTCTATGGGAGCGCCGAAGATGGCTGATCGCTGCCATCTCCAGCACTCCCTTAGAGAGTGAATGGAGCAGCAAGGTGGCCACTTCATCAGATTGGGGGGATCAGTGACCCCATTCTTGGTGGGGTGACTAAGAGATATTGCTGTATGGGGGCATTGAGGAGACATTAGAATGTATGGGGGCAACAAGGAAACACAAGTACATGTTTTGAGTGTTTTTTTCTTCTAAATGGGCCTTTATTGCAATATATATCGTTATCGATGGGGATGAGCGAATCGACTTTGGATAAAACATCTGAAGTCAATTCGCATAAAACTTTGTTTCAATACTTTACGGAGCGAGCGCTCCGTACAGTATTGGAATGTATTGGCTCCGATGAGCCGAAGTTATTACTTCGGGAAGTCTAGCGAGACTTCGCGTAATAACTTCAGAAATTGATTTAGACTAGAAAAAAACATTTCCCGAACTTGGGTTCGGTTCCAAGGTACACACTTATGTGTGACTGTAATGATGTAAGTGATTACAATATTAGAAAAAAAATAATATTATTGGGGAAAACTCTGACCTGGATACAATATAGTTGAGCATGGAGGAATACAGGTTCCATGTGGTATCCTGTGGTACATTTGCCCACAGATGTTGCAGCTCCATCACACCAACAGTTGGGGCAGTGTGTCGCTCCACAGCAAATGCAGGATTGAAGTGGAACTTGACTGTTGTGGGATCCTAAACAGAACCAGGATTCATCACTAAATAAGATATAGTTTCAATCCATAGTAGTTAAGCTTTCTTGTTCATTACACCACTGCAAACGAAGGTGACAGTGGCTGTCTGTCAATGGGCGCAGTGACAACAAATTTCTTTCTGCTAAACACCTGGAAATGGTCCGAGCAGAGACAGGGTGTGTGTATGGATGGTTGACAATGAAACTATGGAAACTGCTCATGCTTGTCAGAGGATCAAATGATTATCTCTTGTGATAGTCTGTCTGTGCTGTCCAAAGCCTGTTTGCCGTGTGTGTGCTCTCCTGCAACCACTGCTCCCAACTCTTCCTAAAAACGAAGTCAGACCAGCCTAGATGGAGGGCAATTTGTTGAAATGACCATCCTGTAGGTTACTATGGTGTGCCTAGTATACTTCACAAAATCCCATGCTGCTATAGCAACTGATTTAAACCCAGTGATTTTTCCATGGGGGCTATGGTTGCAGAACAGAGGGAGCCTCCTTCTTCTGTTTAACTGCCCAGATGCTGCAGTCTCTATTAACCATGACATATGAAATGACTAGGATAGTTGTTATCTCTGATCCTGGTCATTGTACCCTGGTGTCAGCTGTGTTACGCAGCCAGCACTCATGATTCTAATGTTAATGATCCTGATCCATATATCGCTTATGCTTTGCTGATTTACAATGACATCAGGATGTTGAAGATTCTGTATAATTAGTAATTTATACATTTTAAATCTATGCTCATTCTGGGACTTTGAAGTCAAGGAGGTGGTCCTATCAGTGATTGACAGCTATTTCTATATGCACAGTAATAGACCACATGATAAGACCACATGCTTGACTTCAAATCTCAGAATGAACATAGATTTAAATGTATAAATGACAAATTATACTGAATCTTTTCTCTCAAAACCATATATGAATCTGCTCAGCTCTGCCTGTTCAACATGACTTGATGTTTGGAAACTTGTATCAGGGTTTAACTGGCCTACCAGAGTACCAGAGAATCCTCCGGTGAGCCTAGTTTCTGAAGTCATAATGGGCCCCATAGGTCCAGGGGAAAAAAAAGCCCATTTGGGTCTATTTTGACTCAAAACCTATTAGACTTTACTGATAATATGGCGGTTGGGCCCCAAGTGGGCTCAAGGAACCCCAGTCTGACATTGACTTGAAAAAGAACAGCTCAAAAACGTAATATTGAACGGAGATTGACAAAGTATAAACTGCTAGTGGTGCACCCTTTTATTTTGGGTTCTGCAGCAGGATATATGTTAAGGCAGGGTCATATTAATAGGTGGCATCTCCCCTTGCTGTGATACAGGCTACCACTCTGGGATGGTAACAGTGATGCAGATGCTGATTATCCTCCTGTGGTATCTCTTTCCAAGCTATTTCAACGTGGAGCTGTAGTTTAGCCATGGTGGTTGTTGTCTGCTGTGCATTTGAGATGTTGTCCCAGACATTCACGAGAGGAAGGAGATCTGGCGATCTAGCTGGCCTGGAGATCTGTTGAATATCCTGAAGAGCACATTGCGTTGTGTAGGCAGTGTGTGGGCAATCGTTATCTTGTTTTAACACCACATCTCCAAAAAAGGCAGTAGGACTAGTTCCTTGATGTCCTGGACATTTTTTAGATATTGGAACCTG
Source organism: Bufo bufo (assembly GCF_905171765.1). Taxonomy (NCBI): domain Eukaryota; kingdom Metazoa; phylum Chordata; class Amphibia; order Anura; family Bufonidae; genus Bufo; species Bufo bufo. Next base: position 500,966,841 of record NC_053390.1, read on the forward strand.
GATTTTGCAGACATTTTTTTTATAATACTCACAGCTTTATATATTTTTTTTTTTTTTCTATTTTGAGCTAAATAGGGCTTATTGATCACGTTTTATTTTTTTTTGGGGGGGGGGGGGTTGGCAGCTGAGGTAAGAAAAATTGGCAATTCTGTAATATTTGTTTTTTATTTTTTATGAAATTAACTGTGAGGTGCAAATGACAACTTTTCTCTGCAGATTGATAAGATTATGGTGATTTTACATTTATATCATTCTTTTAATGTTATAATACTTTGTTATAAAATTAACATTTTCGAATTGCAAATCACTTGTATTTTGTATTGGCATGTTCTAGCATCCATAATGTTTTTATTCTTCCATAGAGGCAACATAGGATTTTTTAGTTATCTATTGCAGTGTACTTTACCTGTTTTACAGGCAGGGCCTCATAAGCTTCCTTATATGGTAGATCTGGAGGTCTTGCCTTAGTAACCAATGGATACCCTCAATTTCCTTGCTGGAGACCTAGTGGGGTACAGAAGAGGTCCGCTTCCACTGTAAACCATTTATATGCCGCAGTTGCATTTGACTGCATCATCTAAGGGTATAAAGATTCGGGATCGGAGCTAGCTCCCATCTGGACTATACCAGCAGGGTGTTAATGGTATGTTACAGCTGCTAATGGCATCGATCAGCTCCTGAGTGAGCAACATCACTAAGCCATAAATGTATGTATTTCACTACATGCTGTACATTTACAGCATGGTGTTTGATCATATTAAAGATTTGTCTCAGAATTTGTATTTTAAAGCCCAGAAAGCAAAGATTGAATCCCGGAGTAATCTTTGGGCACTCGTGTTGAAACTTTTTGTCTTTATTCATAGCTCTTTAAAAACATCAAACAATACAAAAGATGCTACGCGTTTCGGATGTAAAAAAAATTCCTTCCTCATATTGAAGCCCACTCTACTAGATCAGTGGCACCCTCTACATAGAAAAATCTTAAATCTCACTACAAGGATCTAGGCCTCAAACAATGTCTCATGAAGCCTTGCTCTGTTCCGTTAGGTCATAGTCCTTTGTGGATGAGTTGTGTAAAGTGTTTAAAACAATAAATGTGGAACAAAGCATACATACCAGAATTCTGCTGCATTTAGGCTACTTTCACACTTGCGTCAGAGTGATCCGGCAAGCAGTTCAGTCGGAACTGACTGCTGGATCAGGCAATCTGCATGCAACGGACAACATTTGTAGACTGATCCGGATGAGGATCCATCTCACAAATGCATTGCAAGAACGGATCCGTCTCTCCGTTTGTCATACGGACAAATGGATCAGTTTAAAAAAAAAAATTCACATTTTTACCGATCTACGCATGAGCAGACCGGAAGGACGGATCCGGCATTGCGGTATTTTTAATGCTGGATCCGGCACTAATACATGTCAATGTAAATTAATGGCAACTGATCCGGAATTTTGGACCGAGCATACTGCGGTATTTCCTCTGTTCAAAACACTGTTCAGTGACTGAACGGAAGACATCCTGATGCATCCTGAACGTATTTCTCTCCATTCAGAATGCATGGGGATAAAACTTATCAGTTCTTTTCCGGTATTGAGCCCCTAGGACGGAACTCAGTGCCGGAAAAGAAAAACGCTAGTGTGAAAGTACCCTTAAATTAGTAAATCTCCCCCACTCTATTACTTAAAGGGCTCCAGATGGCGACCAAAATGGTCGCCAATGCGACTTAGAATTGCAAAATGGCGACAAGACTTTGTAGTCTTGTCGCCATTTGCGCCTAGACCCTCCGCTGCTCTGCCTCTTTAAGAAGAAAGGTCTTGCATCCAGCAGACACACAGCAATCCAATAACAGAGCTCTGTTATTAGTGAGGAGGCTGCTAATTTGTCAGTATCAGCTTGCTGCCGTACCATTGGCTGCTCCTCTCACCCCCCCTTCTCCCGCGCTGAACACCGCAGCTTGCTTTTTAGTTATGAAAACGGGAAGTGCGCTCACTGCCTTCTGCTCCATAGACAAGGGGCAGCTAAAGTAGAGGAATTTTTCAGTCCTGCAGCGCGCGGAGGTGAGCGTTCTGCGTACACTGCGCCATGTGCTGAGGGTGCCCTGTGCCCCCCATGTAAGGGGTAAGTGGTGGAGAAGAGAGGGCAATGATGGTGGACAGCTGCAGAGTGCTCAGCCACACACAGAATGTGTAACATTGGGCTTTATGCAGGGTGGATTTGATTTAAATCAAACTGATTTAAATCACGATTTAAATCGCTAGTCGGTAAGACTTGATTTAAATCATAGTTTTCTACATAAAGACTAATTCTTGCTGGTATAACTTATAATATGCAAGTAGATGAAGATTTTTAGAATAACAACTTTTTATATTAGTTTGATTAGGTTAATTCTGTATTCATAGGTTTGTAGAAAGTTAGGATTAAGGTCTTTTTCTCAACTGTTCATGTTATAACATTTTTGCTGTTAAGAAGAGGCATGTGATCTCTGCTGAGTCAAATTCAGTTTTGAGAACTGCAAAAGTAAACCAAGCATCTGTGATAATATCTTGTAGGCAGAGAAACTGCCCAATAATCTTACAAAAACCTCTGGAAGAGCATTACATTGTGAATGGATTAATGGAATTTATTTACCCAAAAAATTTAACATATAAAGCCTTATTCTACATAATTAAAAAAAAATAATCTTTATTTCATGATGGAATAACCTTTGGATGGTAATATATTTTCCTGAAAAAGCATTTTATATAAAAAAAAAAAATCTGATTTTAACCACCTCAGCCCCCAGTGCTTAAACACCCTGAAAGACCAGGCCACTTTTTACACTTCTGCACTACACTACTTTCACCGTTTATTGCTCGGTCATGCAACTTACCACCCAAATGAATTTTACCTCCTTTTCTTCTCACTAATAGAGCTTTCATTTGGTGGTATTTCATTGCTGCTGACATTTTTTACTTTTTTTGTTATTAATCGAAATTTAACGATTTTTTTGCAAAAAAATTTTGCTCTAAATTTATTGTTCTACATGTCTTTGATAAAAAAAAAAATGTTTGGGTAAAAAAAAAATGGTTTGGGTAAAAGTTATAGCGTTTACAAACTATGGTACAAAAATGTGAATTTCCGCTTTTTGAAGCAGCTCTGACTTTCTGAGCACCTGTCATGTTTCCTGAGGTTCTACAATGCCCAGACAGTACAAACACCCCACAAATGACCCCATTTCGGAAAGTACACACCCTAAGGTATTCGCTGATGGGCATAGTCACAAGTTAGTGGAATATGAGACTTTGTATGAAAAAAAAAAAAAAAAAAAAAATCATCATTTTCCACTAACTTGTGACAAAAAATAAAAAATTCTAGGAACTTGCCATGCCCCTCACGGAATACCTTGGGATGTCTTCTTTCCAAAATGGGGTCACTTGAGGGGTAGTTATACTGCCCTGGCATTTTCCAGGGGCCCTAATGTGTGGTAAGTAGGTAAATGACCTGTGAAATCCGAAAGGTGCTCTTTGGAATGTGGGCCCCTTTGCCCACCTAGGCTGCAAAAAAGTGTCACACATGTGGTATCGCCGTACTCAGGAGAAGTTGGGGAATGTGTTTTGGGGTGTCATTTTACATATACCCATGCTGGGTGAGAGAAATATCTTGGCAAAAGACAACTTTTCCCATTTTTTTATACAAAGTTGGCATTTGACCAAGATGTTTATCTCACCCAGCATGGGTATTGTTAGGAAAATTTACTCTCTTGCCTAACGGTGTGTCCCTGACACATGATTTCAGTGATCAGCTTGAATTAAGCCTTACCGGTACCGGGAGAATGAACTAGATTGACCAGATGAACACATGTCTATTTCCAATCCATTCTGGTTTATTCACAGCTGGCAAACAGTTTTAATAGAGGGGGTTGAGCTTCCTTGACATCCAATCATATGTTAGCATTAGTATTTGACCAATAGTATGGTCACACATAAGCTCTGCATTAACATAATAGCTGACTCATAGTAACAGCATTTGACCAATCAGGTATATACACATAAGCTAGCATACAGTTGAGCCAGATGGCCTTTTATGGTAGGAAGGCTGTTCAAACTTTCAACATGTATGGATTTCCTGAAACAGTTTAAGGAAGTGTCTCACATTCCATAGGGGGAAGGGGTATTTTGTAGTACACTAACCAAATGTAATACACGTGGCTAAATGAGACAAAATGGAGTCACATATATCCCATCAAATCCCCTCTTAGAACCTTATATATATATATATATATATATATATATATATATATATATACTATATGGTTCTTTCTCTGCTCTTCCTTGGTTTGCTTATAAGCCTTTAGGTATTCCATGTACCCTTCAGGAGTATAATCCTCAGGCTTTGTTGAGGTTGTGTTTGCCTCTTCTACCTCTACCGGAGTATAGAGGAATGTTGAGTGTACCCCTCTTTCGGCCACATTTTTTACATATGGCTAGAAGTGAGGGCACACACTGCAGGCAACCGCAGAGACCACTATTGCAGCGACCACGGCGAGTGCCACTCCTAAAACATATCTTATTTGACCAAAGTCAGATATTCAGCCAAAAAGCCGGTCCCACCAACCTTGGTCAACATCTTGTTTTATATGTTTTCTCATCTCCTCTAATTGGCCTATTTTATCTTTTATTCCACGGGAGTGATCTAATAAATTGAAACAACACATCCCTGCGAACGCTGAGCATCCTATACCATGTTGGAACAATAAATAGTCAATAGTTGCCCTTTTCTGCAAGATAGCCTTTTCATACGATTGTATATCCAGCAGCATATCTTGCAGAACTGCACTAGTGACATTTATCTGTTTTACCATAAAACAGGCAAGTTTTGATATTGTCCTGTGGTTATATATGGCCAAACCTGGTACTCCTATCAAAGATACCCCTAAACTCATATATTCTGCTCTAGAGAGGAGATTCACATTATAATCACAATTGTCTGGTAACTGTAGGGAAGTGTCTCTCGTGTGTCGTGTCTGCATTGCTGGGAATAGTGGTATCATTGCTAATGTCAACCTAGCTATTGTACATAATTGGTACTTAAAGAGATAAGAGAGCATTGTGACAAGATAAAGCATGGTGGACTGTACATGACTCCAAACATTACTGGAGATAATGTAATATTGGCCGGTATATATGTGTAACTAGTATTCCCACAGGCCAATACCCATCCTGTTGGTAGAGGTACATGTTTGTCTAGGGATGGTACTGTTTTTGTAATATTACATTGCATATTCTTTCCTGATATTATCTTTTTACAACTACCTAAATCTCTATCACAAATATTTGGTTTAGTCTTGTTCTGCATTTTTGCTTGTATGCAGGGAGGCAATAGTGTCTCATCACAGGTGAAATTATAACATATTCCTGCTGCTGTGACAAGACCTGTAATTATTTCTATCATATTACTCTGCAGATTCTCATATGTAGGACAGTCATAACAAGCATGATAAGGATTTACATATCCATATTTAACATCATGATCCTCCATATCTGCGTCATTCCATTGGGAACGTAGGAGCCCCGTCCATACATCTACTGGGGTGGGGACCGCTACCAGACATGTCTCCAAAATGTTAGATGCTGATAAAGTGGTTTGGAGACAAAAGTCAGTTAAGTTCAGAGTTTTGGCCAGGTACAGCCATAAGTTCTCCTTTGTCTTGCATAGACTGTCTTCCCCTCTGCATTCTGTTTCCAGGTATATCTGTCTGTTCCACAGCCATGGGACAGTAAGTAGGAGACACAAAATTACAATTATTAAGGCACTACATCTCAGCCATCTCGAGGAATTGTTGGGGGTCAAGGCTGTCTGCCTCCGTTAGTACCCCTTCTGTATCTTCTTCGAGGTCAAGGCTGTCTGCCTCCGTTAGTACCTCTGGGCCTCGTTGGAGGTCAGGGCTATCTGCCCCCGTTAGTACCTCTCTTTTCTTCACCAACTTAATCCTTGTGGCGTGGATCCACGTGGGCGATTGTTCAGTGAGGACTGCTGTTCTGGTGATCACGACTACCTCGGTGGGTGGTCCGTAGGTGAAACTTCCTGGTTCCTTTCCCTTCTTTAAGATCTTGATCATCACCTGGTCGCCTATCCGGAATGGACGGGTTGATTCCTGTGAAAGAGAAGGAGACTTACAAGCCACTTTTTCTTCAGTTTTACTGAGGACTTTGATCAGATTAGTACTTCTCTCTGATCAGGTCCAAGTCCCCTTCCTGCACCACCAGGGGGCGTCTTGCCCATGGTGTGGGGAAAGGCCTACCCATGAGTATCTCAATGCTGTTATGTCCTACTCTGTGGAAATGTGCTATTAAGATGGAAGCACTGTGTTGGGGAATACACAACCTCCCCTCTTCGCAGACTAATCCTATCTCAGGATTTTTCTGCAATACTGGATAACACCAGTCTTGCTGTTCCTGTTCAGTGGTATACCACTGAAGATCAGTAAGCATTTGCAACATCTCAGGGGTTGGAGGTGCCAAACATGGCATCTCCCAATGGTTATACAAACCTGTGAGGTTGCTTTTGGCCACTCATTTCGCCATCTTAACTGCCAGCGCATTGCCCTGTGAGACATGATCCTTACCATCTGCTGCCGTAAATCCTCTCCTCTGCCAGATCATACCATGGTCCCACACTACCCCATGTGTGTACCTACTCTCAGTATAAATGGTGACAGGTCTATCAGCATGTAGAATACATGTCCTAGTGAGTGCAATGAGCTCAGCTGCCTGCTGTGTGGAGTGTGGATGTCCTTGAGTAGGCCTACAACATCATGAGTGGTGTGCAAAATGGTGTAATGTCACATTGTGAAAGAATTTGTCAACTCTACCATCATAGCACAGGCTGCAAGAGAACACAGACATGCCTGCATCCCTTGAACAGAGGTGGGCATTACCTTTGAGAAAAACACACAAGGACGCAACTTGCCTCCGTTTTCTTGTGTCAGTACACCCGCCATGGTTTTACAATTTTGGCGTGCAAACATGTGGAAGGGCATATTATAGTCAGGGAGGCCCAGCCCTGGACTCGACATGAGTAAACATTTCAAATAATCAAATGAATTGTACATTTCAGAAAACCATTTAATCAAATCTGGATTTCCATCCAGAGTGGCTTGCCTCAAAACATTGTCAATAGTGGGAGCAATCAGTAATCCATTGTCTACCGTTTATCATACCAAGGAAATATAACATTTCCTTCTTGGTGTGCGGGGCGACCAAACCCGCAATAGACTGGACTCTTTCTGCGCTGATTCTCCGTTCACCTTTTGTGAGGACAAAGCCCAAGTATTCAACCTGCATTTTACACCATTGCATTTTCTTAAGTGTCACTTAGTGACCATATCCTGACAATCATTATAATAGTGATAAACCATCCTGAATGCCGGCCTCCGCTGACATGCTACACAGTAATAAATCATCGACATATTGCAGCAGCACAGAACCTTGGGGGGATGTACCATTATTCTAACATCGCTTGGAGGACTATGCTGTACACTACAGGTGAATCAGCATATCCCTGGGGCATTTCTGCACCAGGTCAGTTGGCGTCTGTCAAAGGAAAAAGCAAAAAGTAGTCTGGTTATCTTATCAACTGGGATAGAAAAGAATACATTTTTCAGATCTATCACACTGAAACAAACAGTGTCTGCTGGAATGGCAGATAATAATTAAATGACATCAGGTACAACAGGGGCTATAGGCACAATGATGTTGTTGATGGCCCTTAAATCCTGTACAAAGTGGGTATCACCATCTGCCTTTGTCACTGGATTCACGGGCGTGCTGTAGGGTGAAATCACCTCTTCCAGGATTCCCTTTTGTAGGAATTCCTTTATCATTGGCCTAAGCCCATCAAGTTTCTCTTTTGACAGCAGGTAACACTGAGATTACACCTGGTTTCACAGTAGCTTTGTAATGTGTGCAATCTATGAATCCTGTGTCATATTCATTTGAGGACCATAATGCAGTGTTAATGTTATTCTGGGTGGTCCTGTATGTTTGCAAGAATCAGTGGCACTGGTGTAGAGACTGGAATGAGACCTGAGTGTACTCTTATGTCCTGATTCTTTGCTGATACCCGCAAGTCAAGCTTAATGAACAAATCTCTCCCTAATAGGCTGACTGGGCAATCTAGTATAATGCTGAATACATGACATGATGTATTCCCTGTCCATGGTTTCTACTGGTAAGGAATCTGTTCTGTATGTCCTTGTCAGACTCAGTACCCCATTTATTCCCATAGAGGGCTCACATTTCCTTCCTCCCACTCTGAGTCATCTAAGTCCGCCCCTTTTGGTGGACGCTTTGGTCTGTCTTCTGTTCTGCCATTAGTATCTTAGCTGTCCATACGAGCAGAGCTCTGATGTTAAGCACAACACTAAACATGTAACATGTAACTGCAAACATTGAAACAAACAGATCTGACAATACAGACATGAACACACAAAGGGCCCATAAAAACTTTTCATTGAAATAAAAATGTACAGCTTGATCAATGCTGTTGGTACCAATAAAAAAACAAAAAACTTCCAAGAAAATAAAATAAAATTCTTAATGCGCATATTTAAAAACAAATACCGTATTCCATACGCATTCATATACATTTTCATGTACTCATCTTCACAAACCAGCTCATAAGCTCATAACCACGCCCTTACACATAGAATATGAATTGCGCGCACACAGCTCTGCTACGTACATACAACTCAGAGCCACACCCATTCACATTCCACTGAATCATGTATCTTTCACCCAATCACACAATCTCTTTGTTACATTCCAAAATTTGCAGCACAGACAAACACAGCTTTCCGGGAAGCAGATATTCATACCACACCCAGAATTGCTGATGGTCTGTCAATGTAAAACAATATACATGTTAATCATACAGTCATTTTGTTAAAATTAACAAATCATCTTATATGCCATGTAGTTTTTTTGTTTAGTGTTACACACATCGCCCCCCACCGTACACAACCATGCCTTCTACTTCCTCTTGTCTTGCGTCTCCCATTTCAGGAGTGTTCAAACAGGGGAAGTAAAGCAATACATCAAGACGTTCAGCTGTACCACATGTTCCTCAAACTTTTACTCATATCTGAATAAGGACTTATTGGGTGCAACCTTAGATTGATACGAGTGGACACTTCCAATTAGCATCATCACTGCAGGCACATTTTAAACCATCGGAACATACAATTGGGAAAGATCTAATCCAATACTGGAGCCCTGTCTGGAATATCTTAGAAATAACACAGGTTAGTATCTTCACATTCTGCTGATGCATTACCAATTAGCAGCCCCCCTCCCCCCTCAACCCCCATATGAAATTCCTGAGCAGAGGAGGGGGGTGAGATGGGAGGGGGCTCTCTCTGAAAACACATCTCAGACAGAACAAGAAGTTCTTGTAGGACTACAAGTGACATTTTGGAATGTGGTGGGGGGGAGGGATGCCTCATGGCAACCTTTGTTCTCTCTATAGGATTCAAAATCCTCCATCTTGAAATAAGAAATGCTGCTCATTTCATTTCTCTAATTTCAATTATCAATACACTTATGCATTAACTATCCATCTTTTAGTGCTCTAATCTCTAATTCTAGGACTATAAATCGTCACTATTTAAACACACACAGATCATTAGGGCAACAAAACTTAACCAGTTCATTTCTGAACGTTTAACACAAGCCCTTTCTAATTGCAAACACTGAGACACTTTTTCCCTTGCCATGAATTAACTTCCTGACTCTGCTGTGTCTTGTCACTCACCCTAGCCCCCCTTCACAATCACGGGAGTTCTGATGTAACTGATCTTCATCCCTGTTGCCAGCCGGGCATAACATTCTGTTTCACATTTTATTCTACTTGTACTGCGTGTAGTATAACTAGTATGCGGTGTGCCAATATTTAGACCGCGCTCCATTATGTTTCCAAATGTTGGCATGGGGGGTCGGTATTTTTTTTCTAGTTTTAATGGTATAACCACTGTTACAGCATCTTCCTCAATCTGAGTCAGAACTGGATACAGAGGTGCTGTGGGGGTGGATTTATTATAAGGTGGAGGGGGTTTCTGACTTCTCTTCTTTGTACCTACCTCCTGTTCTATTTCATGTAGAGACCTATCATTTTTGGGACTTTTTAGATTCTTATTCTTCTTGCTATTACCTGCATCATACCAGTGGGGGGCTATTTCCAGCCATTGTTCTGCACTCCTGGACATGTAATCCATGTCCCAGGAAGGATCCGCATCGAAATGCGGCCAGGCTGTTTTATCACCTAGACATAGTCCTTTGACCATATCCATATGATAAATACTATTATCACTGTCCCTGGGGAATGGATCTGCAGCATCCATTACCTCAGTCCAGCCTGCTAGATTATCTACCCACGGGTTGATCAGGTAATAGTTTGTTGGACTAACACGGGCTACATAGATTTTACAAGTTTCTCCTGGTTCTGGTTTAGGGAATTTAGTTTTAGACCCTTGTCCTCCCATGTTAGTATTTATAGTTCAAAGAATAAGTGAGACAATCACTGTCAGGACTGGCTGTACTGCACTGAAATAGCGCCGACAAGACCTGTCAACTGATCAGCTGATTCGTATCTTAATGTCTCTCTATACTCTTTGGACCCCTATCGACTATTGTTGTTTCGGACTGCCACTTGCGTTCAAATTTTCCAGGTCAACAGATCACTCTTAGCCGAAAAACTGGGGCGTCTTGCAGTCCTCCACAACACAAACAATTTTACACATTAACAGTAGTTAACCCAAAATACATCAATTTGATAATAACAGTGGGATGCGACCGTACACTTACCAACCGATCAGTATCTCACACAAACAGATAATCTTATTACTTCTAAAATACTTATACTATATATACATAAGAGTTAATTCAAGCTTGTATCCTTCTGTTCCCGGAACAGATTATTCTTATATATAGTGCACTATCTAACGATACGGACCCAAATGAGCCTCTTACAATCAACATTTTATACCTAACGATATGGACTCAATGATATGAGCCGCTTAAAATCAACATTTGCGTGTCCCAGACATCGCATCACTGAAATCATAAATAGATGGTTCGACTTACTTGAATGGGATTTTTGGTCATTGCTCCCAGGTCCAAGGCGGACAAGAATTGATGTCTTTCACTGTAGACCTGAAGAGTTGACCCTCCCAATCCCGGAAACTGAGCCCCCAAAGCTGTTAGGAAAATTTACTCTCTTGCCTAATGGTGTGTCCCTGACACATGATTTCAGTGATCAGCTTGAATTAAGCCTTACCGGTACCGGGAGAATGAACTAGATTGACCAGATGAACACATGTCTATTTCCAATCCATTCTGGTTTATTCACAGCTGGCAAACAGTTTTAATAGAGGGGGTTGAGCTTCCTTGACATCCAATCATATGTTAGCATTAGTATTTGACCAATAGTATGGTCACACATAAGCTCTGCATTAACATAATAGCTGACTCATAGTAACAGCATTTGACCAATCAGGTATATACACATAAGCTAGCATACAGTTGAGCCAGATGGCCTTTTATGGTAGGAAGGCTGTTCAAACTTTCAACATGTATGGATTTCCTGAAACAGTTTAAGGAAGTGTCTCACATTCCATAGGGGGAAGGGATATTTTGTAGTACACTAACCAAATGTAATACACGTGGCTAAATGAGACAAAATGGAGTCACATATATCCCATCAGGTATATGTAAAATGACACCCCAAAACACATTCCCCAACTTCTTCTGAATACAGAGATGCCACATGTGTGACACTTTTTTGCAGCCTAGGTGGGCAAAGGTGCCCAAATTCCTTTTAGGAGGGCATTTTTAGACATTTGGATACCAGACTTCTTCTCACGCTTTGGGGCCCCTAAAATGCCAGGGCAGTATAAATACCCCACATGTGACCCCATTTTGGAAAGAAGACACCCCAAGGTATTTCGTGAGGGGCATGGCAAGTTCCTAGAATTTTTTATTTTTTGTCACAAATTAGTGGAAAATGATTTTTTTTTTTTTTTTTTTCATACAAAGTCTCATATTCCACTAACTTGTGACAAAAAATAAAAACTTCCATGAACTCACTATGCCCATCAGCGAATACCTTGGGGTGTCTTCTTTCCAAAATGGTGTTATTTGTGGGGTGTTTGTACTGCCCTGGCATTTGAGGGTCTCCGCAATCATTACATGTATGCCCAGCATTAGGAGTTTCTGCTATTCTCCTTATATTGAGCATACAGGTAATGAGATTTTTTTTTTCCGTTCAGCCTCTGGGCTGAAAGAAAAAAATGAACGGCACAGATTTCTTCATTCACATCGATCAATGTGGATGAAAAAATCTCTGCCAAAAAAAGAAAAAGGAGGGGAAAGGCGTCTGCCAGGACATAGGAGCTCCGCCCAACATCCATACCCACTTAGCTCGTATGCCCTGGCAAACCCGATTTCTCCATTCACATCAATCGATGTGGATGAATAAATCATTGCCGGGATTTTTTTTTTTATATATACAAAGTGTTTGCCAAAGTATATGAACACCGCCACCTCCTCAGCTCATATGCCTCGGCAAACTTATCTTTTACTGCAGAGGAGAAATCTCGTCTTGCAGCGCCGCATACACCGAAATACTCTCCTAAGCATAGGGCAGGGTGGTCAGGGCAGTCAGGACAGAAATAGCGGGTGTCACGCCTTATTCCACTCCTGCTACAGACACGACATTTTTTTCGGGGTGGCGGTTGGGTTGAGGTACCAGCAACGACACTGGGGAAATGTCGCTCGTGTAGACGGCTAACTACACTGGTGGATGGGGCCACGGAACCTCCTGGGTAAAGGAGGTTCTCGATGATCTCTTCCTGGAATTTGAGGAAGGATCCTGTTCTCCCAGCCTTACTGTAGAGAACAAAACTATTATACAGCGCCAATTGAATTAAATATACAGACACCTTCTTATACCAGCGTCTGGTTCTGCGGGAAACTAAATAGGGAGCCAACATCTGGTCATTGAAGTCCACCCCTCCCATGAGCGCATTATAGTCGTGGACTGAGAGGGGCTTTTCAATGACACGGGTTGCCCTTTCAATTTGGATTGTCGTGTCTGCGTGAATGGAGGAGAGCATGTAAACGTCACGCTTGTCTCTCCATTTCACCGCGAGCAGTTCTTCGTTACACAAGGCAGCCCTCTCCCCCCTTGCAAGACGGGTGGTTACAAGCCGTTGGGGGAAGCCCACGCGACTAGTTCGCGCGGTGCCACAGGCGCAAATCCGTTCTAGAAACAAATGCCTAAAGAGGGCCACACTTGTGTAAAAATTGTCCACATAAAGATGGTACCCCTTGCCGAATAAGGGTGACACCAAGTCCCAGACTGTCTTCCCACTGCTCCCCAGGTAGTAAGGGCAACCGACCGGCTCCAGGGTCTGATCTTTTCCCTCATAGATCCGAAATTTGTGGGTATAGCCTGTGGCCCTTTCACAGAGCTTATACAATTTGACCCCATACCGGGCACGCTTGCTTGGGATGTATTGTTTGAAGCCAAGGCGCCCGGTAAAATGTATTAGGGACTCGTCTACGCAGATGTTTTGCTCAGGGGTATACAAATCTGCAAATTTCTGGTTGAAATGGTCTATGAGGGGCCGAATTTTGTGGAGCCGGTCAAAAGCTGGGTGGCCTCTGGGACGGGAGGTGGTGTTGTCGCTAAAATGCAGAAAACGCAGGATGGCCTCAAATCGTGTCCTGGACATAGCAGCAGAGAACATGGGCATGTGATGAATCGGGTGCGTGGACCAATATGACCGCAATTCATGCTTTTTTGTCAGGCCCATGTTGAGGAGAAGGCCCAGAAAAATTTTAAGTTCGGAAACTTGGACTGGTTTCCACCGGAAAGGCTGGGCATAATAGCTTCCCGGGTTTGCGGTTATAAATTGTGTGGCATACTGGTTGGTCTCTGCCACGACTAAGTCCAAGAGCTCCGCAGTCAAGAATAGCTCAAAAAATCCCAGGGTCGAACCGATTTGAGCCGTCTCAACCCGAACTCCAGACTGGGCGGTGAAAGGGGGGAACTACAGGTGCGGCTGAAGTTGGGGACTGCCAATCAGGGTTTGCCAGCACCTCAGGGATTCTAGGGGCTCTACGGGCCTGTCTGCGCGGTGGCTGCGACGGGGTAACTACTGCACGTGCCACCGTACCAGCTTCAACTGCCCTTCTGGTGCTCGCTACTTCACCAGGTTGTACGGCAGTGCTGGTACTAGGTCCAGGAAGGGCTGCGCTGCTGGTGTATGCCTCACCACGTGATCCGGCAGCGACAGCCCCACTCTGCTGCTCTTGAAGCGGATCCTGCGTAACCTGTGGTCTAGCGACACGGGGCCGGGTACGCCTGGTGCTGCCAGGGACCTCAACCTCCTCGTCCGAACTTTGGGTCAGAGAGCCACTGCTTTCTACAGGTTCATATTCTGACCCGCTAGATTCGTCAGATGAGGGTTCCCATTCCTCATCCGACTGGGTCAGAATCCTGTAGGCCTCTTCAGAAGAATACCCCCTGTTTGACATTTTGGACTACTAAATTTAGGGGTATTCCCTGAGACTACCCAAGAAAAAAAGCAAACCTGTCTTACAAAGGGGAGGCTAGCGAAGTACCGGAGGCCGCTGCGGTTGATAAAAAATATCAAAACTGATTTTTTTTATCGCCGCAGTGCGTGTAAAGTGAATGTGCAGTGATCAAAAAATAATAATTTTTTGTCACTGCGGTGGGGCGGGCGTGGGTGAACGCACGTGTGGGCGACCGATCAGGCCTGATCGGGCAAACACTGCGTTTTGGGTGGAGGGCGAGCTAAGGTGACACTAATACAATTATAGATCTGACTGTGATCAGTTTTGATCACTTACAGATACTATAAAAGTACAAATGCTGATTAGCGATACGCTAATCAGCGAATAAAAGTGACTGCGGTGCGGTGGGGTGGGCGCTAACTGACGCTAACTACCTAACCAAGGGGCCTAAACTTTCCCTAAAACCTAACAGCCAATACTAGTGAAAAAAAAAGTGACAGTTTACACTGATCACTTTTTGTCTTTCACTAGTGATTGACAGGGGCGATCAAAGGGGTGATCAAAGGGTTAATTGGGGTGCAGGGGGGTGATCTGGGGCTAAGGTGTAGTGTTGGTGCTACTCACAGTTCAGTCTGCTCCTGTGCTGGATCCAACCGACGAAAAGGACCAGCACAGGAGCAGAGAAGCCATTAACAGATCATATTTACTAATATGATCTGTTATATGGCTTGTGATTCGATTTTTTAAAAATCAGCAACCTGCCAGCGACGATCATTGGCTGGCAGGTTGCTGATGCAATTCTCCTCGAACGTTTGCCGGCCCGCGATGCACATGATAAAAAAAAAAATATATCATAGATTTTTATCCACCCTGGCTTTGTCTCCTCACACTAGCAGATTAAACTGATTCCATAGCTGGTTTATGCAATTCTGTCACAGGGCCTGGTGCACTTTGTCTGTGTGCTAAATAAAAAGAAAGGAATGCACTGTTGTCAGCACGACCAATCATCGTAATGTAGTGCAGGGTTTCAAATAGTGACAGTGAATGGGGTCGCATTGCAACCCTACAGTTGTGAGAATTATTGGGGCTTTCATGACAATTTGCAGGTCCCAAAATGACCCCTCTTACTAGTGGCAATGCTGCATTGCTACACTGTGATCTCTGGCCATGTGATGTTTGTCACAGCCAAAGGCCCCTTGCAGACTAGCGTTCCTCCCACAGCGAGTCCGCAACGCAGCTCCCGGCCTGACCTCTCAGCGCTGCCGGGAGTCACATAGCATTATATTGATTTATAATGCTATGTAACGCTTAGGCCCCTTTAACACGGGCGAGTATTCCGCGCGGATGCGATGCGTGAGTTGGACGCATTGCACCCGCACTGAATTATGACCCATTCATTTCTATGGGGCTGTGCACTCGAGCGGTGATTTTCACGCATCACTTGTGCGTTGCGTGAAAATCATAGCATGCTCCTCTTTGTGCGTTTTTCACGTAACGTAGGCCCCATAAAAATGAATGGGGTTGCGTAAAAATCGCAAGCATCCGCAAGCAAGTGCGGATGCGGTGCTATTTTCACGCACGGTTGCTAGGAGACGATCGGGATGGAGACCCGATCATTATTATTTTCCCTTATAACATGGTTATAAGGGAAAATAATAGCATTCTGTATACAGAATGCATAGTAAAATAGGGCTGGAGGGCTAAAAAATAATAGGGCTAAAAAATAATTAATCTCACCTTAGTCCACTTGATTGCGCAGCCGGCATCTCTTCTGTCTCCTTCTTTGCTGATTGCAGGAAAAGGACCTGTGGTGACGTCACTCCGGTCATCACATGGTCCATCACATGATCAATCACCATGGTGATTGATCATGTGATGGACCATGTGATGACCGGAGTGACGTCACCACAGGTCCTTTTCCTGCAATCAGCAAAGGAGGAGACTGAAGAGATGCCGGCTGCGCGATCAAGTGGACTAAGGTGAGTTTAATTATGTTATTTTTTTTAACCCCTCCAGTGCTATTTTACTATGCATTCTGTATTCAGAATGCTATTATTTTCCCTTATAACCATGTTATAAGGGAAAATAATACAATCTACAGAACACCGATCCCAAGCCCGAACTTCTGTGAAGAAGTTCGAGTTTGGGTACCAAACATGTGCGATTTTTCTCACATGAGTTCAAAACGCATTACAATGTTTTGCACTTGCGTGGAAAAATCACGCATGTTCCCGCAACGCACCCGCACCTTTTCCCGCAACGCCAGTGTGAAAGAGGCCTTACAGTTCTGGAATGTATTGGATAACACTGACATAATGCTGTCAGTGTTATCCAATACATTCCAGAACTGTAAGGGTTAAATAGCATCATAAATCAATCTAATGCTATGTGATTCCCGTCAGTGCTGGGAGGTCAGGCCAGCTGCTGTGTTGCGGACTTGCTGCGGGAGTAAAGCTCGTCTGCAAGGGGCCAAAGTCACCATGTAGCCCCAGGCTTATCTTACCTGTGGTTATGTAATAAATGACCATTTGGGACAACCACTTTACACCCATCTCTTTTTTTTTTTTGCACTTAGTCCATCCTTTTTGTATGCACAGTACGGCTGATGTGCAGGAGAGGTCCAACGGTGCTCCTCGTTAAAATATGTCTGTTACCTGCCAGGCTTCAGGTGGGGTCTCGACAGAACAGCAGGGTTAGGGCATGCAGCATCGCAGACATGGTGAGCGGAAGAGGTCGCAATTGGGGAACAAAGTTTTATGCGAATCGACTTCGGATGTTTCATCTGAAGTCGATTCGCTCATCCCTAGTCGGAATAACAACTGTACCAGCGTCAGACACCTGTACAGAGTTTTTTTTCCCTAAAAAATGTCTAATGCGTATGAATATGCACGATAATTAAACTGCCATTCATGGAACAGGGGAGAACGCGCCACTGCCGACTGCTTATGAAGTGCCAGAGACAGCATGGCAGGAACGGAGCCTCTGCTGAGTAAAGACCATGTGCCCAGGTGATGTCACACCAGAAGTGCCAGCGTGCCCTGCAGGCTTCTATCTGCTGCTGCGAGCTCAATGTGGAGGTTTTTGAATGGAAAAACTAATAGCCTGAGCCTTATGTTAAAACAAAAATTTGGCGACTAAAAAATTTAATTTGGCAACTAAATTTTTCAGATTAGGAGCCAATGGCTCCTTGATGTTTTTTTTGGTCTGGAGTAGAGTTGAGCGAACACCTGGATGTTCGTGTTCGAGAAGTTCGGCCGAACTTCCCGGAAATGTTCGGGTTCGGGATCCGAACCCGACCCGAACTTCGTCCCGAACCCGAATCCTATTGAAGTCAATGGGGACCCGAACTTTTCGGCACTAAAAAGGCTGTAAGTCAGCCCAGGAAAGAGCTAGAGGGCTGCAAAAGGTAGCAACATGTAGGTAAATCCCCTGCAAACAAATGTGGATAGGGAAATGAATTAAAATAAAAATAAAATATATAAAAATAAACCAATATCAATTGGAGAGAGGTCCCATAGCAGAGAATCTGGCTTCATGTCAGCAGAGAATCAGTCTGCATGTCATAGCAGAGAATCAGGCTTCACATCACCCACCACTGGAACAGGCCACTGTCACACATTTAGGCCCCGGCACCCAGACAGAGGAGAGAGGTCCCGTGACAGAGAATCTGGCTTCATGTCAGCAGAGAATCAGTCTGCATGTCATAGCAGAGAATCAGGCTTCACATCACCCACCACTGGAACAGGCCACTGTCACACATTTAGGCCCCGGCACCCAGACAGAGGAGAGGTTCATTCAACTTTGGGTTGCCCCGCAATATAATGGTAAAATGAAAATAAAAATAGGATTGAATGAGGAAGTGCCCTGGAGTACAATAATATATTGTTAAGGGGAGGAAGTTAATGTCTAATCTGCACAAGGGATGGACAGGTCCTGTGGGATCCATGCCTGGTTCATTTTTATGAACGTCAGCTTGTCCACATTGGCTGTAGACAGGCGGCTGCGTTTGTCTGTAATGACGCCCCCTGCCGTGCTGAATACACGTTCAGACAAAACGCTGGCCGCCAGGCAGGCCAGCACCTCCAAGGCATAAAAGGCTAGCTCTGGCCACGTGGACAATTTGGAGACCCAGAAGTTGAATGGGGCTGAACCAACAGTCAGTACGTGGAGGGGTGTGCACAGGTACTGTTCCACCATGTTAGTGAAATGTTGCCTCCTGCTAACACGTTCCGTATCAGGTGGTGGTGCAGTTAGCTGTGGCGTGGTGACAAAACATTTCCACATCTCTGCCATGCTAACCCTGCCCTAAGAGGAGCTGGCCATGACACAGCTGCGTTGGCGACCTCTTGCTCCTCCTCTGCCTTTGCCTTGGGCTTCCACTGGTTCCCCTGTGACATTTGGGAATGCTCTCAGTAGTGCGTCTACCAATGTGCGCTTGTACTCGCGCATCCTTCTATCACGCTCCAGTGTAGGAAGTAAGGTGGGCACATTGTCTTTGTACCGGGGATCCAGCAGGGTGGCAACCCAGTAGTCCGCACACGTTAAAATGTGGGCAACTCTGCTGTCATTGCGCAGGCACTGCAGCATGTAGTCGCTCATGTGTGCCAGGCTGCCCAGAGGTAAGGACAAGCTGTCCTCTGTGGAAGGCGTATCGTCATCGTCCTGTGTTTCCCCCCCAGCCACGCACCAGTGATGGGCCCGAGCTGCTTTGGGTGCCACCCCGCTGTGAACATGCTTCATCCTCATCCTCCTTCACCTCCTCCTCATCCTCGTCCTCCAGTAGTGGGCCCTGTCTGGCCACATTTGTACCTGGCCTCTGGTGTTGCAAAAAACCTCCCTCTGAGTCACTTCGAAGAGACTGGCCTAAAAGTGCTAAAAATTACCCCTCTTCCTCCTGGGCCATCTCCTCTTCCATCATCGCCCTAAGTGTTTTCTCAAGGAGACATAGAAGTGGTATTGTAACGCTGATAACGGCGTCATCGCCACTGGCCATGTTGGTGGAGTACTCGAAACAGCGCAACAGGGCACACAGGTGTCGCATGGAGGCCCAGTCATTGGTGGTGAAGTGGTGCTGTTCCGCAGTGCGACTGACCCGTGCGTGCTGCAGCTGAAACTCCACTATGGCCTGCTGCTGCTCGCACAGTCTGTCCAGCATGTGCAAGGTGGAGTTCCACCTGGTGGGCACATCGCATATGAGGCGGTGAGCGAGAAGGCCGAAGTGACGCTGTAGCGCAGACAGGCGTGCAGCAGCAGGGTGTGAACGCCGGAAGCGCGAACAGACGGCCCGCACTTTATGCAGCAGCTCTGACATGTCGGGGTAGTTGCGAATGAACTTCTGCACCACCAAATTCAGCACATGCGCCAGGCAAGGGATGTGCGTCAAACCGGCTAGTCCCAGAGCTGCAACGAGATTTCGCCCATTATCGCACACCACCAGGCCGGGCTTGAGGCTCACCGGCAGCAACCACTCGTCGGTCTGTGTTCTATACCCCGCCACAACTCCTGTGCGGTGTGGGGCCTGTCCCCCAAACATATGAGTTTCAGAACGGCCTGCTGACGTTTACCCCGGGCTGTGCTGAAGTTGGTGGTGAAGGTGTGTGGCTGACTGGATGAGCAGGTGGAAGAAGAGGAGGAGGAAGCTGAGTAGGAGGAGACAGGAGGCAAAGAATGTTGCCCTGCGATCCTTGGCGGCGGAAGGACGTGCGCCAAACAGCTTTCCGCCTGGGGCCCAGCCGCCACTACATTTACCCAGTGTGCAGTTAGGGAGATATAGCGTCCCTGGTCGTGCTTACTGGTCCACGTATCTGTGGTTAGGTGGACCTTGCCACAGATGGCGTTGCGCAGTGCACACTTGATTTTATCGGACACTTGGTTGTGCAGGGAAGGCACGGCTCTCTTGGAGAAGTAGTGCCGGCTGGGAACAACATACTGTGGGACAGCAAGTGACATGAGCTGTTTGAAGCTGTCTGTGTCCACCAGCCTAAATGACAGCATTTCATAGGCCAGTAGTTTAGAAATGCTGGCATTCAGGGCCAGGGATCGAGGGTGGCTAGGTGGGAATTTACGCTTTCTCTCAAATTTTTGTGAGATGGAGAGCTGAACGCTGCCGTGTGACATGGTTGAGATGCTTGGTGACGCAGGTGGTGGTGTTGGTGGTACATCCCATGTTTGCTGGGCGGCAGGTGCCAACGTTCCTCCAGAGGCGGAGGAAGAGGCCGAGGCGGCGGCAGCAGAAGAGGTAGCAGGGGGAGCCTGAGTGACTTCTTTGTTTTAAAGGTGTTTACTCCACTGCAGTTCATGCTTTGCATGCAGGTGCCTGGTCATGCAGGTTGTGCTAAGGTTCAGAACGTTAATGCCTCGCTTCAGGCTCTGATGGCACAGCGTGCAAACCACTCGGGTCTTGTCGTCAGCACATTGTTTGAAGAACTGCCATGCCAGGGAACTCCTTGAAGCTGCCTTTGGGGTGCTCGGTCCCAGATGACGGCGGTCAGTAGCAGGCGGAGTCTCTTGGCGGCGGGTGTTCTGATTTTGCCCACTGCTCCCTATTTGTCTTTTGCTACGCTGTTGGCTCGGTCTCACCACTGCCTCTTCCTCCGAACTGTGAAAGTCAGTGGCACGACCTTCATTCCATGTGGGGTCTAGGACCTCATCGTCCCCTGCATCGTCTTCCACCCAGTCTTGATCCCTGACCTCCTGTTCAGTCTGCACACTGCAGAAAGACGCAGCAGTTGGCACCTGTGTTTCGTCATCATCAGAGACGTGCTGAGGTGGTATTCCCATGTCCTCCTCATCAGGAAACATAAGTGGTTGTGCGTTAGTGCATTCTATCTCTTCCACCCCTGGGGAAGGGCTAGGTGGATGCCCTTGGGAAACCCTGGCAGCAGAGTCTTCAAACAGCATAAGAGACTGCTGCATAACTTGATGCTCAGACAGTTTCCCTGATATGCATGGGGGTGATGTGACAGACTGATGGGCTTGGTTTTCATGCGCCATCTGTGCGCTTTCTGCAGAAGACTGGGTGGGAGATAATGTGAACGTGCTGGATGCACTGTCGGCCACCCAATTGACTAATGCCTGTACCTGCACAGGCCTTACCATCCTTCGAACGGCATTGGGCCCCACCAAATATCCCTGTAAATTCTGGCGGCTACTGGGACCTGAGGTAGTTGGTACACTAGGACGTGTGGCTGTGGCAGAACGGCCACGTCTTCTCCCAGCACCAGAGTGTCCACTAACACCACCACGACCATGTCCGCGTCCCTTACTAGTTGTTTTCCTAATTGTTACCGTTCACCACAATAAGAAAAATATTATTCGGGCCAATGTATTGAATTCAAATTCAGGCCTTTTTTTACAGACACCTAACACTGTCTGGCTATCTATTTAGGTACCGTATTACACTAATACAGGCACACAAGTAATGACAGATTTGGTTGAATATAAATGTGAGGCCTATTTTTTACGCGCTGTGTGACAGATATACCTTTAATCACAGAATTAGACTTGTATCTGCACTGTAGCGTGTGTGTTAAGTTTTTCAGAATGACACTATCAGCACCTTGAATCTAAGATATCCTTTTTGGGATAGATTTAAAGTAGGCCTGATATAGCAGAAACTACTAATTTTGAGAATGGCAAATTTGGGAATAGTTTTTCAACCCAGAACAAAAACTGTGCTTTTACGGTCACTAAATATAACTTGACCAGCTAAAACTGTACTGATTTGGAGGAATAGAAATGTCAGGCCTATTTTTTAGGCGCTGGGTGACAGGCTCAACTTGCCCCTGATGTAGTATATGGCCAAAAAATAACCACACTATTGATGGTTAAATGCACTTGGGTGACACAGGCTCAGCCTGCACCTGATGTAGTATATGGCCAAAAAATAACCACACTGTTGATGGTTAAATGCACTTGGGTGACACAGGCTCAGCCTGCACCTGATGTAGTATATGGCCAAAAAATAACCACACTGTTGATGGTTAAATGCACTTGGGTGACACAGGCTCAGCCTGCACCTGATGTAGGATATAGCAAAAAATAACCACACTATTGATGGTTAAATGCACTTGGGTGACACAGGCTCAGCCTGCACCTGATGTAGTATATGGCCAAAAAATAACCACACTGTTGATGGTTAAATGCACTTGGGTGACACAGGCTCAGCCTGCACCTGATGTAGGATATAGCCAAAAAATAACCACTATTGATGGTTAAATGCACTTGGTGGTAGCTTGTGCTGGCGCACCACAAGCCACAAGATGGCCGCCGATCACCCCAGAAAAAAGTGATATAAAAACGCTCTGGGCAGCCTAAAAAACGTGAGCAATTCAATATCAGCACTTCAATGATCCACAGCTGGAGATCGATCACTGAATTAAGTCTTTTGGAGAAGTTAATCTGCCTAATCTCGCCCTAACGTCGCAGCAGCAACCTCTCCCTATGCTTGAATCAGCAGAGTGACGTGCAGCGCTACGTGACCCAAGCTTATATAGAGGCTGGGTCACATGCTGCACTGGCCAATCACAGCCATGCCAATAGTAGGCAAGGCTGTGATGGCCTCTTGGGGCAAGTAGTATGACGCTTGTTGATTGGCTGCTTTGCAGCCTTTCAAAAAGCGCCAAGAAAGCACCGAACCCGAACTTTTACGAAAATGTTCGGGTCCGTGTCACGGACACCCCAAAATTCGGTACGAACCCGAACTATACAGTTCGGGTTCGCTCATCCCTAGTCTGGAGCACTGACTTAGTGGGTGCCTGATATCTCAGCCATTGATTCCTGTTGTATGAAACCCTTTTAGTTTGCATTTATTACAACTGTGTCTGACTTCATACAGATACTTGAAGCTAAACTGGTGTTAGGTTTATGACGGGCCTCTGGTCTTCATATAAACTTTCCAAAGATAATATTTACACTCTCTTAAATTGAAAGTATTTTGCCTTTTGAAGAATTTGCTTTTTACCTAACGGCTAACAATGACTCCATTAACCCCTTTCTCAAAAAAAAAAAAACTCTCTGTACCAGTAGCACATTCATTTCAGTTCATTCTTTTGATGGTACACCTCGCTCTTAGGCCTCATGCACACGAACGTTTTTTTTTTTGCGGTCCGCCAAACAGATTTTCGTTGTTCAGTGATCCGTGACCGTTTTTTCTTCCGTGGGTCTTCCTTGATTTTGGAGGATCCACGGACATGAAAAAAAAGTCATTTTGGTGTCCGCCTGGCCGTGCGGAGCCAAACTGATCCGTCCTGACTTACAATGCAAGTCAATGGGGACGGATCCGTTTGAGGTTGACACAGTATGGTGCAATTGCAAACGGATCCGTCCCCCATTGACTTTCAATGTAAAGTCAGGAGTTAATATACCATAGGATCGGAGTTTTCTCCAATCCGATGGTATATTTTAACTTGAAGTATCCCCATCACCATGGGAACGCCTCTATGTTAGAATATACCATCGGATTTGAGTTAGATCGTGAAAACTCATATCCGACAGTATATTCTAACACAGAGGCGTTCCTATAGTGATGGGGACGCTTCAAGTTAGAATATACTAAGAACTTTGTACATGACTGCCCCCTGCTGCCTGGCAGCACCCGATCTCTTACAGGGGGCTGTGATCCGCACAATTAACCCCTTGGGTGCCGCACCTGAGGGGTTAATTGTGCGTATCCTAGCCCCCTGTAAGAGATCGGGTGCTGCCAGGCAGGAGGGGGCAGACCCCCCTCCCCTGTATTTAACTCATTGGTGGCCAGTGCCGCCTCCCCTCCCCCTCTAATTAAAATCACCCCCCATCATTGGTGGCCAGTGCGGCCTCCCCTCCCCCCCTCTAATTAAAATCACCCCCCCTATCATTGGTGGCCAGTGCGGCCTCCCCTCTCCCCCCCCCTCCCTAATTAAAATCACCCCCCCATCATTGGTGGCCAGTGCGGCCTCCCCTCTCCCCCCCCTCCCTAATTAAAATCACCCCCCATCATTGGTGGCCAGTGCGGCCTCCCCTCTCCCCCCCCCCCCCTAATTAAAATCACCTTCCCCCATCATTGGTGGCAGCGGAGAGTTCCGATCGGAGTCCCAGTTTAATCGCTGGGGCTCCGATCGGTAACCATGGCAACCAGGACGCTACTGCAGTCCTGGTTGCCATGGTTACTTAGCAATTTAAGAATCATTATACTTACTTTTGCTATCTGTGACCGGCCGGGCGCTCCTCCTACTGGTAAGTGAAAGGTCTGTGCGGCACATTGCCTATAGCACAGACCTGTCACTTACCAGCAGGAGGAGCGCCCAGCCGGACACAGACATCGCAGGTAAGGGGTCTGCCCCCTCCTGCCTGGCAGCACCTGATCTCTTACAGGGGTCTATGATACGCACAATTAACCCCTCAGGTGTGGCACCTGAGGGGTTAATTGTGCAGATCACAGCCCCCTGTAAGAGATCGGGTGCTGCCAGGCAGCAGGGGGCAGTCATGTACACAGTTCGTAGTATATTCTAACTTGAAGCGTCCCTATCACTATGGGAACGCCTCTGTGTTAGAATATACTGTCGGATCTGAGTTTTCACTTTGTGAAAACTCGGCTCTGAAAAAGCTTTTATGCAGACAGATCTGCGGATCAGTCTGTGTGAAAGTAGCCTACGGCCACTGACGCGGATGCCATCTTGTGTGCATCCGTGTTTTTTCACGAACCCATTGACTTGAATGGGTCCATGAACCGTTTTCCGTCCAAAAAATAGGACAGGTCATCACGGCCGCGGATGAACAACGGTGCATTTTCCGAGTTTTCAACGGACCTATTGAAAGTCAAATGTGGTCTAACACACTGGATACTTTATGAACACAGACATCACGAATACATTAGGCATATTGTATATGGCACTCAAGCTACTCGCACAAAGAGCTTCTCCCCACAGTGACTTAACAGGATGGCAGGGATGAACATGTACAAAAAAGGACCATTGTGCAAGAAGTATGTCTGACCCGCTTGCTGTTCAGTTTCAGTACACAGCTATCACTTAACACTGCAAATATTATACGCAAATGCAAGTCATGATGCTGTACTTCCCAGCTTTCTTTATATTACTTTCGTTTTTGGGGGGCAAGTAGAGTCCTGGCAAGATCCTGTCCCTCCACCATAAGCAGCCTGCCCACTAGGCTCCTTCCTTTGTAACTTGAAATTCCACTCATTTACAGGTAAAGTTCTGTACATTATCAATGGGACTGAAACTGAAATGTTGAATTATGTTGCCCTTACATAGGGCAACTTATTGAGCTGAATGACATGCTTAAAGGATGCAGAGAGAAATATTTAAAGGTGGCCCATGAAATGCTAGAGGAAAAGTTAATGAAGGTTCCAAAAAAGGGAAGTGTAGGACATGCTCACTACATATTTCAGTAGGTACCAATGGCATACTACAAAAGATGTTTGGATGGCTGTCTGAGGGTCCTGGTTGCCAAAACTGTATACAGAATTAAAGACTGCATGTAATGTACTAGTGGAAGGAGACAAGTTACCTGGGGTGGCTCTGGGTGTACAAATTTGCAGCTCTTCAACTTTGGCTGCAGTTGACAGACCGCTGTGGGCCTCTGATTTGCCCTTGTGTTTGTTAAAGTATGCCTCTGTGTGTACAGGTGAATCTAAATAAATTACAATATCATCGAAAAGTTAATTTATTTCAGTAATTCAATTAAAAAAGTGAAATTCATTACACACAGAGATCAAGTGTTTCTTTCTTTTAATGTTGATGATTATGGCTTAATGTTAATGAAAACCCAAAAGTTATTTTCAGAGAAAGTTAGAATAATCTGACACAGTTCAGTACTGTAGATTCTCGATGTGAGACTCTAATCAGCTAATCAATGCAAAACACGTGCTGAGGTTTCCTAAGCCTTTAACCACTTCACATCTGGGCCATTTTCCCCCTTCCTGACCAGGCCTAATTTAGCTAATCTGACGTATCTCACTTTATGTGGTAATAACTTTGGAACGCTTTTACTTATCCAAGCCATTCTGAGTGTTTTCTCGTGACACATTGTACTTCATGCTAGTCATAAATTTGAGACCATATATTTCACCATTATTTATGGACAAATCCCAAATTTACCAAAAATTTTAAAAATTTTGCAATTTTCAAAATTTCTATTTCTCTGCTTTTAAAACAGAAAGTGATACCTCATAAAATATTTATTACTTAACATTCCCCATATGTCTACTTTATGTTGGCATCAATTTGTAAATGTCATTTTAGTTTTTTAGGACGTTAGAAGGCTTAGAAGTTTAGAAGCAATTCTTAAATTTTTTAAGAAAATTGCCAAAACCCACTTTTAAAGGACAAGTTCAGGTCTGAAGTCACTCTGTGGGGCCTACATAGTGGATACCCCCTTAATGACCCCATTGTATACTACATTCCTCAAGTTACTTAAAACCGATTTTACTAACTTTGTTAACCCTTTAGGCGTTCCACAAGAATTAAAGGAAAATGGAGATCAAATTAAAAAATTTCACTTTTTTGGCAGATTTTCCATTTTAATCCAATTTTTTCTTTAACACATCGACGGTTAACAGCCAAACAAAACTCAATATTTATTACCCAGATTCTGTGGTTTACAGAAACGCTCCACATGTGGTCATAAACTGCTGTATGGGCACACTGCAGGGCGCAGAAGAAAAGGAGCGCCACATGGTTTTTAGATGCCATGTCCCAATTGAAGCCCCCCTGATGCACCCTTACAGTAGAAACTCCCAAGAAGTGACCCCATTTTGGAAACTAGGGGATAAGGTGCCAGTTTTATTGGTACTATTTTTGGGTACATATGATTTTTTGATCATTCATTATAACACTTTATGGGGCAAGGTGACCAAAAAATTGGTTGTTTTAGCACAGTTTTTATTTATTTATTTTTACAGCGTTCTCCTGAGGGGTTCGGTCAAGTGACATTTTTATAGAGCAGATCGTTACGGATGTGGCGATACCTAATATGTATACTTTTTCTTATTTATTTAAGTTTTACACAATAATAGCATTTTTGAAACAAAAAAATTATGTTTTAATGTGTCTATGTTCTGAGAGCTATAGTTTTATTTTTTATTTTTTTGAGAGATATTCTTATGTAGGGGCTAATTTTTTGCGGGTTGAGGTGACGGCTTTATTGGTACCATTTTGTGGGACATACGCCTTTTTGATCACTTGGTGTTGCACTTTTTGTGATGTAAGGTGACAAAAATGGCTTCTTTTGACAGTTTTTTTTTATTTATTTTTTATGGTGTTTATCGGATTCGGTCGATCATGTGATATATTTATAGATCCAGCCGTCACGGACGCGGCAATACCAAATATGTCTATTTTATTTTTTATATTTTTAACATTTTTGGGGAATTTTTTTTTTACATGTGAAACCTTTTTTTTTTGTTTTATTTTTAACACTTTATTTTTGTATTTATTTACACTTTTCGGCCCCCATAAGGTCATACAAAATCTCTGGGGGGACATTTAACTGCACATTTTTTTTTTTCACTGGTGATTCTCCTGTAACTGGGGCTGACATAGTAGCCCCAGTTACAGGAGAAATACACCCCCCCCAGAGATGCTGTACAGCTCAATACAGCGCTGTACAGCCTCAGAGCAGGGCTGATCGAGGTCTCTTAAAGACCTCGCAGCTCCTGCACTCGCCCGTCTCCGGCGGTCACATGACCGCCAGGCCGGAACATGAAGCGCATATAGCTTCCTGCTCTGTATACACAGAGCTTGTTGTCCCTGCCTTCTCTAAGGGTTGCCCTGCTGTCACTGACAGCGGGCAACCCTATCTAGAGCTGCACAATTAGCGTGCAGTTTCTGAATGGACGTAATTCATGCATTGAGTGCATATACTGTACATACTTTTCAGTAGGCCAACATTTCTGTATTAAAGGGGTTGTCCGGGTTCAGAGCTGAACCCGGACATACCCATAATTTCACCCAGGCAGCCCCCCCTGATGTTAGCATCGGAGCAGTTTATGCTCCGATGCTCTCCCTTACCCTGTGCTGGATCGCGCAGGGCAAGGGTTCTTTTATTTACAATAACACACTGCCTGGCAGAGGCTTCCGTCCAGCAGTGTGTTCGGTGACATCACTGGCTCTGATGGGCGTGTTTTAGCGCTGCCTTAACCGTTTTACAGTGCTGGTGACGTCACCGGGCTCACTGCTGGACGGATACCTTCGCCTGGCAGCCCCAATTGCGGCATGTCCCCGCAATGACGGCCGGTCATCGATCACTTCGGGGCCAAATTTGAGCAGGCCTACGTACCTGGAAGGGAGGTTGCGGTTGATGAGTCTCTCATTGCGTTCAAGGGTAGACTCAGTTTCCGTTAATACATTCCCACTAAGCGGGCGAGGTATGGCGTGAAGCTGTACAAAATTTGTGAGAGTACCTCAGGGTACACTTACAAATTTCGTGTGTACGAGGGGCGAGATTCCTGTATTCAACCCCCAGAATGTCCCCCCACTCTGGGTGTTAGCGGGAAACTCGTGTGGGACCTTATGCGGAAAAATCAGCGCGGCCTCCCTTCCCACCCGCTCCAGGTACCTATCCTCAGGGGTGAGACCCGTGCCCTTATTAGTGGAAACCTGTTGCTGGTCAGGTATAAGGACAAGAGGGATGTCCTTGTACTGTCCACAATCCACGGTAACAGCACCACCCCTGTCCCTGTGCGAGATACCGCAGCAATGGTCCTCAAGCCTGATTGTATCGTCGACTACAATCGGTATATGGGAGGAGTTGATCTCTCTGATCAAGTCCTCAAGCCATATAATGCCATGCACAAAACCCGGGCATGGTACAAAAAAGTTGCGGTCTACTTGGTACAGGTTGCCTTGTACAACTCTTTTGTACTATTTAGAAGCGCTGGCAGCACAGGGACATTCCTCCAATTCTATGAGGCAGTCCTCAAGGACCTGATTTTTTCAGACCGGGAAAGCGCAGGTCGGAGTACCTTGGGAATTGGAGGCGCCCGGATCGTCCCTGGCCAACATTTTCCAGGTGTGGTCCCCCATACTGGAAGGAAGGGACGAACCCAAAAAAGATGCAGAGTGTGTCACGAGGGGGATACGGAAGGACACCACCACTCAATGTGACACTTGCCCCGATCATCCGGGCCTCTGCGTTATCGATTGCTTCAGGGAGTATCACACTTCCATGGAGTACTACATTTTTATAATCCCCCAACAGTCCCCTAGAGAAGTATTTCCCAACCAGTGTGCCTCCAGCTGTTGCAAAACTACACCTCCCAGCATGCCCGCACAGCCAAAGGCTGTCCGGGCATGCTGGGAGTTGTAGTTTTGCAACAGCTGGAGGCATACTGGTTGGGAAACACTGCCCTAGAGAACATAAAAAACTATGGCTCTCAGAATTTTTTTTTTTTTTCAAAAATATTAGTTTTAGTGCAGGCATCCTCAAACTGCGGCCCTCCAGATGTTGTAAAACTATAACTCCTAGCATGCCCAGACAACCTACAGCCATCAGCAGGGCATGGTGGGAATTGTAGTTTTACAACATCTGGAGGGCCACAGTTTGAGGATGCCTGCTTAGTGTCTCCAAAGTCTGAGAGCCATACATATTGGGCATCGCCGCGTCCGTAAAAATCTTCTCTATAAAAATAGAGTATGTAACCCTTCCACCCCCCTGGATGGACAGCGTAAAAAAAAAAAGGTTAAAAAAAGCAATTTTTTTTTGTCACCTAACATCACAAAAAGTGTAATAGCGAGCGATCAAAATGTCATATGCACCCCCAATTAGTGCATCTCATCCCGCAAAAAATGAGCCCCTACATTAGATAGTCGCCCAAAAAAAAAAAAAAACTGTAGCTCCCAGGCTATGGAGATACTAAAATAATTTTTTTTTGTTCCTAAAATGATAATATAGTGTAAAATCTAAATACATTTTTAAATGTAGACATATTAGGTATCGCCGCTTCCGTAAGAATCTGCCCTATAAAAATAATATTTGACCAAACCCCTCGGATGAACAGCGTTAAAAATATAAAATAAAAACGGTGCGTTTTTTTGGGCAAAATTTCCATTTGAATCATTTTTTTCCGGTAATAAAGCAAGGGTTAACAGCCAAACAAAACTAAATATTTATTGCCCTGATTCTGTAGTTTGCAGAAACACCCCATATGTGGTCGTAAATGGCTATATAGCCACACGGCAGGGCATAGAACGAAGGGAACTCCATATGGTTTCTGGAAGGCAGATTTTGATGGACTGGTTTATTTACACCATGTCCCATTAGATGCCCCCCCTGATATAGCCTAGACTAGAAACTCCAAAAAAGTGACCCCATCTAAGAAACTACACCCCTCAAGGTATTCAAAAGTTACTTTACAAACTTTGTTAACCCTTTAGTTGTTCCACAAAACTAAATAGCGAATGTAGAAACAATTTTAGAATTAAAATTTTTTGTTACCTTGCCTCAAAAAAGTGTAATATAGAGCAACCAAAAATCATATTTACCCTAAAATAGTAGTTTCATAGATGGGGTCACTTTTATGGAGTTTCTACTCTAGGGGTGCATCGGGGGGCTTGAAAGGGTACATGGTGCAAATAAAACAGTCCAGCAAAATCTGCCTTCCAAAAACCATATGGCATTCCCCTTCGTCTATGCCCTGTCGTTTAGCCAAATAGTAGTTGCGGACCACATATGGGGTGTTTTTGCAAACTACAGAATCAGGGCAACCCATATTGAGTTTTGTTTGGCAGTTAACCCTTACTTTATTACTGGAAAAAATGGGTTAAAATGGAAAATTTTCCAAAAATTTTTAATTCCAAAATTGTTTCTCCATCTGCCATTAACTCTTGTGGAACACCTAAAGGGTTAACAAAGTTTGAAAACCCAGTTTTGAATACCTTGAGGGGTGTACTTTCTTAGATGGAGTCACTTTTTTGGAATTTCTATTCTAGGGGTGCAACGGGGGGCTTGAAATGGGACATGGTATAAACAAAACCAGTCCTGCAAAATCTGCCTTCCAAAACCCATATGGCGTTCCCCTCCTTCTATGTCTTCCTGTTTGGCCAAACAGTAGTTTAGGACCACATATGGGGTTATTCTGAAAACTACAGAATCAGGGCAACCCATATTGAGTTTTGTTTGGCAGTTAACCCTTGCTTTGTTCCTGGAAAAAATTGATTATATTTGAAAATTTAAAAAAAAAATCCAAATTCTTACATTTTATGTCCATTTGACATGAACTCTTGTGGAAGACCTAAAGGGTTAACAAAGTTTGTAAAATCAGTTTTGAATACCATTTTTGGATGGTTTCTATTATGTAAGCCTCACAAAGTGACTTCAAACCTGAACTGGTCCATAAAAAGTGGGATTTGGAAAATTTCAGAAAAATTTCAAAATTTGCTTCTAAACTTCTAAGCTATGTAACATCCCCAAAAAATAAAATATCATTCCCAAAATTATACAAACATGAAGTAGACATATGGGGAATGTAAAGTCATCACAATTTTTGGGGGTATTACTATGTATTACAGAAGTAGAGAAACTGAAACTTTGAAATTTGCACATTTTTCCAATTTTTTTGTAAATTTTGTATTTTTTATGCAAAAAAAATTTACTTTTTTGACCCAATTTTAGCAGTGTCATGAAGTACAATATGTGACGAAAAAACAATCTCAAAACGGCCTGGGTAAGTCAAAGCGTTTTAAAGTTATCAGCACTTTAAAGTGACACTGGTCAGATTTTCAA